>NC_080798.1:22028009-22328009 GCF_028018385.1 Neofelis nebulosa | reverse complement strand
TGATGTGGGGCTTGAGCCCGTGAAACATTGAGATCATGACCTGAGCCAAAATCAAGAGTTGGATGCTTGACCAACTGAGTCACCCAGGCACCCTGGTAATGGATTCTTAAATATGACACTAAAAACATGAGCAACCAGGGGCATCTGGGTGGCTCAGTTGGTTAAACATCTGACTTTGGCTCAGGTCATGATCTCAGGGTTGGTGAGCTCGAGCCCCTTGTGGGGCTCTGTGCTGACAACTCAGAGCCTGGAGTCTGCTTCAGATTCTGTGTCTCCCTCTCTCTCTACCCCTCCCTCATTCATGCTCAGTCTCTCTCTCTCTCTCTCTCTCTCTCTCCATTTCTCTCAAAAATAAATAAACATTAACAAAAAAAGTAAGCAACCAAAGAAAAAAATAAATACATTGGACTCTATCAAAGTTAAAACCTTTTGTGCATCCAAATATGTTGTAAGGAATAATTATGCTACTTACAATGGTTTTTTGCTTGTTTGTTTTTGTTTCTTTTGATAATCAGCTAGTTGTGGACATGTCATACACCATGGGGGTTGGGCATACAAAAGTGAAAGAGATTTATTATACTCACAGGTCCTACAAGAGGGAAGCATGCCATGCCACTCAGGGGCCATATGAGAGGAACTCCCGGGGAGCAGGTTGAACGAAGCAGATGGGGAATCAAGAAGAAGGGCTAGGGGCCATGGGCAGGTGCCTTTATTGGGGTTAGGGTGGAATATGCAAACACAAAAAGCATGATGGATTTCATTGGTGTGTTAGAATGTTACTAAGTCAGGGAAGAACAGGAAAGGGAACTTATGGCAGTGACCACTCTGGTGCACCTGAGCTTGGTGTTTATAATCTGTTTGTGGTGATATTGAGGCCATTGAAAAAAGATAAAGTTTTAGAAAGGTATTATGAAGAAAGTGAAAAATCAACTCACAGAAGGGGAAATTTTTAAATTGTATATCTTGGTCTTATAAGTGTCTAGTATCCAGAATATATAATAAACTCATACAACTCAACAACAAAAAACAAATGACACAATTAACTATTTATTTTTGACTCCATACATTTTATAGTTCTGTTTAGTGATAGCTGTAAGGATCGTCATCTACATACTTAAATTCTCACAGTTTATTTACAATTTGCAACTTTTACCTTCCCTCATTTATGTTGTTGTTTTTATATGTATTACATTTACTTACATTAGAAATGCCATTGGACAATGTTATACATTCTGCTTTCAACTTTTATGTGTATTATAAGGTGCTTAAGAAGAGAAAAATAGTCTATTATGTTTACCCAGCTATTTACCATTTCTATTACTCTTCCTTTATTTATGATGTTCTGAATTTCCCCTGGTATTATTTCTCTTCTTCTTGAAATACTTTCTTTAGCATTTCTCCTAGATCAGGTTTAGTGTGGTTATAATTCTCCTAGATTTACTTAATCTGAGAATGTCTTTATTTCATCTTTACTTTATTCTCAAAGAATTATTTCCACTGGATACAGAATTGTAGGTTAAGAGTTATCTTTTTCAGCCTCTCAAGAGCATTGCACCACTTCTGGTCTCCATGGCTTTTGATGATTATTCTGCAGCCATTCAAATAATTATTTTTATAATATATATATGAGTGCTTTAAATATTTTTTCTTTGTTTTCAATTTTCAAGTTTAATAATGATGTCTCTGGCCATGGATTTCTTTGACTTTATCCTTTTGAGTTTCTTGAGTTACTTGAACTTGTAAATTTATGCATTTCATCAAATTTGGGAAGTTTTCAGCCATCATCTATCATTTCTCTCTCTCTCTCTCTCTCTCTCTCTCTCTCTCTCAGCTTTCTTTCTTTCATATACTAATTTCTTCTGTGGAAATTTAATGATACAAATATTGGACCTTTGGTATTTTTCCACTGGCTCCTCAGTCTCTGTTCATTTCTTTCTCTGTTATTCAGATTGGATAATTTTTTTGAATCTACTTTTAAGTTCAGGAACTCTTTCTTATGTCATCTCCTGGCTATTAAGCTAATACAATGAATTTTTTAAATGCTGTCATTGTTTTGCAGTTGTAAAATTTTTATTTTATTCTTTTGTGTATCTTCTATTTCTATTCTATTTCTGAGACATTATTGCTTTCTATTTATTTCAAGAGTGTTTTCCTTATTTATTGGAACATGGTTATAATAGGTGCTTTATTTTTTTAAGTCTATTTATTTATTTTTGAGAGAGAGAGAGAGAGAGAGAGAGAGAGAGAGAACAGGTGGGGGAGGGGCAGAGAGAGAGAGGGAGACACAGAATCCGAAGCAGGCTCCAGACTCTGAGCTGTCAGTGCAGAGCGTGAGATGGGGCTCAAACCCACAAACTATGAGATCATGACTTGAGCTGAAGTCGGATGCTTAACCGACTGAGTCACTCAGATGCCCCATAACAGCTGCTTTAAAGTCATGGCTTGAAAGTTGCATCTATGGAACACTGTATCATCTCAGGTTTGGGGTCTGTTGATTATCTTTTCATTGAGTAAAATAGAGATTTTCTTGATTCTTCATATGCTAAGTATTTTTGGAATACATCTTGGATATTTTGAAGGTTATTCTAGATGCTGGATCTTGCTTGACTCTTCTGAATAATGTTCATTTTTGTTTTGTTTCGTTTCAGAAGTAAGTCAAACCAGTTTCCTTCAAGACAAAGGACCACAGTCTGTGGGTTCTTGGTTCCAATGTAAATTCTATTTTTAAAGCTAATAATTTGGCTATTCAGACCTGGTCTTCATGTGTGTCACCTACTGTCCAGTCTGAAACCCAGGGGGTAATATATTACCTCTGTACTGTAGTTCCCAGAGATTTGGGTATGTTGCTTAAGGTCAGATCCATGCATATGCGATTTGCGTGCAAGCCCAGAAGTTCATACACAACTTTATAAAAACACCTTCTTGAGCATTTTCCTCTACATAATCTCTTAAACACTTTTCCACTCTCAAATACTTTCCTTCCTGGACTTTTGACTAGTTTTCCTGCTCTCATGTTTTTTCCTGCAACTGCATCTACGTCCAGAGTCAAAGGAGAAGATGGATAATCCTCATGCTTTGGGGACCACAGCTCCTCTGGTCAGAGAAGAAGTATTTCTCTCCTTTGCAGTCTTTGCATCTTATCAGACACTGCTGTTGCTCTCTCATGGGAGGATTGCCTTGTGGCTGGAGCAGAAGAGAATGAACAAACAAAAATAAAACACTTAAATAAAAAATAGAAATTTTTCTTCACTGTCTCTGTAGGGTCACTTTTATGGTTTTTTTTTTTTTGGTCATAAACAGAAGACTTATCTTGGGCCTTTTTCCTGATGGTACCTGGTACACATTTCCAGATTTTGGACTGACTTTGAGTTCAGCTGGGAGAAACCCAAGTGGAGGAGGGAAACAAAGGAGGCTCACTGCTGTTTTGGTGGCATTTTGGTATCTGTTTCCCTTCTCCAATTCCTTGCTGTTTTTTTCCTTTTGGAATCTTAGGACCACTGCTCTGTCCATTCTGTGCAGTTTTGGTGATAGGCAGTGAGAGAGACAGGGTGGAGTACGCTTACCCCATGTTAACCGGAACTAGAAACCCAGTAGCTTATTCTTGTTCCCATTTTGTCATGGAGAAAACTGATCTTTCAGAAGGTAATTTTGTCTTATTTCCTTTTGTTTTGTTTCCCCTTAAAACCCAGTAGTACTAAGTGACCGAACTAGAGTGTTAACCTCACTATATTTTATTTTAAGGTCTTTTATCTGCCAGCCAACTGCCAGTTCAGGAAGTCTAGATCCGATCTGTAGACGTGGGACAGTGACTAAAGTACAAATATAGTGAGCTGACTTAGCTGACTCTTAAATGAATCATGGTAGCAAGATCTCTCAGTTGGAGGTCACAAAGTCTATACTTCATTATTTATTTGTCCTAAATCCTTAACCAGTACTGGTCCTATTGCAGGAACTCATTTCTTTAAAAGATTATTAAGAAATATATACTTAGAAGTATATCTAAGGATTCTTCCTGTGTTGACATTCTTTTATTCTATGATTGTCAGAAGATGTCTTCTAGACACTCAGTAAAGGAAGAAAACTTAGGAGACTGGGTTATACAGGTATTAAATTGTGTAAGATGAATGGGACTCAAGTTCTGTCCTACTTAATGATTAGGCAAGATTTATTGACACAGAGAAGGAGTAGGGCTGTTAGATACTCTTGTTTGTAGGTTTCTAGCAGTATTCCCCACCCCACCCCCTCCCCCCGGTTACATCAGTCTTACCTATCCTTCCCATACGTTCGATTCTTGTATTTCCATGAGGTTGAAAATTGGCATATTCATCTTCTTTGTCATAAAGATTGGTGTGGGGATGGCTACATGGCCCAAACCTACCTAATCAGATCCTTTAATTCTAGAACAATTGAGCAAGAGAAGATTTATTTCTTGCATTACTTAAGCTGATAAGTTGACAGCATAGTATTTTGTTTTCCTTCCTTCACCCATTTGCCCACCCTACCCTCCCTTTGGCAACTACCAATCTGTTCTCTATATCTATGAACTCGGTTTGGTGTTTGTTTGTTTGTTTGTTTGTTTTGAAGATTCCACATATAAGTGAGATCATATGGTATTTATCTTTCTGTGTCTGGCTTATCTCACTTAGCATAACGCTATGTTGTTGCAAATGTCAAGATTTTGTTATTTTCTTATAGCTGAATAGTATCCTCTTGTGTATAGATATAGATTAGGTATAGGTACAGATATAAGATTATTGTTCCGTTTTTTCTGTCCAGAATTTTAGTTATAATCTATATATACTTATATATAGTCTATATTTATCTATATCTACATATACAATGGAACACTATATCTGTGTCTATAGAATATTTAGCATATAGAATAATATCTATATCATAGCTATCTATCTGGATCACATCTTCCTTATCCATTTTTCCATTCCACGGGGACACTTAGGTTGTTCCCATATCTTTGTTACTGTAAATAATGTTGCAAATGACACACAGATGCACGTACCTTTTCAAAGTAGTCTTTTCATTTTCTTCAACAGCCTAATGTTCTCGATTGTCATCTTTCCACTAATGAAGGAAAAGCTTCAGGAGGGTAAAGCCAGTGCAGAGAGAACTAGAACCAAGGATACGGGGGGATGCAAAGCCTGAAAATGTTGTTTGAGACTCTAGATGTAGCCATGCCAGATACCAAATACTTTTCATTTTTTCATCTATGTACATCAGGAACGTCTCTTTGTGCTTAAACCAGCATGAACTAAGATGAGTAATATAGCAACGAGAAGAATCTGAGAATGAGCCTGCGACTTTTTGGGACTGTAGAGGAGACACTGAGGCTTTTATACTAAAAGTAGTTTTGCAGGAGAAATGAATAATGACGTTATAAGGATAGATTTCGGCCAGATCTTGGATTATTTGTTTTATCAGGCCAAAAATGTTTAAAATTTTCTTTAGACAAAGGCAAATGAGGAGCTGTCTGAGCTGGGCTGATGCAGTATCATATTTTCAAAGAATACCGGTTGATCTGGCATCGAATTTTGCATAGAGAATGCACAGAGATCCCCACAAAGTAAGGAGTGAATTAGCCATTGGTGCCTCTGGCTCTGCTGTCGCAATACTCTACGTGACCAAATCTTGTGTCAGGTCCTGGGACAATGCCTTCTTCTCAGGTGCCCTACAAAAACTAGTATTTCTATTTAGAACATGTGGAACCCAAGGACCCAAGATCTAGTCTCATCTTAGACGAGGATGAGACTAGACCGGGAGTCTCATCCTCACCAGCTATGGCAGGCAACCTTGGGACAAGTTGTTTAGCTACTTTGTTTTAGTTTCCTCAGAAGTCTCAAGGTTTATTTTTCATTTCTTTTCTTTTGCTTTTCCTATTTCTTTTTTAAAATTAAAAAAAAAAACAACTTGGTAATAATGCACCCTCTCTTTAGCTAACATGATCCTTTGCCTAGTATATGAAATGCTCTTGGTGAAAGGACTTTGAGAATATGGTGAATTAAACCAGTCTAAGGTAAGTTACTTGAGAGATACTTAAGGTGCTTCTGCTCCCATTCTCCGAACGCTGCCACCCTGTGGACTTAGGGCTCTAGGTGTTTCATGGGGAAATGAAGCTTCCTGTTTCCAAAAAAACTCTGCCTGTGCTGTTGGGTCACCTTGAGGAAGAAGGTGGCTTCCATTCCCTTCAATCCAGGATTAAGCACAGCATATCCTAAATTGGTCATGGCTGCCCTATGAGATAGTGAGGTGTCCATCTCAAGAAATATTCAAGCATTTAAATGCATACTTGTAAGGGGGGTTATAGAGAGTTATGTTTCCTTCCTCTGTAGACAGCAGCTCAGGACCTGCCCTCTTTTGGATGGATGGTCAGGTCTACCTGGTCCTTGAATCCTCGAGAATGTATATTACCATATGTGATCTGTGCAATATCCTTCCATTAAAGAATTAAAAGTGTGTTGCTTCATGACAGGTTTGCTGTTGTTATTTAGTACTTTTTTGGGTTTTCAAAATCCCAGCTCTCCCCCTCCCCCTCATCACTCCCATCCCCAGCCTTCTGGTTCACAAAATTTAAACACATTGTTCTGCATAAGAAATAATGAAGAAATCGACAAGAAAAGATTCGTGCCACTTGCTAATCAGTTTAATAATGGAGGATATCTCCGCCACATTATAGGGAGACAAATTAAAAGGGCAAAGAGAGCTCCCAGAAATCATCTGTTCGTGTTAACAAAGTGAATATTAATGAAAAACAAAATTGAGTTCCTCTTGTGTCTGATTTTCATCAAATTGTACAGGTATTAAAAAAAAGCTATAGAAATCCTATCCATTAGTACTTAATTCAAAATAACTTTGGCCTCTGCTCTATTCCTGACTATTACCTCTCTCATGGGCAGGAAAGCCGGTCACCTTACTAGGCCCACTATACCAAGAGAATCAATAATGGAGCTAATTCAGTTCTCTTTATGGGCCAAATATCTAGACAGTGAAAATAGCCATTAAATTAATGATACATGTGGATGTCAGGATGAGCAAGAGGGGCACCAGGGAGTGTTTGGCTTTCTTCCCTTGGTAGCCAGGCTCAAATTGCCCAAGTGACCAGTAACTGAGTTCTGTAGATTTCAAGTACCTTCCAGAGAACAGAGGGGCAACAGGTCACATTGCCTGGGAGTCGAATCCAGCTGCTCAGTGCACATTCTGGGCACTTCTCTGCTTTAGCCATGCCATGGGCAGCTCATCAGGGGAGCTGTGCAGGGTTAGAGGGGTCTGAGATGCCCTGGATGCACCCAGACATGAATAGGTAGGTTCTGAGAGCCTCTCCATAACTCATGGACGACTACAACTAGTGCTCTCCTTTGGGAGTGAAGGGATGGCTCATGGCTAGTCCCATTATTAGATTATTGGGATGGAGTTGAGATTTATGGGGCAAGGCCAAAAGGGAAAAATAGCATCTAGTTAGGAGGAGGTGAGGGCCCCCTCAGTCTGGAGAGGTCCCCTACCCAGCTCCAGGACACTGTTGGCCTCTAGGCAGAATGGAAGTTGCTCTGAGAAGGAAGAGAAAATATGGGCAAGACAACTGGGAAGACCCCAAAGACAAACATGTCCCCATCCCCCACATGTGCTGAGGGCTGACCTTTTGATCCACAAGGGACCTCTGTAATCCACATGTCCTCAAGTGTCACCAGGCTTAGATAAAAATGGAAGCTGTTAATGTCATAATGAGAATGCTCGTCTGTCTTCGTGCCTGACTCAACCCCCTGTGGATTGTCCCACCTCTCTCTAAATGTCTCTGCATCCCCAGGGGCTGCCTTGCTTGTGCTCATATGAGGCCATATGTGCTCGGCCCTGTCACTCTCCCATCTCACCTTTGTTGGGTCCAGCCATGACCACTGAGCACCTGTCATCTCCAGCCCACTTCTATAAGGGTATCACATCAGACATGACCAGGACCTGGGGAGGAGCTGGCTTCAGTCTCTGGGGTCTGGTCAGGATACCAGAGTATGGATCCCACTCTTGGGCCTTGCTCCATGATGCATCCCATGACCTGAGGGGACATCATCAGCAAATGTCACTTTGTCTGAGGAGATATGTCCCTGGAGCTTCTAAGGTGGCAGAATGCCAACATCATACTGTGGTGTGTGCAGAAGTGACAGATGATCTTGTCCATGGGACTCAGCTTGAGTCCTTGGAGCTGGGCTGGGACCAGTCCTGGTTCCTTGTCCCTTCTACTTGCTCTGAATGCCTAGGTCACGTGGACTGGCTGCTCTAGGCTCCTCACTCTCTGCAGACCAGTTTTCTGGCCATGGCTTCTCTGTTTTGTGTGTAATATAGGACTTAGGAATTCATCTGCCATGGGGCTTGAGTCTCCACTTTCACTAAGTACTCTCCACAACATTTAGACCTTGTTCTTCAATAGTGAGAAATAGTTAAGAATGCTCTCAGCTGCAAGGAACAAAACCCAACAAAGGGTGTGGAAACACAGGAAGCTTATTTAGTTGCACAGCAGTTATTCTAGATATAGAGACTTCAGTGTATGAGCAAGCCATCTGCACTATTTCTCTACCTTGTTCTCCCTAACATGTTGGCTTTTGTCCTCATGCTTGCTGCCTTGTGCTTGCAAGATGGCTGCTAAACCTTCAGGCATCATACAGACATGTAAAGCAGAGAGAGAGAGAGAGAGAGAGAGAGAGAGAGGAAATAGAGAAAGAAAGAAAGAAAGAAAGAAAGAAAGAAAGAAAAGAAAGAAGAAGAAAGAAAGAAAGGGAGAAAGAGAGAAAGGGAGAGAGAATGATAAAGAAAGGGAGAGAGAAAGAGAAGAGAAAGGACAGTGTCCATTGCAATGTTTCCATTCATCTGGGGAAATCTGGCAGTCACTCATTTCTCCACTGGCTAAGATTGCTGGGGACTGCCCATGTGTTGGCTGAAATTTTACCGAGCAGTCTAGTGGTGGCATGCTCAGGGCATTCAGTACGACAACCCCTTGAGTGACAGACCCAGTCTTAGGATTTGAGAGAGGGAGGGACTGATGTTAGTGGGCGACAAGCTCATTTGCATGGTAACCTAGAAGAAACTGTAGGCCAGGAAGCCGCACACCCACACTGCCCCTACCCACGTCAAAGACTGCCAGTCCCCAGATTGGTGAATGTGGATCAGTCTGGCATTAGGGCATGACGAGGTCCGCTGCCACGATGATTATACTGGTTACTGGGAATGGGAACAGAGGTAACCCAAACTGGGCCTGGCCGGTCCCTCCAAGTCTGCTCAGTCTGGGGCCTTTTGTCTTTTCTCCAAACATCTGCTAAAAGGGGCCGAGAGCCCGGCTCTCCGTATCCAGACTTCTCTCCCAGCCCACATCTTGCATTCAGGCCCTGCTCTGTGGGCATATAGCTGGCAGTCACCACCCTCCGGATGACCAGTGCAAAATACACGAGGACCTTTGCAAACCCTTAGAAGACATGCTATTTTTCTCTGCCTGTGTAATTGTTGAGAAGGGAGCCAGAGAAGATGTTCTAATTAATTAGAGCAGGTATTTGACGATGCCACTCCGCGCTGGACTCAGGACCGGAATCCAAATTTCCCACTTATCTGCCTCCACCACGGCGACCCCGAGGCACCCCTCTCCTTCCTTGCATTCCTATTTGTGTGTAAACTGCAGCCTGTGACCGAAGCCTTATTAGCTGGTCAAAATTTTACTTTTAAATGGACCATTAACCTACTGGGAAGCAGGGAGCACACTGATAATGTAATACCTCAGGATCCTGTCGGGCCGCAGAGTGAACCAGGTCAGGGACCACGTCTATTTCTCTCCATTATCCCGCAGATGTCCAAGGCACGTTCTCACCCACAGGACTTCTCAGCCTGGAAAGGTGTTTTTTATTTTGCTCGTTAATCCCAGCTATGCTGTTGACTTGGACAAGTCACTTGGCCACCTCAGAGTCCCCATCAACCAAATGGAACAGGACGTTTTTCATCTCCTTGACCATCAAGGGAAGATACAGGGCTACGTTGGAAGCCCACTCGGTCCCGGGCTGGCGAGCTGCGTGCCTCCCTTTGCGCGCCTCTTGTTGTTCTCGGGGAATGGGATGGGGACAGGAATAAGGGTCCCAAGTATGAGATAAGAGGCCCTTTCCACCTTGTGTGTCTTCTCAGCAGAACTCCTGCTTGGCTGCAATTCCATCCACTCTTGGCAAGGCATAACTTCCTGTCTCCAAGGGAGAGGGGCTTATAAAAAGGCATAAAAATGAGGCTTCTAAAGACATCCTGGACGTCAACTAGATGTTGCAAAATTACATTTTGATGAGTTCAGTGTAAATGAACCAGAAACATATGGATTCAATTTCCCTTGGAATCCACATGGGTTTAAAAACCAAGGGGGCGGGGGAGAATACATTTGGGGAAGAGCATTTTAGGTCTCACTAAACTCCCCGCATTTGTAAACAGCAGTTTGAGGTTTGTGATGATGGTGTCCTGGGCTGGGTTCCTTCCTAATAATAGAATGTACAGGATGTGTTGCAGCAGCCTCACAAATGTGTCCAGGGAAAAACACCCAAACTCTGCTGTCCCCCTGTCCCTGTTCCAACGTCCTATGAAACCCTCGTGGCCTCCCAGATCCCCTGCTATAGGTTTGATCCAACAAGGGCCCTCTGTCTTCTACTTCTGCAAAGATCGAGTGTTGCCGGGGCACAATCGGACTCGCAAAGTCAGTGCCTGTCAATTTCCAGGTACATTCTAGAGATGGCAGCAAGAACCACTGCTTTGCAAGCTGGACAGCATCACCTGCATTGACATAGGAATTGAAGTTCAGAGATGTGAAGTTCAAGGTTACTTAGCTAAGTAGGTACTGGGCTAGAACTGGAATCCGGGGTTTGTGAACTGACATCCAGGGATATCTCCACCATGGAGGATGCTTTGCTATTTCCTAATTTCAGGGAAAGCTGGGAAAGGCATCTGTTCATCTGGATCCACTGCAAGGTAGGTCTACCAGGGGCCTGGCAGAGGGTCTAATGAAGGGGTTTTTATGTTGTGCCTAGAGAACTTTGGGGAATCCCCCATGGTCTCTCAGGTCATTCCTTGGGAGAAGGAATGGAAAAGTTGAGGGAAAGAGTAAACTGACTCCCAGGCCCCCGCTGCCATCCAGGGAAGCCCCCTCCCCTCTGTTTTATTTACTGAGGCTTCAGGTAAGATTCATATTCTAGGAGATTTCTCTCCAGTCTGAAAATCTTGGATCTAAAGGATTTTGAGGTCTCCTGTCCCCTCTCACTGGTCCAGTTTTGAAGCTGGCCAATTTATTCACTGGGCTGGTTCTTAGCTTCTCCTCTCCTGTGTGTTATGGGGTTCTGTGCCCACCATCAAACTGCTGGAGCTGTAGGGGAACGCAGACATTTGGATGACTCTTCTGTGCTTAACCCTGCCACCAGACAGGGAGGGAAATACAAGATGGGGGCCCTGCCTCCAGGAAACTCGAAGTACGCTTCTGTTGAGAAGACAAAACCCATACCCAGGAGCCATCTTGGGAAGAAGACAACGTGAGACAACGAGTTGGCCAGTTTCTAAGTGTCAGAGATGTGGGTCTTGTGCAACAATGTCCTAATCAATGGATGGCTCACATAAAAGCTGATTGCAGGGAGCTCTCCAGGGGCCAGAGCTTTGGAGGTAGTGCTTCTGGATGACTTGGGTCAAAGCACAGACTCCTGACCCTCAGGAAGGGTAAGAGCTTTCTTGGCACTCAGCTGATGGAAGGAGCCACATGACTCCACTAAGTTGGGTCCCCCAGGAGAAGAGCTGCCTGGATCTGCTCAGGGATGTCCTGCAGAGCCTGGCCAGGACAGAGATGGCCTGGAGAGCCATCTGATTGTTATTAGGCTGTGCGACTTTCTTTATTGGCAAACAGTCTGTCAGCAGCTTCTCCTTGCAGAGCGGCCCAGATGTGCTTACAAAGTGCTCTGTGTCCTTTCCATCCGCACCCAGCCCCCACGCGCATTGCCACTTTGCCAGACTGTGCCCTGGCCCCAGGAGTCCAGCTGCAGCCAGAGCGAGGCTTAGTCAGGACTCAGAGGAGGGAACCTGTATGCCAGCCACCCGCTCGCTTCTTTCACTTCTGTCTCACTGCCCCCTCGAGGGGCGGGATGTGCCCTGGGTGGGGTGCAGGCAGCCTGGGCTCCTGTCCCGGGGAGTGTGTTGGGCTGTGGCCGACAAAACCCCACTAATGAATTGACTTTACACATGATCTCTTGAGTTCTCTTTGTCAGTTCTCCACACTCCTAGGGCAGTTTTCATCTATTACTATGTCTGCCTTTCTTACTTGAGAGAATTCGCATGGGGAAATTTCAGAAAACACGGAGGCTGCTGACCTCCGCTTCAGTCCCTGCTAAGTGGGGCCGGCCCCGGACAGAGCCGTGTTATTGTCCAGGAAGCCTCGTCAGGCTTGTCCCTTGGGACAGAGACCAGTGTCAAGGGCATTTTTCTAGTTTCTGGCTGAAAGGTTGGAAGATGAGTGCAAAATCGGGCCTGGCGTTACCATACCATGTTTGGGAGCAATTGGAGTCCAAATACAGGGGTATCTGTGGATTACTTGCCATCCCAGATGTACTGATGTCTGTAGGGAACAGAATCCTGAATTTCTTTTGAGGGAACGATGCTGTGACTTTCATACCCTCTGGTCATGTGGCCCAATAACTGCCTTTTTACTGAGATTATTCTCATTGCCTCTCCTGTCTTTTATAGTCAGAAGCCCCTCTGCCCAACCTTGATGCAGGCCTACATTTGCCCATCATTCCTCTGTGTAAGTAGCTCTAGCAAGGAATGAGGGGAGGATGTGGGTCATTTCTCTTTCTTTCTTTCTTTCTTTCTTTCTTTCTTTCTTTCTTTCTTTCTTTCCTTCCTTCCTTCTTCCCTCCTTCTTTCTTTCTTTCTTTCTTTCTTTCTTTCTTTCTTTCTTTCTTCTTTCTCAACAATTTTGTTCTTCTTCGTGATGCTCTGAAAAACAAGGGGGAACTAACCACTGAGCCCACCAACACATGTGAAAGTCTCTTTTCTCTTTCTGGTGATTCGGATGATCATGAGTGAACAGGGTGTGCATTGTTAGTCATGACCTTAGTGCATATTGGATGCTTTTGGCCTTAGAGATACCCTCGCCCAAGTCCTTCTGGTTTAGAGGGGAAACAGGCCTGGAGAAAGGCCAGGAGACTCCAAGGGTCACTTGGAAAGTCTACGGCTGAAGAAGACTTCTGAGGGCTGCACTGGCCTCAGGGCAATGCCTCATCCTCAGGGCTGCTGCTCAGACACTGCCAGAGATCTCACCAAATCGTGTCTTCTTTTTCCAAAAGATGCTGTGCTGCAAACGTGGTTCTCTTCTGTAGCGGTCTGGTTGGTCAACTTCCATCACTCATCCCTCTTGACCTGTCTGAGCCAATCGTAGTAAGTAACCTCAGCTCACTGGTCATAGATTGGTATAGAAACAGAAATTGGACTCACTTCTGGCCAATGAGGCATAGTCAGCAAGTGTCTGCCAGGAGTAGAGGAGGGGAGAGGGAGGCTTCTGAGTGAGGGGTCACCCTTAAAAGGAGGCAAACCTTTTCTTCCCCTAGACCTTGTAATTTCTAGTACAACTTTGGTACTCTGGGAGCAGCCATCTTGAGACTGAGGGGAAGCTCTCTTGGGGTTGGAGACTGTGTGTGCAGGCATTGGTTAGGTAACAGCCCCGAGTTAATACAACCTCCAACTCCAGGATCCTCGCCGCTTCTGGGCTTGTTATCACACGTGATACAAATATTCCTACTGTCTAAACCAGAGTTGGGGGGCCTCTAACTTGACACTTGAGTTGCTCTGCTGGTTCCTGTCCATGGGGTTAGGTAGGTGACCATCTGCCTTGATTGGGTAAGGGCCATGGGCAGTCACAACATTTTTCTCATTCAGCTGCCTGCCTGTCTTCAGAGCCATGGGTTATTGGAGCCATTAGGAGCCCCAACCTTCATCTAGTCCCACCTTGATCCTATGGGTGGGGTAACTGAAGTCAGAAGAAGGTGATTTGGCAACTTGCACAGAAAGCGTGGGACCAGGATGGGAACATAGGTCTTTTGCCATCCACTCTGGGCTCTCTCTTACTGCCTAGTTCTTTGCTATTTTGCTCTGTCTCTGTGTCTCTACCATGCTTCTCCCTAGGCCTCCTTCTCCCTCCCTCTTCTCTGACTAATTTCATCTAGAGCCGCATGGGGCAGCTCTACCAGGGACTGTGGGGGCTCTGGAGGAGACAGTGCTGAGAGAACCGGGCTGGGGAGCTGCATGAATGGCCATCAGGCGGCAGGGCCCACAGATGGCTCCGCAGCACTGGGAGCTGACAGAATTCCATGGCCCAGCTCCATGGAGCAGGCTCAGCTGGGGCTCCTTCCCATCCTATCCTGCTTCCCACTGACTTGGAGAGACAGCCGGTTGGTGGAGGGTTTGTGTGGGTTTATTTACTCTTAATAAGCTTATATTTTAGATATTCCCCCCAGGTGTTTCTGCTCATTTGGGTTAAGTACAAAACCATGGATCTATGCACAGAATGTGGGGATCTAAAAATTAGGATTACAGCCCAGCTTCCATATAACAAAAACAGGCTCCTTTTGAAGGAACCAGTGCCCAGAGACCTGTCCTGGCTGGCCAAAGCAAAGCCACGATGAGGCATTTGTTAGTAGCCACCTTCACAGCCATCCACTGCCATCAGTGCCTGCTCTCCCCTTGGGTCTTCCTCAGTGGGAGTCAGGAAACATTTGCTGAGCGACTCATATAGCCAGGCCAGACCTGGTGTTCTGCCCAGGGTGAAAGCTATACAATTCCATGCTCCAGAAGGTCCCAGTCACGTGGGGAGACAACAGAGATGTCTGCAGTTCCCGTGGCGTGTAGTAAGCTCTGCCACTGAGCGTGGCACTGGGCGCTGAAGGCTCTCTGGCCTGTGGTCAAGAAGGCTTCCTCAAAGGGGTCTTCAGCCCTGCCCTCAGCATGCCTGCAATCCTGCTTCTCTGGGAAAATGCCCTTTTGGCTGCTGATAGTTCTCCCCTCGCCTCCAACCTGCCCTCCACACCCGATGGAAGTTTATCTTACCCAAGATGGCAAAGCAGACACATCATATGGGTCTTCGTTGTTATTCCCACCACCAACTGGTAAATGTCCTGCCTCAGCACCCATGCTGTCTGATGTGACTCCTTTCCCTGAGAAGGAAGTGGACTTTTTCCCATCAAAGGTCAACCCTTCTCGACCTGTGCCCTTGACACCATCCCTTCTTACTCTCTCAAGGTCATCACTTCCTCGGGTGACTCCTCTCTCATCTTGCACTGCTGACATGCTCTTCCTTGGTACATTGCAGCCCCCCTACAAATGCCTTCACTCAGTAACCCACTCTAATCCACTTTCCGTCCCTAACACCTTCAAAAACTTATTTTGGCAAGGCCACCAGTGACCTCCACGAGGTTGCCAAATCCAGTGGATGTTTTCCTGTGTAACTTACTAGAAGGCTCAGCAGCTTCAGATGGAGATGTCTGCTTCCACCTGAAGACATACATTCATACACCTTATGTTCTATGACACTCCCACCCCCCACGCTTCAGATTTCTCCTTCTTAGACATGTTGGCTCAATCCCCCTTCCCTACCCAACCTCTAAGTGTTGAGTCCTGAGAGCACAGTCCCTGGACATCTTCTCTTTTTCTACCCACATTCATTCTCAGGTAACCTTAACCTAGTATCACATTTTTAACGCAGAGATTGCTCCAAAATGTATATCTTCATTCCAGACCTCACTTATGCAGCCAAACTAGACTTTGTCCACCTTACCTACGTGGCTCCACAATTAAATCAAAATGACAAGATCCAAAACTGAATTCTTAACCCAGCCCCAACCAACCCCATGTGATAAACACAATTCTAAGATTTTGCCCAAGATTTCCCACCCCTCTGGTGTAGCGCCTGGGATTCTAAAGGTAATGGATTTGATGCCCATGATTAGGGCATGTTATATGGCGCCACTGACCTTAAGAAAAGGAGAGTTTCCAGGTGGGACTAAACTTGATCACACAAGCCCTTTAAACACAATGAGAACTCTCCAGTTGGTGGCAGAAGAGGAATTCAGAATGATTCTACCAGGAGTAGATTCTCTGGTGGTGGCTTTGAGATGGACAGGGCCATGGGGCCAGGGCCCCAGAGCTGAGTGTGACCAGAGTGCTATCTGGCTGCAAGTAGCAGTCAAATTAGGATGTTAGTCCTGCACACACAGGAAACTGAGCCAGTCAGCTTGGAAGAGATCCCGAATTCCAGATGAGAGCCATGGCTCACCTAACACCTTGACTAAAGCTCCAAGAGACCCAGGACCAAGAATCTAGCCCTTTGCCCTGACCACTGACCTACAGACACTGTGAGATAATAAATCTGTGTTGTTTTAAGTCATGAAGTGTGCGTGAAGGTTTTGCAGTAATGAATGCTAACACATTTCCTCTCAGTAGACATCACCATCACCCAACCATGTTGGTTACACCAGTTCCTTGAGTCCTTACCTTACCTCACCCTCGCATCCAGGACAGTGGCCAGTTTTCCCACTTCTACTTTAAAAATGTCTTGAAGCCCCCCACTTGTCTCCATCTTCGCTGCTTCTGTCCTGCTCCAGGCCTCATGACATTTTGCTCTTGTTACCACAACCTGCTTTCGATCCCGTACCTGCGCCTGCCAGTCATTTTCCACATGGCAGCCAGAGCACTCTTCTGAAAACAATTGAATCAGGCCATCCCAGTTACAATCCAGCAGCATCTTCTTGCTGCACAGCAGACAACATCTGAGCTCCTCAGCAGAGTCTACAAAATTCTCCATGGCCTGGGTCATGCCTGTCTCATGTCTTCCTCCCCTGACCTGCCCACACCAGTTATTTCCTTCATAGCACACACATCACAGTTTGACCCTACTGTATTTACTTTGTGTGTAAGTGGGGTGGGGTCGGAGGATGTTGATGTTTTCTCTGCTAGACTGTAGATTCCTTGATGGCTGAGACCATTCCTGTTTGAGTTCATTATCATATCCATACAGGAAGATCCCTTGCAATACTTTTTCCTTTCGGGATTAGGCGGGGCAAGTGGTCTTCTCCTGAGCCTTGATTCCCTTTGTGGGGAGCAGGACTCCTGGAGAAGCACCCACAGGCTAGGTGTTCCTATGGGGACCATGAGAGGAGGAAGGAAAGGGCCGCATGGCCTCCAGACCTCAATGACCACACGCCTATTTCCTAGAGTCTACTAGAGCCTTCTCTCCCATGAAAACAGTCTGTGGGATTTACTTCTGTGGGCCTTGGGCTTCTGTCCCTTGGCATCCCACCCCTTGTCCTAGAGGAATTATGTTGGTGGATCCACAGGGAGCTGCTACTCTCCTAATTAAGACCCTCTAAAAGAAAAACGTGAAAATACCCTTCTGCCCCAAAGCCAGTTGTGAACCAATTCAATAAAACCAGCTGCTGAGGAAGGCAGACATCTTCTCCCTCCTCACACTGGCAAGACCAGTCTCCTTCCACCACAGGGGAGCCTCTGAAAGTTGTTGGTGGGCCAAGCATGGTCTGGATGACTCAGGAGATAAGGATAAACTCATTCTCTTGAGAGTGGCACCAGCTCTGGCTGCTACTCTACTGGATGGAGAAAATCGCCTTCATGAGGTACCAGTACAAGATGTCTCTTCCTGCCTGGCCGAGGATGGGTCTACAGGGACCCCTTCTGCAGGTTTTCCCCACCCACAGGGTGGGCAAGGTGTCAAGTGGAAAGCACCGAGATTTGGAGCCAGGCCTCCCCATTGGCTGGCTCTGGGCTGGCTGCCTGAGAAGAAGTGTTGGTCCTCTCTGAGCCTTGGAGTCTCTGCCATAAATGGAGTTACTCCTCCCTCCCTCCCACCACGGACCTTAGAGGCTTACTGCAAACAGCAAATGATGAAGCAGAAGGGAAGGGCCTGGCATGGTGCTTCATATTCAGCAGCTGAGCAGAGGCTCAAAATTATGGGCCATCCCTCCCGTTATTATCAGTGAATGAACTCTGCTACAGCACCTTGTTCTAGATCCACAGCTGAAAACCTGTTGAAATGACAGAAACAGTAATAAAAAATTAGAAGTCCAAAGGGCTCTGGAGTACATTTGTGAAAGTGTCAGGTTGTGTTTTTTCCCCATGTATGTTGGCTGAGTCTCCGCAGGTCACACTGCTCTGGGCTGTCCCCTTGGGAGCCGGAAAGCAAGTTGAAGGCCCTATGGGACAGTAGCCTGAGCCCAGGAAGGGAGGTCCTGCCCTGTCCTGCCCCCCCGCTGCAGAGCCTGGGGAGCCATGTGCCTGGCTGAGGGCCCCCTTGGGGAGAAAAGCAGGGGTGGGGAGAGAGGATGTGTCAGTGTTTTCCAGGCCCCTGTGGAGAGCTGTGGCATTAAAGGTGCTGGAAAAACCTGTGGGGGATCTTGCTGAGCCCTGGCAAGGCTCCCCGGAGCAATGCTGAACTAGGGCACAGCCTTGGCTCCTGTACCCTCACCCTCAGGGCTTCTGCACCCAGCAGTGTCACGTTATACAGCTCACAAACCAACTGCTCCAACAGCCATCCCAAGGAGTCTTGTCTCAGGGTGAGGTTCACCCAAGGGTGAAGCAAAGTCTCTCAGATACAGGCTCACCAAGGTGCAGTGGCAAAATGTGTGAGTGGGTAACATACCTGCTTTTGCTCCACACCTGTCCCCGTCTCTGGTGACAGGCCCCAAAGGCAAAGTTTTCATGTATCCATTGGTGGTTTGGGACTCTGTCACAAAAAGCATGGAAGCAATGGGTTGAAAGGGGGTCACACAAATTCTTCCTGGAGGAGAGAGCTCTGTATTAATTAGAAGACAAACACTGAGGGGCGCCTGGGTGGCTCGGTTGATTAAGCATCCAGCTTCCACTCAGGTCATTATCTTGTGGTTCATGAGTTCGAGCCCCGCGTCGGGCTCTGTGCTGAGAGCTCAGAGCTTGGAGCCTGCTTCGGATTCTGTGTCTCCCTCTCTCTCTGTCCCTCCCCGGTTCACACTGTGTCTCTCTCTCTCAAAAATAAGTACACATTAAAAAATTTTTTTTAGAAGACAAATACTGACTGGCCATGTGGGTCTTTCTCGCAAAGTTCTGCTGAGTAACAAAGATGTTGCCCTGAGGGAGGTGAGAACATTGGCGTGCTGTGGTCTGGAGAGCAAATGCAGTGAATGGAATAGCAGGGCTCACTTTGGTGAGGGGCTGCTTGAAATGACCCCTCACCATGACTCCATGTCCTGGGTAAATATAACTAGTATGAGTGGAGCAGAGTGGAAGCCATAGATGAAGTCACATTCCAAGCCAGATTGGACTCAGAGGGAAAGAGAGGCAGCTGGCACAGGCCAGGAGCCATAGCCATAGGGCGCTTTGAGACTGTAGGCCCCCGTAAGCCCACCCGAGTCATGGGTGTCTTTTGGACTTTCAGAGAAAGTAGGAGTTCAGTTGGGTGAAGATTTGAGTCAAGGACAGCCAGGTCTCCAAGGGGCAGGGGCACCCATTGGGTGAGTGAGTCTCTGGTTTTGATATCATTGTGTAATAAAGAACTTGACTGGCTACTGTCCCTGGTTTCTTGAAGAGAGACTGACTTCTTGGGACGTCCCAAGTAAAAAGGGTCTTTGTTCTTCATGAGCTCCTGAGTCTATGCTAATGAGATGACTCAGGATGGGGACTGGCCATCAGAAGGACCAATCGTAGTCTCTGAGCCTGCCTGACCTGGGAGGGGGCGAGTACTGGCATTGAATTCAGTGGCTACAGAATGAAACTCCAGTAGAAAGTCTGCACACCAAAGCTCGGTGGAGCTTACTCTTTGGTGAACACATCCACATGGCAAGAGGGCGACATGCCCTGATTTCATGGGGAGAGGGTAGAGAAGCTCTGTGCTGGGGACTATCCGAGACCTCACCCCATGAGTCTCTGCATTTGGCTGGTCCTGGCTCCTTCATAATAAAACTGTGATCAGAAGTGCAGTACTTTCCTGAGTTCTATGAGTTGGTCTAGTGAGTTATCAAAAACTGAGCGGGTGGTGGGACTCCCCCAAGCTTATATCCAGTTGGTCAGAAGTTCAAGTGACCTGGGGCCTCCTGAACTTGTGTCAGAAGTAAGGGCTGTATTTTGGGGGACTGTGCCTTTAACCTGTGGGGTCTACTCGAACTCCAGGGTGCTGGCCTCGGAATTGAATGGGAGCAGACCCACCAGGTCACAGTAAGTGGGTCTCTTTCACTGTGTGAGTCCTTTCCTGCCCTCTTCTCACACCGCTTAGCTAACTCGTGAATTACAACCCTGAAGGCATCCATTCACTCCGTTCCTTTCTTTGGCCCTGCAATCTGGTGGAGTACAGTCTCTGCAACAGCCAGGATGACTTGTACCCTTGCCAAGGACAACGGTGGCATGAAGTCATGGCTGGGCTGCCTGCTCCAAGGTCGACTGGTTGTTTGGAGGGGCACATGTAAGCCATAAACACAGCGCCACTTTTGCAATGGCAGCATGAGGACTTCTGTTTGGGAGGTCCTCGGGACTGCAGTCTGGTTCTGAGGCGTCTTCAAGATGCTTTTGCATAGCAAGCATATGGTTTTGACTTGGATTGTATGTTTATTCAAAGAGGCTTGGGGTGGGGGCTGAAGGAAGTTATGGGGTGGGGGAGTGTTCAAGTCGGGTCCAACCCCAGCCACTGCTGGGCCCGACCATTGTCCTTTTGGTGAGGTGAACGGCCCCCAAAGCGGGAAGTACAGAGAGCGTCCAGGTTATAAATCTTCCCCTCAGAGCAATGCAATTGTATTGTACTTAAAAATAATTAAAGAAATCTGTAAAACATGTTTCCATTGCATTAGCTTACTTCACTTGGCCTCGCAATGTGAGGATCGTAATTACTTAAATATTTCCCTTTACTATTTTTCAAAACATTTTTCTAAATTGTCAAAAAACATTCTGGAGAGAGTTGGATAAAAAACATAGTGAACATGTGTCTGATTAATTTTTTAAGACAATCAAGATCAGATGCAAAAAATGATTGGAGACGGTTTCAGCGCAACAATAAAAGACAGAAATCTCGGAGCAGGGAATGTGGTGAGTCATAAGGAAAAGCGTATTCATCATTTTTACTACGGTATCTATTGGAACTCAGATGACAGGGAACGAACCGGCCTGGTGTGTAAATTGCCAAAGGTAGAGGGTGGCCTACGGGGACTGTGTCCAGAGAGGGGCGTTCAGCCGAGTGTTCCCAGATGCAGGCTCTGTCCTGATGCCGAGCTTGTAAAACAAGAGATCACTCTGAGCAGCCATTCTTTGTCGCCTGTCATTACAAACAACTCGAGGGCAATCCGCTGGCATCCTGACAAGCGGATCGTCCCTCATCTGCCAGCTGACAATCAGGCCACCATCCCGAGGCCATCGATGGAGCTGCTGGGTGATGGAAAGCCACTTGTCAAAAGAGGGTTTATGATGTTAACTCACAAGCTCTTCCCTAGCTTGAACTGAATTTTAGTTTACTTTATTCAATTTATTTTGTTGAGTCCTTTTCTTAAACTTATTTTTTAAGTTCCAATAAACAACCGGGATCGGAGAATGTGATTTCTTTCTCTGGCAAAACACTTTTGCCCCTCTCTCTTTCTTCTCTGGCATCTGCTGCCTGGCCATTGTCATGAGAGGAGCAGAGAGAGGGCCCCTGTCCGAGCTCTTCACCCGTCTATGAGCTGGGAGAAGGTTCCAGGCAGGGTAGACTCTTTGACTCCTACAGTCGTGCCCCCTTATCCCCGGGATAAGTCGTGCCCCCTTATCCCTATATGTTCCAAGACCCCCCAGTGGATGCCTGAAACCTATATATACTGTTTTCCTATACACAAGAATGCCCATCATATATATGTACCTATGGTAAAATTTAACTTATAATTAGGCACAGAAAGATGAACAACAAAAACTAATAAGTCAAATGACTGTAACAATATTGTGTGATTGTGGTCTCTCTCTGAAAACATTTTATTGTGCTATACTCCCCCTTCTTCTTGTGAGATGATAAAATGCTCATGTGAGGAGGTGAGCCGATGGGAAGGACGTAGGCACCGTGACGTAATGTTAGGCTCCTACTGACCTTCTGACCGAAGGAGGATTGTCTGCTTCTGGACCGCTGTTGACAACAGGTGACTGGCAGTGCGGGAGCAAGGTGGCAGGTAAAAGGGACTGCTGGATTTTGCCTGTGCATTAAGAAGTGCACGCGGGGGCTCTGTCCAGAATCCTAAAAGAGATCCTGTCTGAAGAGGAAGCCTCACACCGAGGCTTATGGCCCCATCAATCACCCCAGGTCCCCATGACCTTTTCACTTCTTTAGCTTTAAATTTTTTTGTATTGTTTTTTTTTTGTTTGTTTTTTATAGCGTAGAGACTAATGTGCCTTTTGGTTTTAGCGGCCAAAAAAAAATGGGGGGTTATTTTCCCTGGTTCCTCATACCAAGTAACAGTCTGTCTCAATAGCAGGCAAAGGGCAGGCTTTGAGGGAGGTTTTGTCCGGTGTGGTTAAGGTCTTCCCTGGGTGAACTGTAGCAGTGAAAACCTTGGACCTGGGCAACTGAGGCAGGGCCAACAGCCAGGGAGACTGTCTGTAGCATACTTAGATGACATCTACTGAAAGTCAGGGTGCTCTTTGATATCCCCCACACAGAGGGAATTGCCAGGCAGAAGTGAGAGAGATTCTTCAGTGGGCATCCCTGCCCTTAAGGTGTTCTGGGAAGGCCTCGTTCAGGGCTGGGAAGTCAGCTCCATCCCCTGGCCACCCATCTCTGTCCTGCTCCTGACCATAGGGATGGACAGCTCCATCCCTATGGTAGAACATGTTCATGGACATGGGCTGACCAGTTAGAATTATGCGCAGATCATGGCTTTGCAACTTGAACTTCACTCACCGAGTTAGGCAAGGACTCTCTAGGAGCTCCCAGGTGGTGGGAAGTACAAAGTGGATAGCATGCAGGGTGGGAGCCGGAAGAGGCCGAGCACCTCCTCCTTGCACTTGTGCTGGTGGGTCAGTGAGCCACCTGCTCCAGCAGGAGACAAGCAGGAGCACAGAGGGCAGGAGCTGGAGTGGCCTCGGTGGGGAGCTCTCCAGGGAGACTCTGTCCTCGCCCTGAACACTGAGCTTCTGGGCTGATATGGGGCAATCTGATCCTACTTCTTTCTCCAAAGCTTTAGGTTCTAAGCTTTTAAAATATTCAAGTTATAGTGACTTCAATACATTTTGCACCCCTCGCGTGGTGAGGATCTCTCGCCTATCTTTGTAATCATCAGAGGAGCCTGGAGATTTCACAGTGGCGGCCTGGACCTGCCCCCAGGATGCTGTGTGCTGCAGGGGGTACCCTGGGCAGGGAGTTCAGTCTCTCTCCAGACACCTCTGCCCCCTCACTGTGGTCCCCTCCGCTGGCCAGTTTCCTGCCCCCTTGAGTACAGTCCTTTGGAAAGGAACCTCTGTTTGAGCTCATTCCTGAGTGTGGCATCAATCACAGGACGCTTGGCCGGGGAATCCGAGGGCCTGCTGAATAATTCAGAAGTGCTACATGGAATACTTGTTGTTCGTGAGTGTTAATGAAAATATCAAGGGAATTAATTAACAGTCAATTATATCAATTTTAGATTTGGACATTGATTCTGATGCTGAAAGCTAAATGTGCATTTTTGCCACATTTCCTGTCCCTGACTCTCAACTTGTCCTGGTCGTTTCCAATCAAACTTACAAGGGGGAACATGCTCAAATTATTCCCTCTCCCTTGCTCTGTTGCAGCTTGCTTCCAATAAATAAGGATGAGAAGAACTGTTTCAGTCATAGGTGCTATCTTGATCTCTGGGGGAAGGGGAAGGGAGTTTGAATCTATAGATAATAAATTACCAACAAAGGCGAAAAAGCAAGAACCACGTGCATGCTGTTTGCATAGATATGTATATTCTGCCCGGACCATGACATGGAAGAGATTACAAGAGGGAAAATGCCAGAGGGAATCACAGGCAGTGTTCTCACCTCCCGTTTATTACCAGCGGAGCCCAGGACTCTGTCCATTCTGCACGTGTGACATGTTTGCTAGACATGTGTCAACCATCCCCTCGGAAGGGATTTTTAAAAACCCTCTGTGATCTTTGATATTAAGAAAAGGCATCTCATTGAAAACAGTCTTTGCATGATTTGGCACGAGCAGTCTAGACTGCTTTATGAAAAATGACAGCTAGTAGGAAAGTAATTAAAGATGTATTTTGCTGAAAGCAAAAGTATTTTTGGAATCAATACCAACCATCTTTAATTTGCCAGCTCTTTCCACGATCATTGTGCATTATCTGGGGGATCTCAATCCTAGACCTTGGGGGGGGGTGCCAGCCCCTTTGTGGTGTCACTCTTGGGTCCTCGTCTGCTTGGTCACCATCCTCGACAAGGGTGGGAGGAGGTCTGGGGGCAAAGAGAAGGCACAGTCCACGTGGAGGGGAAGGAGCCAGCGGACCTCTCGCTGGCACCCGGCGTGGCATTTGGGTCCTCCCAGGGCAGGGAAGACATTTGAAGAGTAGTAGTAGTGAGGCCAGGTGCAGGGAAGGCTGGGGTGATGGTGGTACCTGCAGCTTGGAGTTAGAGACAAAGGGGCAGACACCTTCATTCATGCTTTGGAGAATTCTCAAGGCAGAAAGAAATCTGTCTTTCCTCTTCTTTCTTTTTTATAGGCAGCATTTCCTTAGCTGGTTAGGAGCTCCCTTGGGGCAAGGACGGGTCTCTACTTCTGTGTGAGGTCCTTGAGCTCCCTACCTGCAGGAACATCTTTCTGGCTCTCTTGTCGCCTTCCCTCTCCCATCCATCCTTCCACCTGCCTGATTCTTACTCACCCTTCAGGTGCCAGGTGAGAGAACACTTCCTCCAGGAAGCCTTCTTGGGATGCCTCATCTCCACCCGTTGCACCTGAGAACGTCAGGTCTGATTCCACCTGATCCTAACACTCCTTAGTCGGTGAATGGCCTACTTTCTTTACCATGTTCTGGGGACAGAGATCACAACTGTCTCACCAGTTTACTCCTGGTTTCCAGTCTGGAGGCTGGCAGCTCCTTGGATTTGGGGGATGAGGTCACGTGTCGTGACTGGAAACACGTTTCTGCCCTTTGGTTGTCTCATCCCCTTGGCGTTGGTCTCTGGGTCCAACTTCAGGTGTGGTTCTAGGATTTAACGGACTGCCTTCTCCTACATCCGTCTGTGATAGAATTGTGAAGTCCCCTGTCCTCTCTTAGCACTCCAGAGGAAGCTGGGTCAGGGGGCTGTAAAGCCCACCTGGCCAGGAGGAGAGGGGGAGCCTATGGAGACTGCTAGTCTTGAGGAATGAAGGTCGGGTGCATTTGAAAGGTTCAGGCGATTAAGAAGGAGGGCGGCTTGGGGAGCATTATGACTTTAAGAGGCCAAAGCCTCGGGCACTTTCTAGGCCACTCTCCATGTCACAGAGGACTTGAGCTGGCCAGCCTTCGTAGGGTGAACTCAGCAGGTCAGAGTGTAGACTTCACCGGCAGGGTCAACGGTCTGTGTTCTCTGGTGTGTGGAGCCTTAGGGTGCTTCTGGGGGACCTCAGAGGGTACTATAGTGGAGGGGGAAATACAGAGCAGCCCATCCAGCCCCCTGCTCCCTCCTCCATTAGAACAAGTCTGTTTGTATCTCTTTTGTTTTAACACGATCTGTAATGCGCATTTGTGCCTGTGGTATATATATGTGGGTTAAGCGTGAGCACGCGTGCAAACAAACTACTGCTCACTTCTCCTTCCAGCCGCTGCCGCACAGCAAGTGCCCCGTGTCTTTGCACAGAATGTGAGCTAGCGTACCGAAAGCCACACGTCCGGCTGTGCAGCAGAGAGCATACGGTCTCCTGGCCTGATTTTCAATGTCTAGGTGCTGTGGATTTTCATTGCTTTGGATCTTAGCGAGGCATTAATTTTTTCCCTCATTGATATGCATAGTCAGACGTAGTTAATCTTTGGGACACCTGCTGGTCAGATGCCTGGGATAAGCCCGGATTAAGGGAATTCTGATTACCAATCCTTGTAGAGTGCCGGGCAACTTGGGAATTCAGGGTACGGTGGGTGTGGTTGAGCACAGGGCCGCCCATGGTGAGATGGCCGGGTCTGTATGGAAGGGGCGTTGATCGATGATGGTGTCTATGTTGGTAGTGTGTAAGAACCACTGGGAGTGGAGTCCCATGAGCCCATGCTAGGTTTTCAGTCTGTCTTTCTATGACGATGGGGTCTGGGCTTAGCTTTCCTGGGACTTTGACCTCTGGCCATAGTTTTGTGGCTGGGTGTCATGTCAATGACGCAGCTCTACCCTTTCTCCGGGACAGTCCTGCATCTATTGAAAGAACCAGTCCCGGACCAGTCGGGGGAGAAAAGGAGTTTCGGTAGTCTTTATGTATCGTACTCTTTACATCGTCAGTTTTTCCCACCAGAATGCAAGCTGTGGGAGGGTATGCGTGAAAAGTACTCGTGGTGTGAAAGACTCCCTATTTGTGAGGATGTCCCCCCGAGTCTCAGCGGGGTGTGTGTCTTTCGTGAAGTCCTCTCTGCCTTCACGGAGCCCTCCACCGTCCCAGCCCGTGGGTGGTCTAGCGGAGCTTGGCCAACGGGGGCCTTTCCTCAAGGTCTGGCCCCAGAAACCTTACCCACCTGTGCACGGGTAAGATAGTTGCTCAGTCGGGACTTCACATCCTAATGAGGCTGGTGCTTCCTGACAAGGAATACAATGGCAGAGGCAGGAAAGGGGGCTTTAGACCCCCGTGACCCTGCCTCCACACAAGAAGTCTCTTTGCCTTCTTGGAAAAATCCAACATTCTGTGAGAGTTCAAGTTCAGCCCATCGTCAGGTTATTTATGTGTTTACACACAACAAGCCTCCGTCCCGTCCCACAGAGGACAGTGACCGTTTGCACAGCGTCAGCTCCGATTGGAGTTTCTGTGAAGGAGACACCAGGTGACTCGGACCAGCTGTTGCCCTCCAGCAGCAAACAGTGTAATGAAAGCATCAAGACTCGGACCCAGGAAATAGGGGCAGAGGGTCACAGTGGGTGCCTGGGTGGGCAGCGTGGGGTGCCCCTCAACAGTCCCAGGCTGCAGGCCCTCTCTGCTTGCTGGCTCACCAGCTCCCAGGAGTAGGACCTGTCTGCAGGCTCCCCTTGCCTGGGGGCTGGTCCTCACTTCCTCCTCAGGGCACCCGTCTCGCGAAAGCCTGGATGATTCGGTGTCCTTGGGGTCCAGAGGATGGGCCAGCAGGTTGAGTATAGGCTGCTCCCAGAGTGGAGACTGTATCCAGACTCTAGATGTCCTTGTTGGAGCAGGTCGGCATGGAGGCTGGGCTGGGAGCCCAGAGCACATGGGAGCCTGGTGGCGGTTCTCCACTGGGCCAAGACGACATCACTTCCGCTAGGCAGAGGCTCTGCTTCCCGCAGATCTGGTGGCTGTCCCACGGCGGGGGCCTCGCCACTCAAGCACTCCGTGAAGCTCTCTTTCTCGCCGAAGAAACCTCTGGGCTGACCCTGGTGCTGTTGGAGCCGAGACAAGGACTTGTGGCCTCCTGGTGTCCCGACTTACGTCAGGGTCCCCAACGGAAAGGCTCTCGGGACAGTCGACAGATGCCAGCAGGTGAAGCAGCGGCAGAGACTGTATCGGACAGGCGAGTGCACACACCATCTAAACGCACGCATGTTGAAAGACTGCCAGCCACTGTGGTCCAAAAAGATGGGTTATGGGCCTCATTTCTCGGGTTGGGATCCCTGGTGAGAGGGTTACTGACCGCCTGTGAAGGGCACAGAACCGCGGCTCAGGAACCTTGGGTTGATCGCGGATGCCACTCCCAAGTGACCCTGCCAAGCTCCCAGCTCCTCCGTGAACTCAGTTTGTTCATCTGCAAAATGCAGCAGTAATGGGACTTGTGTCACACACCCATCCTGCACCGTGAGGCACAGGCGATACATGCCAGGCGCCTAGCACCAATCAAGGGCGTAACGGATGAGGCATGATAATAATTGATAACACTCCACTTTGCCTGGGACAATAAACACCGTGTTCTTCAGTGGCCTCATTCCTCTGCCTCACATCAGCTGCAGCCAGCTGCTGACTCTCTGCCTCATTTTCTCCTCCTAATGAGGGGAAATCTAATATCAGCTTTAGGCTGGATGTGGAAATAATCCAGTTCCTCTGATGTGGGGAGGGCACGGAGCTTCCTGCAGGCAGCCTGCACTGCCCGCCTTCGCCGCTGAAGGAGGGGATTGGGGGGCAGAGGGCTTGGAGCCGCTGTCCCCGCCCCGGTGGCCGGAGCCCCTCCCACTCCTTGGGCTGACTTCCCTGAGCCCTTAACGAGGGTTGAGACTCTCCTCCTCACCGCGCAGAGAAAACTTTGGGTGGCTGACCCCAAACCTCCTCACGAACAGCCAATCTCCCTCCAATTGTTCCATCAGCGCTGGGACTGTCAGCTCAAACCTGACAAGTGACAAGTCTCAGGCTCATGCCGACTAGATAATCAAAGTCTTGTCAGAGCTGTCAATACCCTGCAGATAGGAGAGGACAAAGGGAGGAAAGGTTTCTACAGAAACCGCTGCCTTCACACAGACGTTGTCGAAGCCTCTTACCCAAATCACTGTTTGTTCCTAAACATCACTTACTGCTGAATCTCTGGGCTCAAAAGCACAGACCCCGAAATGAAATAACAACCTGATACCGTGCACGGGAAATGCAGATTTTGCTAATTTGGAGATTATTTTGTAATTTTACATATAAGAGGTACATACATGCGGTTTTTCTAACATTGAATAGCAGTAACCCGGCGGATGAGATTTTTTTTTTCCAGCAAAAATATATTTACAAAAAAAAAAAAAAATCTGCAACGGAAAACGCCAACAAAAGCGACACAGACTTACCCATGTCGCGTGTTTGCAGTGACGCAAACGAACGGACAGGTCGTGCCGCATCCGAGAGAAGTCGTAATGCAGACGCGTTCTTGCACCCCCACTCGTGCTCTGCTCTCCCTTGGTGAGGATGCACCTATGGTGAGCTGGCAGCCGTCACCTGAGAGTGGTGGTCGCTCGTCCTTTGTCACCCAAACCTTGGCAGAGACTGACGTAGCTAACCAGTCTGTGAAGAGGGAGGAACACCGTGGACTTGCAAACCCACCCGAGAGCATTCATGGCCGAGAGGTCAAGGCCTCAGGGGAGGACACGGGCATTCTTCCCCTCCTCCTCTTTCCACACCCGGGCCAGTGTCTAGCTTCATCCTCCGTGGGGGTGCGTCCCGGTCACCTCATGCATGTCAGAATCGAAGCCTGGCCATCATCTTAAATGAGCTCATACCCAAGGATACTGGGCTGCCTTGTTTCCCTGGACTTACGGAGCTGGGTAAACACAGACCCAAATGCACATAGTATACACAGCCTTACCAGCAGGGAGACGGGTGGCCTCTGGAGGGTCACTGCAGGTCCCTTGCGGAGTCCTGGCCAGTCTCTCTTAGTGGCCTGGCCACCCTGGCTCGACCAGGGGGAGGTGACAGCCCCAGTCAGGGGCACGGCAGAGGGGAGGGAGGCAGTGAGACCCCCACTGGTCTCCCTTCACACCCAGAATGAGCTGACCGCCTTGCCCCAGCCTATGCCCGTGTGCACTGGCCGTGGCCGCCTCTGCGTTTTCTCTATCTCCTCTCTGGCTTTGCGACTCCAGCCACAAGGGCCATTTTGCTTTGTTCTAGACTCTGCCAGCGTGGACCCTTGCACTTGCTGCTGCTTATCAGGTCTCCCCCCAGTGCCCCGGATCGGTGGTGTACATCCCACCCTGTTCCCTGCTACTCCTTATTAATCGCCCCTTTATATATTCTTGATGGCACTTACCCTGCTCTGTCTGATCTGTTCTTGCTCCTGATTGTATTGCCTTGCCTACTGCTTCTGTCTCACAGAGACACATCAAAGCCCACAAAGTCCAGGGAGGCCGGGACCTCATGTTACTCACAGCCAATGCCCGGAGGGTGGTGGATACTGAAGGGGTGACTCAACCTACTTCTGCCCAGGTACAGCATTAGGGGCTGAAAGTCCTGGGGATCCCTGCTGGCTGGAGATACACAGGGGACTTCTTGCCTGAAGGAAGGGGGGTGCCTTTGTGAGACGGGGGCCAAATCTGTCTCCAGGCCTCCCATCACCTCTTGTGTCACCACCACTGTATGGGCCCCGATACTCCTCCAGGAGCTTGCATCCCCTTAGTGGTCACTGCTGCCCTTTCCTCAGATGCCCTGTGAAGGGGGCTGTTAGGGGAAGGCCCAGGCCCCACAGGCAGGTGTCCTTTGCTTCCTCACAGGATGCACTGGGCCCCTGAAGTCGCACATATGAATAAGGCTCCACCCTTGCCTTCCAGCAGTTCACAGTTTAGGAAGGGAGATAGGTGTGCACACCGGTGAGAGAATACAGTGTGTTTAGGGAGTGAAAAGGCCTATGCAAGCAGCAAGGAGGCGCTCACAGCCAGCCGGGAGCAGTACTGAAGACTTCCTGGAGGAGGTGACGCCTGAACTCAAATTAGAATTTAGAATAATAATTAGATGACAAAAGGCCAAGTCTTCCTGGCTCAGCAGGAATATTGGAGAAGGTCTGTCTGGGTGGCATGGCTGGGTTGCATCTCTCGGGGACCAGTAAAATCTGCAGGAGCCTGCATCACGGCCGGGATGGCTTGGCTGCCGAGCGTGAGTTTTTAGTTGTCTGACCACAGTGCTTTCGGAAGAGTGCGTGTCACCGTGCGTTTGTCAGAAGCAGGTGAGGCCGGGTGCTCTGTTCCAGTATTTCCGGCGGGAGGCCCTGCCAGAGTCCCTCTTTCTGGTCCTTCTGTAAAGCCTTTTCGAAAACCCCTCTTTTCTTCATTGCTATGTCCATCCTCAGCCAGCACTTTAATGCTCAAAAGCTAAAACTGACCATCTTTCTCCCATCCACACCAAGCACTTACTCTGGCCTTGATTTTTATAGTGCTGGGGATGGCAGGAGTTTTTTGATGAAATATTGCCCACCGTCCGCAGCCCCATCAACTTGCAGGCAGCCATATTTCGAGGGGAGCGCAAGGGGGGCAGGGGGCGTGCGTGTGTGGAGGCCAATATTCCCCTGTCTAATTTATATTTTACATTTCTGTAAAATCATGCTTAGAGTATTTTGGTAATCTCTGCTGAGATTAAGTATAATGCTGTACATTTAATTGATATAAGTGGTTTCAATTCTCCTTAATATGACAAATCTCCAGTGTGAAATATTCTTAGTTAATGATCAACATAAAATAGAGTTCATTTTTAATGTGAGTACAAGATTTGAATTAATTTGTAGCTAGAGCAGGGTTATTAAATTTTGTGTGCTTTGTGTGCACAGGCACACGTACGGTCATACGTGTGGCCTGGAGCATACATGTGTGCTCTGGATGAGAACAGGAGACACCTACCCCTTCTGGTCGGAGCCCAGAGTGTGGACTCACGTCTCTTCCTTTGTCCTAGAAGCAGCAGCCCCAGCGCCTTGCCCAAGGAGGAACCAATCTCCCCCCCCCCCCCCGCCCCCCCCAGCCTGTATCACTCCTTGGTCTTTGGTGCCCCCGGCCTGACCCAGGATCACGGGGGTCAGCCCACCGAAGCTAGCCGGACCCAGAGGGAGCTAATACCAAGGTCGCCTGTTCCTGCCACCACGCTGTTTCCCACGCAGCAGTTGCTGGCCTGAACATTAGCATATCGCTTTATATTATCAAAACCATATGATGGCTAACGTCATCCAGAGAAGTTCAATGAAAGTTTCAAGTGAAAGAAGTTCCTTGCAAAGTCATGTCCACGGGGAAGGCTTCAGGGGCAGACCCCCAGCGGAGCTGATCAAAGCCAAGAGGTTTGCATTCCCTTGCCTGACTGGACGCAGGGCTCACACAGGCAAACGCGTTTTCCCAAGGCACCCGAGTTAAGGGAGATTCGTCCAGAAAGCCAGGGCCACGGTCTTTGGCCCTGAGATCCAGGATGAGGGCACACTCTAAAACCGCCACTGCCTTTACTGCTTTCAGATAACAGAGACCAATTTTCTTACAACTGTTACAAGAGAAGGGGGGTGGGGGCAGGGAATAAAAGCTTCAGGATAAGTGCCAAGCAGAATTTGAATGTTGTATAAACCACGCGTGGGATGGAGGCAGTGACTTGCAAGAAACATCTGTTCTTCCAGCAGCTGGAGCCCAGAGCCCAGGCTCCTTAAAATTTTCTTTTGTGATGCACTGTTTCCAGACAGACAACCTTCAATATGCAAGCTGACCCTGAGGCTCTTAAATATTTCCTTTGTAGTCACCTCTTTAATGATGATGCCATTTGAATCCCAATAACAATGAGGTCTTCCGACCTCCTCCTATCTTCAAGGCAGGACCGTGGGAGGGAGGCTGTACTCCCCGGCAAGTTCAATTTCTATTGGCTTAAGCGGCTGCGGAAAGAATCTTTAATCACATATACAATATTATTGGCAACGCCGTGCAATAAAAAGGCTGAATGCTTCGTTTTTCTAGATTTCCTTTTATATTTCAAAATCGCTTTTCTTTCAAATTAGTGTATCCTATACGTTTTCTTAAAAGAAATTACTTAGGGCTTCACTTTTTTTTTCCTCCCCCTTTTGTTGGCTTACCATTCCTCGTGAAATTACCACCTCACGGGGACTGCAGGCTTCCAAATGCTTTGCATACGAAACGCAAGGCTTGAGTGCATTATGTCACAATTTTTAAGAATGGCATAATTTTCATTAGAAATGTGTAGATGAATAAAAGTACTGCTGCTGTACTAATTAGGCATTTTATTACTCTTTGATTTCAAAAAGAAGCATGCCTGCTCTAACAAGGCAGCCCACTATCGTTGTTGGGAAGCTTCCTCTGGGCTCCCTGGGGAAGAAAGGGCGCCGCAGGACCCATTGCCCAGGGAAGGGGAAAGCCCTGTTCCTGTCTCTGGGAGAGCTCTTGCTTGAGTGGAGACCCCGCCCTCAACAAAAGACAGGCCAAGGGTCACTGCGACAATGATCCCTCTTTGCAATTTGCTATCAAGAGGCAGCAAATACGTGCTGCCATTCTGAGCGTTTCACCCCTCAGCCGAGTGATTTTCTGGGTGATGCTATCGACAGAGGCTTTTTTTCCCCCTTTGAAATTTCTAGATAAGTAAGCAGTCAGCTCTGTTGCACCTGCTATGTTTCCAAAGGAGTCTGTGCCTTAAGGAGAGACCCCCCCCAGTGATAGGTAATTGTGCCTTGGGGTGTTGTTGTTACCTTTGTCCCTGGGTGTGGCTCAGGTGAGCTCCTCAAAGGGGTGGAGACCTTTGGCTTCAATCCAGTTCTCTGAGCCAGCTGGCCACCCTGCTACACCTGGGCTGGATCCAGTATGACTCCTGCGAGGCTTAACGTGCAATTGGCCATTTTGATCGCTGATGCTACGAAGGAGCAAACTCACCTTTCTGCACAACCAAGCTCCTGTCTGGGAATACGAGCAGATTCTGCCCTCTTCTCCACCCTGGCTGCCTTTGTACCCAGTGGAACCCACGGAGGGGACAGTGGCTGTGCTCAAGAATATCTGTGCCTGTGCCACAGAGTTGGGCTTACTGACTGAGGGAGAACAGAGCCTTTGTCCTGAAGCTGCCAACTGTGTGTGTGGTCTGAGCGTGGCCAGGGTGGACCCTCTGCATAGACCACTGTTTATTTGCCCAGCTCTGCTCTGTCAGTTGCACTCATCAATTTCACAGAGCGCAGCCCAGCAAATGTGGGTTCTCACAAAGACCTCTAACCAGGCTACACCAATGGATGCTGAGTCCCTGTACTTAGCAGCTTCAGGCTACCAACCTTGGGCTGTCTTCTCTGAGTCCCCAGATTTATGGCCGCGTGCACTGGAGGAATTATGGGGTTAATAGAGGAACTTCCAATGTGTGGCACTTCTGCAGAGGGGTGCCTTCCAAGAGAAGCAGAGCGGCTTCCCCCATTAGGAGTGGTTTGTGGCCAGGAATCTCCGGGCTGTCACATCTAATTATGCAGCCTAGTAATCAGCAGAGAACTCAGTAGCGTCCCAACTCAGGAAAGTCGGCATCTGTTCTAAATCCTGCCCTCAGAGCAGGAACAGTGCCAAATACTGCAAAGACTGCTTAGCTGGGTACAAAAGATGCTGTCAACAGGCCAAAAATGGAAAGGAGTCTTGGTTTGATTTGAATGAGCTATTTTTTTTTTTTTTTTTTTTTACGGGACAGATAAAAAGTAATTGAATTACATCCAGTAAAAGTAGGCTCCTACATTCTTTGAATAAAAACAACAACAACATAGACACGTTGTGGCTGGTTAGAAGTAGAGATATTCATTGTTTTGGTTTCAACATACATAACAAAACTCATGACCCCCTGAATGGGTGCAGGTAACAGTTTTTAAAAGTATTTCCTTGAGACTGTGCGTGGCAGGTGCAGTACATTTCTCAGGAACTTGGCCTCCAACCCAGCTGTTAAAGTTTTAAATCGCTCCTTCTTTCAATGTTAGCTAACCAGGAGGACAAAGGCGCTGAAGGTGACAGAGAGACACCTGTTCATTCTTGCTGACGTGAGCGCTGCTCTGTGCCTACAGAAGAGCAACCCTCTTCACCATCATTGGCCACACTTGCCCTAACTTGGCCATGATATTTGCTCATCGGGCCTTTCTAATAAAAACCAATATTGTTTGAAAACCTTGACTTGGGTTCAGCCCTTTGACAAGGGCAAAGACTCCAGACACTCTTTCTTCCTGGGGTGTATATGCTACCTGATGAGATGAGGTGGGATTTCAAGGCATGGGGTGGGTGGGGGTCATTTAGTGAATGTGGGGGGGGGTGCAGTGGGTGGAGAATGCGATCTACGGGAGTTTCTACAGCCTTTCTGCTCTGGCTGGAAGGCTGTGGAAGTGGACTTGAACGGGGTGGTGGAAGGTGGCGACGTGGGAGGGAAGGAGGCGTGCATTCAAAAGCCACGTGTCTTTCACCTACAGGTGGCCTGGAAGGCTTTGGCAAGAAATACCCCAGTGATTCAAGGTCTAATTTTCCGGTGATAATCAAAATACAACACAGCATCGAGGGCTCTTGTTCTGGGCCTACTTGGGTGGCAGCTTTTTCATTCCTATCACAGAAATGAGATTGTGCTCCTGGAGATGAATTCACATGCCTTGATGATTTTAGCCAGTATGTAGGAGTTGGAATGGACTTTTCTGGTTTCTGGATCTGCACAGAAGGGTGAGGCCTGCACCATGACCCAGGAGCGATCTCAAAACTCCATGTCCCCCAGACCTGCAGGATAAGAGCCCTGTGCCCTGTCCTAGGTATTGACACGACAAGGGCATTTGGGGGCATCTGGCCAGACTCTGGTCCTCCCTGGTGTGTGCTGACATGCCTTTTGCCTGGGTTTATGAGAGGACATGAAGTCTGGCAGCAACCCTGCTCCACACTCCATGTGGACCTTTGAGATTTTTCCAAGGGCTCTTTCAGGAGACTAAGCCATGGGTCGACTCTCCCTAGATTTGGGGGAACTGCCGTACTTTTCTGTTTATCGCCTTCTCTCTCTCTCTTGTTGTTCAGCTGTCCACGTCTTCTCCCATTCCCTCCGAGACACCCAACATAAACTGGACACGTCTTAGGTGCCCACAAGTGTCAGGTAAGAGGTGGCCTCCAGGCTTCTGGTTTTAGTCCCTCAACTGTCCCAAAGTGAGCCTACTCAGAACACAAAGCAAAAAACCATATTTGGATAAATAACTTCTGACACATCGATTTCTGAATTCTCTCCTTGGATTTTGTCTTGTAGTTTCACATACTCCATTTCTCTCCACGACTTTTTTTTTTTTTTCATACCAATCTACCTGATAATCGATTGATGGACTCAGTTTTTAGCAAGTTGTTTTCCGAGATCTCACCTGCACAGACAAGTGTCTCTTCCTGAGCCTTTTTCCTGAGGCCTGAAACCTGGATCTTCTTGGAACACTAGGATCTTCCCATGCAACCCTTCTCAGTGCTGGCCTTGTACTTTCATACCCCACAAATCTTGCCTTTGGGAGATGAGGAGACCTCATGAGTCACTGTCGTCACTTCCAGAAAACTAGGACCCCACTCTTGTTTATAAAACAAAAGCAAAGGGGTGCCTGGATGGCTCAGTTGGTTAAGCGATCAACTCTTGGTTTCAGCTCAGGTCACGATCTCATGGTTTTGGGAGTTCTAGCCCCCTGTCAGGCTCTGTGCTGATGGTGCAGAGCCTACTTGGGATTCTATCTCTCTCTCCCTCTCTCTCTGCCCCGCCCCTGCTTATGCTATCTCCGTCTCTCTCAAAATAAATAAATAAACTTAAAAAAATTTTTAAAAAACTTAAAAATAAATAACACCAAAGTAAAAACCTGTTCCACTGATGGCTCTGCCTTCCAGCAATATCACCTTGATCCCCCTGCCCATCACCATCTCTACTTTCTCCATCATTGTAGACTTCAGCTCTCGTGTCACAGCTGTCCCTGTCACCCTGATTCTTCCCAGGATCAATGTGAAGCAGGTGTTCTCTGTGGATGCTCAGTTCAGTACATGGTTCATTCAATTCCTTAACACCTAAGCGACAGTGGCCATTACTCTTTCCTGCTCCTTGGCTACCAGGTCTTGTAAACACGTACTCCTTACCTGCAGCTCCAGTGTTGGCCTCTTGACTTCCCAGACCATTTACTCCACTCCTCCCACTTGCTTTGTGATTGGACCCTCAATGCAATTTCTATCCCAGAGCTCACCATCTGGTCATTTTCTTGCATTGCCTGCCACTCCTGTGGCCCTTTAGCCCTTTATTCTCTCTCTCCGGAAACTCTGTCACCAGGAGAACTCAAGTGCGAGTGTTTCTCTGTCTTAGAAGCACAGCTGACCTCTGCTGGGGAAAACGACAAAATGGGACTGAGTGGTGGTACGGCAAATGCTGCAAAACAAACTCCGCCTCCGTTGGGCCCCAACACTCCTGACGTCCTGTTACATTTGACTAGTCAACTTTAGCTGCTGGTGTATCATAAACCTTTTGTCGAAGTGACTGATAAGGCCTGTGGCATGAATGGCACGAACACAATGGTCTCACTGCTCTCCAGCCCACCGCCAGGGACCTAGAGAATGTTTACCAGTACTTCCTTTTAGATTGAAGCAAAACATTTCAAACTATTTCAAGTCCAGAGGATGGCATACCTTCATGGTCACTTTTCGACTTGATCAAAATCTTCCTTGAGCTCTGCCCATGGAGCTGGGGGAGACATCTCTCCTGCTCAGGGAAGGGCCCCGTTTTCTCTTGCTGGTTTCATGGGACACGTGTACCGTTTTTCCTCCTTGAATTTTGGGGTGACCGTGCGCCTGTGACTAACCAATGGGCTGTGGCCAGAACACTGCATTTCCCTTGTGAGTTCTTTCAGAGCCATTCCTCTTGCACCATGACACTCGTGGAAACGAAGCCCCCGTCAGCCCGGGTCCTCAGCAAATCCCAGGAACAGGGTGCCCCACCAGCGTGTAGGAATATGGCCTAGGAGCAAGAAATAGGTTTGTGTCTGTGATTGTTACTGTGACATAACTTCATTTAACTCGACTGAGCCAGAGGCTGCAGGAGTGGACCCTCTTGGAGTGTCATGGGGCCATTATCTGTCAATCTTAAGTCTCTTTCTGTTCCCACAGACCCTTTGTGCTCCCTGTCCTCTACTCCTCCCCCGTGGTCCAGCCTCCACCGTGTTTCTCCTCTAGCTTGAGCTGTTGGTCATTCCCCCCTCACCTTTCCATGTTGATGATGGTCTTCGAAGAAGGATGGTGTGGGTCACATGTGGAAGAAGGAGCAAAATTAGGACCTAGACTCCAACCGTCAACCACAGGGGTGCTTAATCCAGGAGATAGGGAGCTTCAGGGTGACCCCCTGTCTCCCTTCACTGGGAGCCACGGGGAGCTCCCTTCACTGGCAGAGAGAGTGGCCCTGGGAATAAATGGCATTGTTGCAGGACTGCCATACATGTACCTCCTCTCAGGGAGTTCCCACCGGAGTCCTTGAAAAGGGCTTGTAGGGCCCCTCCGTCTGTTCTTTGCCTGTTCTTCTTTGCCTGTTCTCCACAGGGAAGCTATTAGCCTAGGTAAATACTCCTTCTCCCGAGGGACTTGATCTCTGTACTCCCTGATTCAGTTCCTTTGCAAGGTAAATAACTATAAATATTAAAACATGTCAATAGCTTTATTAATAAATGACTTCTGGCTACCTAAGAGATTCTGCACCGTGGGCTTTTGGTGGGTCTCTGGTGCATCCTTTCATGCATTTCATGCGGCGTTGTTGGCTGAAGGTTGCCTGGGATCTGGCTTGCACATCAGAAATCACCGTGTTTGTGCTCCCCTGTATGATGGCTATCCAGAGCATTAAATAATGTGGTTTCTTTTTTCTTGGTTTGAATTCTTTTCTTTTCATTTGGAGTTCATGTAACATATGTAGCCCAATATTAACACCAGTTGATCCTTAAATAAGAAGTATTTAAGGACACAGTGGTGCCCATGCACATTTTACTGTTAGCATTCCAAACGTTCAAGTCTTAACTTCTCACCTCCATAAGGTTTAATAAATTTTCCTCACAAGAGCTTTCACAACAACCCAGTGATGAAATACATTTGCAGTTAACGTGACATAATTGCCATTTTATTTTTGCAAACCACCTTACCCTAGTCTCTTTTTTTAGGAAGTGCCTTATCAATTTGTCTTCAGAACACTGGGCTAGACTTGCAATTCTTAAAACCAAGTCAATTATCTAGATATGTGTTTTGTTTTGTTTTTTTTAAATCCAACTCGAATTTGGTCTCTTTCTAACCTTCTGAATCTCATCCCAGAGTAAGGACTCCAAGGAAAAATAGTTTCAAAGTTCTACATAATGCGATTCTACATTTTTCCTTGTGGATTCCCCCCAGGCACCACCTGCAGTTTGAGAACAAACAGCGAGAGCCTGTTGGATTTGATTTGGACAGATGGGCTTGGTCCTGCCACTCTGGGCAATTCTCTGGCCACATGGAGTAGAACTTTGGAAGCCAGAGATTCAGCCTGAACTGCGCATTGTCTTATGCCAGTAGCAATGCTGAGGGCATTCTCAGACACTCCTCCATGCAGAAGTAAACCTTACCCAGTGTTTCCACTGAACATACTGAGGCTGCATCTGTTTGTTCTCCTTCTTTCCCTTTAGTCAGTAGGAAAAGAGATGCTCCAGGAAAAGAGGCTGCGCAAAGGGCTTACTTACCCTGGTTGGGCTCCTCTGTGGAGCATTCAGGTGACCAGCACTGTCTGCAGCTCTATCTGCCCATTTCTAGAAGGACAAGCAAGGTGCAGTGAGGAGCAGGTATTTGGGGAGATGACTGATCCCTCTTAAGCTGGAGAAGGTTGCTCTGACAGCTGGGTGGAGAACTGAGTGGAGACTGGCAAGAGAAGACTCAGAGAAATCAACAGTAGGCCGTGGCAGGAGCTCAGGAGAGAGACTATGGTGGCTTGATTTAGCATGACAGTGAAGGAGTCAGAGGGAAAACGGATGGCTCCAAACTAACTTTGGTGATTTACAGGGCAGTGCCTTGATTGAACGGACTAGGTGCGGGTGTGAGGGGAAGGTAGGGATCAAGTGTAGCTTGCAAGGGTTCAACCTGACTAACAGGGTGGATGGTAATGTCATTTACTGAGATGGGAAAAACTTGGCAAGGGTTAGGTTTGGGGGGAAATTAGTGTTCCACTTGGTCATAGATGATTTGTGAAGCTGCTGATGATATTTTGGTGGAGAATCCAAATAGGTAGCTATAGAAACACATCTGGAGCTCAAAAGAATGATCTGGTCCACAAATCTAGAGGCATTTCCAAATAGATGGGATTTAAGTCTTTGAATGGGTTGAAGTCACCTCTGGTGGGGGTATTGAGGGAGAGGGCGTAAGGACTAAACCAGAGGGTGTGCTAATAGTTATTTCTTTAAAATAATTTTATTACAAGAGACATCATTGTCTTTTATTACAATGTCTTTTATTACAAGAGACATTATTCGTTTTCAAAACACTTACCGGTGGAGAGAAAATGTACGTCCTGTTTGATCATTCCTTAAATCCTGTCCTATCCCACAACTTATTCCTCATACCCAGCATTGTGTATTCCCCCTTCAGACCTTTAAAAATGCATCACGCACATGCACATACAGAAATATATCATACTTAAATAGCATCGTTTCCCGCAATGGTGTCACTTAATATATGTCTCAGAGATCTTCACCTGCCAATATATAGAGATTTAACTTGATTCTTGAAACAGCTATTTGGCATTCCATATAATTAATGTGCCAAGGTTTATGTAACATTTCCCCCATCAATGGATATTTAGGTTGTTTCAGTGGTGTGCCCTTGCAAGCCAACATCTAGAGATTGGGGTCATGAGAAGATGAGAGGCTATCAAAGTACCCTGAGATAGAGGGAGTGACCAGAGAGGAGGGATGTTCATGATTCTGGAGGTCAATCAAGGAGAATATTTAGAAAAGAGAAAGGGCCTCAATAGTTTGAACAATGCTGAGAGGTTAAAGTTTAAGACCTAGAAATACCCACTGGATTTGGAAACATGGAGCCCATCAGTGACTTGTTAAGGCTGTTTCAGGGAAACAAGAAGCACAGGACAGAGATGAGAATAGTTGAGATGAGATGAGAACATAATTGAGATGAGATAGATGAGAACATAATTCAGCAAAGATAGCCCTGTTTTGTCTTTCTGGAAAGGTTGCCGTGAAAGAGAGCAGCCAGATGGGAGCAATGGTCCCGGGAGGAAGTGGGGTCGGGGGAGAAGCTCTCTTCCTTCCTTTATTCTTTCCTGCTGCCTCCTTCCCTTATGTATGTTAATACATAGTAGGTACATTACAAATAATGCTTGAATAAAGCCAGAATGATTCACATTTTCCTAATGGAGTTGTTTTCTAATGGGATCGTGTGTGGCAAGTCCTTGGAAAAGTATAGCATCCACTCTAATCAGTACAGGTCACCGTTGCCAGTGACTGTTACTGGAGAGAAACATTCCAGCAACCTCCCCTACTCTAAGCGCTGCCTTATTTTGACTCACAAACTAAAGGCACCAAGACATCGGACCTGCGGGACTCAGGAGGTGCCTGTGTGTGTGTGTGTGTGTGTGTGTGTGTTTCTGGTGGCCTTTAGGCGGATGTTGTGACATCCACTCAGAGCTGGTGCCAGCCAAGGAAGAAGCTTCCTCCAACCCCCCATCCCGTTGTGTGATCGCCACCTCTGCCCTCCACTGCGTAAGAGGATTTCTTCAGCAGCTACGCTAGCTTTGGAGCATCAGTATGAGGAAGTTTTAAAAAGAATGCATTTAACCATTAGGGAAGAAAAAGGAGGTAAATACGTTGGACCTTCTGCGACGCACCGTGTGTGGCTGGAAGGATGAGTGAAAATTTCCATCATAAAAAGTGAGCCAGTTGAGGCTTTGGCAAGGATACGTGCTGCAGGGAGGCTGAGCCCACCTCCCGGAGAGACAGCGGTCATGTCAAGTGCAGGGCAGCTGAGACGCCACGGAGATGAGGCTAGCCGCCGCTGGCTGGGTCTGACCACCGCGCTCCGACTCCAGCCGCTCAAAACATAAATTGTCTTTAAACACCCAGGACCTGCCTACCTCCCGCTGCCATCTTTGGACCAATTTGTCAATCCCTGCTCATTCCATGGTCCTTTTTTTTGAGCCTTGATAACGCTCCTGAAGGGAGCTGGGGACACTTTTGCCATTCATCACAAAATAATGCAACATTCTGTACATTTATTACAGTGCACATTATGACTGCACTATTAACTTAAAAAAAAAACTTTCATTTCTCTGAAGTTTTCCTTTATCTTTACCAAACAGATACCCAATATGACTGAGAATTTAATGCCCTAAAGTTTAAGACCGGTTTGTAAACACAGTCCCTGGTGTCTGCTATTGATCTTTTGCTATTTTAATGCATTTTTACTGACCGACATGTCCTGTGGTAAAGAATATTGCCTAAATTAGTTATCTGATTGGTTCTTTTGATTAATGATGGGCCTGTGCTTCATTACACATGACAACATGATCAGAATAATCACTATTGCTCTACAAGCCAGGCCTGGCATTTTTTATTCCTTCATTTTTAAAGTTCATTTATAAAATTATTTAATGTATACGTCCTAAGTTGTAATTTATTTACATGACACTTTTTTCGATGGGAACTGTTGTACTGTGTCACAAATGGCTAAGAAAACAAGGTAAACTAGATGTACAGATCAATGTCTCTTGGCTCAAGGGGGAAAAAAACATAATCAAGATTCAGGAGCTGACCTTGTACCAAAGTCCAACTTGTCACAGAACAAACACTGAGATACCCAACAAATCACCAGGCACAGCAGGACGTGTTCTCATGCAGTCTCTTCTCTGTCGCCTTCTGCCTGCCCGGAACTTCCAGATGTATGGAGTTCTTCACTTCTTTCCTTCTGCCCATGGGACAGTCCTGGCCCTGCCAGCCAGGCGGCAATGACCCAGAGGACTTCTCGTTCCCGCACCAGTTCGGCAAGAAGGCCCATCGGGGATTTGGGATATTCAAAATCAGAATTTGGACCAGATCTCAGTTAGAAAATTGGCCATGCTTTGTGTGACTTGTGTGGCGTGGTCCAAATTCTGGAGAAACATACAGATTCCCATGTGGCCTACCAAGTTATTGGTGATACCACTCCTCAGGGCACCTGCCTTATTTACGGTTCGACTTGGTAAGAAATCAGCTGGATACTCAGTTTAAAGTTGTGGGTTAAGCCTGGTGAATTTGGGGCCGCTCAAAAAAGATTTTTCTCTCCCCCATGTCCTGCTGGCCCTCTAACAAAGACCAGGGAGAAAAGCTTCTGCCTTGTTCTTTTTGTCAGTTATGTCACTCTGTGAACTTCTGGAGTTCAGGGAAATCTCGTTTCCAGGGAGCCAATGCTGGGCCGCAGGAGTCAGCTGTGGACCTCAAAGTCAGACCCACTGAAATCCTTCCTGTAGGCCCCATTGCTCAGAGACAAAGCTTCCAGCCACTCCTCCCTCAGGAAAATACTTTGTGGCCAGAATGAGACCAGCCTAGAGTCTTGCTGGGGCGCATTTTTATTCCACGCAAGACACGATTGTCTCCCTCTCTTCGTTTTGCTTGCTCTCACCTCCTTCAAATTGCCTCCCTTCCCTCGATAAGGAGCCTTGCCGTCCGTCTCATGTTCCTTTCCGCTCCAGCATCGGTCTGATCGAATGCACAGGGCACAGTGCTGTGAGCTTTCATGTCAACCGATGAGGCGCGGGACAGACTCTTAATCCAGCATCTAACACTGGACAAAATGTGTGAATGGTGTCAGAGACAGGATAAAATGGAGCTTTTCCTTTCAGCCTTCAGAATCCTCTGCCGTCTGACGCACCGGATGTTGACAGAGACTTCAGCGTTCACCGGGGACAAGTCTGCCGCTTGCCAGGCTGCCGTTCAACTTGGGCGCAAACTGGGTGCCCCAGAAGTTTGGGTGGGTTGCAGGGTACAAAAGAAGCTGTGTGTTGGGGACTCTTCCAGGACAGAGAGCACATACCTCCATGGCAGACCCTCCTCCTTCTCGGGTCCCAGGGTGTATGGGCTCAACTTACACCAACACATGTGAAAGGCTCCTTTCTAAATAGGTGGCATTTCAGCTCCTGTGAGTCGTGGCAACTCCGGGCGCGCAGGGCATCTCTTGGCGCCATAACAAGCAAAGAGACTCTAAGCACCCACATCACATAACAAAGTGAAAAAGTTCAGCCTTCCACACATTCCTTGAATTTCCAAGTGAGTAGAAGAACAAGACAAGGGTTCCCGAGCAAAAGCACTTAGAATAAAGTGGAGTGGCTTTATACGGTTCTTTTTTTACCCCTGGACTTAATTAATGTTGTAAATAATGCCTCCTATCTTCTGCATAATGATTTGCTCTGTTATGCTATTAAAAAGTTCCGTTACGTCAGTTCACACAGACACTCATTTGCACAGCTTAGACATTAAATAGAACTTTGGTTAAAAGCCTACCACAGGAAATGAGTGTGTGTGTGTGTGTGTGTACATGCGCGCACAGGAACCTGCGTGCACGTGTGCGCCCGTTGCCTTGTGAGGCTTTCTGGGCTATAAGATAAGCCAGCAAGTGAGATTGTGTTGAATATGCAAGTTATATGTTAATATGATTAAGTGACTACTGGATCGCCCAACATAATCAATTGAAATATTCACCAACTTTGTGTTGAAATTGGAAGAAATTATTACCTTGAGGCTGCCAAACACATTTTGCAGCTTTGCATTTGCAATAATGCGTGTCTCACTTAGCATTTAAAAACATATTTTTGACTTTAATAAAGCAAGATGAGTCTATTAAAGAGATACTCACCAGAATGGAAGGCAGATGCACGAACCAGGGCAGGCCACTGAGAGGGAAGGTGCCTCCTGGGCCCCCACCCCCTCTCTCCCTCTCCTCCTTCCTTCTAGCCACACTGCACATGGTCTGAGGGAGACTCGAGGCTGCGTTTTCCAAGGAAAAACATTCTATTCCAGGCCATTCATACTAATTTATCACTGAATTATTTGCCTTCACTCTAAAAATCCTACAAAATGATTTAGTCTCTCGATGTGATTTACTTGTATTTTTAAACTCCATGCAACACCATCCAGATCACAGGGATGTAAATGTGTCTTCTCTCTCACTGAACAAGCGCAGCTAAAACAAATAAAATCAAAGATGCATATTCCTTCGCCGTGGCTTTGCAAAATGTAAGTGATGGGGGGAAGGCAGCCGTCATTCGGCTCTGGTCTGTTATTGACAACAGCAGAAGAAAGAATTAGAAAACAAATCCCCTTTTAAATGAAATGAAGTCAGAGGCCCACCTCGCTCGGGAAATACTAATTGGAACTACCTTGCTAATGCTAGTGAGTCACAGGAAGGAAACATTAAGTTATTATTTTTAATAATGTTTACAAGTATATCCAGCCATTTCCAGCCGGTGAAAGATGTCAGCCTTGGCCAAACGTGGCAGACCTACTTTTCACCAAAGATGCTCCTCGTCTTCCCCCTGATAGCAATCATTAATTTTATTTTTTAACTCGGTCTTCAAATGAAGACAGATGAGCTGGAGAGTTTTAAATGCAGGCTGCTTATGTTCAGAAAAATGGCTGGGAGATAGCAGATCACGGCATCTGAGCTGAGGCCAGTTACTGTCGGGGAAGAAAATAGAAACAAACATAAGGTGCACAGCCAAGCAGGCCTAAAAGGAGCTACCAGTGACAGAGGGGGCAAGGGCACATGGGACAAGGTCTGTGTGCTGTGTCCTCGGGCCCGGCTCATTTCCTGATGGCTTTGGGGACTTCGAGACTTAATTATTGTTCATTGCTCTTGATAATTTTAACATTATGTAAATTCATCTAAATCCTATCTTTACCTTTATTTGGCCGCTATCATTTTCCCTTTTAGTTGAAGATTTTTGATTTGACTGCATGACGGGCTGCTCCAGGAAGATGTGACACATCCCTGTCCTAGAGGCCGTGAAGTAAATTTCTTACTCACATGAGGCAAATCTTTCACCACCTGGTTGAGATGTTCATGGTTCCATTTCACAACTGGTTTGGAGTGAGCACAAGGAAAAAGGGGGAGAAAAAAAAAAGAATGTAAAATACGTGTGATGGAAGGACATCCAGAATGGTGCAAATCTGCTCCTCCATAAAAGCACTGAGAACACTGACAAAAAATTGTTGACATCAATTTTTCTGGAACTCTGGAAATTGACCAAAAACCTCCAGTGTTCCGGAGAGCATTTGTACTTGAGAAAAACAGCTAAGTGTTGGTAAGAATAACATACACGGAAGCATTGTAACTTGCCCCATTTCCACCCCTCCCCCCAGCTCTGTGGTAGTCTCAGAATCACAGTATGTGTGAAAAACAGCAGTATAGTAATCAGGAGAAGGGACAGTGTGGATTTGGAGCACCTCTTCCCAGGAATTGTCACCATTTTACCTGTTTGGCAGATCCCCAGAAAAATCTCATTCACAGGGCTTGTCTTTATCTAACTCAAAGCTCCTTCAGTGGGAGGAGCTCTATCTCCAGGGTGTTTGTTGAAAACAATCGGCAGAAATTATTTCACACTGCAGTGTCTGAGGCGGTGACATCAGTTGGGGCAAACAAGAAACTGGCCAAAAATCTTAAGAGAAACATCTGAGAATTAGACAACTATAGGAAGGACTGACATGTTTCTGAGGATGTAGAGGGGATGTACACACACAAGGCTGTGCCCGTTCCCAGGGTTGTGACACTACCGGAAAAGACATGGGAAAGCCCCACTCTCTCACCTCTGGTTGCCCCCACAGCTCTGCACAATCAGGAAGCGAAGGTTAGGGCAGAGCTGTGAACCGCTGAAGCATTGGAGTATTGCTCGCACACACAGAATGTCTTGGGGGACAGGTGGTTCAAAGCACGTAAGGAAATGTCTGTTCAGTGAGTAAATGACCACTAGACTAACCAAGCAGATACTTCAGTGGCTACACACAACAAAAACAAACTTCACGGGATTGATTCAAGGAAGTCACCATAGAACCAAAAATAATTGCTATAATAAGCAACAAAAACAACAAACCCTGGAAGAGGAGAGAGAATCTGATATCCAGAATTGCTGTAGTATAATATTTAAAATGTTCAGTTTTCAGGGCACTTGAGTGGCTCAGTCGGTTAAGCATCTGACTTCAGCTCAGGTCATGATCTCACGGTTCGTGAGCTCGAGCCCCACGTCTGGCTCTGTGCTAACAGCTCAGAGCCTGGAGCCGGCTTCTGATTCTGTGTCTCCTTCTCTCTCTGCCCCTCCCTGGCTCGTGCTCTGTCTCTGTCTCTCTCTCAAAAGTAAATAAACATTAAAAGAAAAAGTTCAGTTTTCGATAACAACAACAACAAAAGAGACATGTAAAAAACAAAACAAAACAAAACAAAAAAACCAGGAAAGTGTGTCCCATATAGATTAGAGCATGAATGAATGGAATAATAAAAAATATATTTAAAAAAAATCAATGAAACCAAAAATTAGTTCTTTGAAAAGATCAACAAACTGAGAAAGCTTTGGCTGAACTCACTAAGAACAACAAAAACAGCAGAGAAGATTCAAATTGTTAAAATCAGGAATGAAAGAGGGGGGTTCATTATGGATTCCACAGAAATAAAAAGGATTTCTTTGATCAGCCGCATGCCAAAAATTTAGATAACTTAGATGAAAGGAAAAATAATTTCTGGAAAAACATAAATTGCCAAAACTGACTCAAGAAGAAACAGATAATCTGAATAGACCTATGATGAACAAAGAGATTGAATTAGCAACTTAAAAAAATCATTCCACAGGCCCAGATGTCTTAAATGGTTGATTCTACCAAATGTTCAAAGACTTAATACCAGTCCTTATGAATATAAACAAAAATTCCTCAACAAAATACTAGCAAACCAATTCCAGCCATATATACATTTAAAACAAAAAACCAAAAAAATATATAAACAAAATAATATATATGAACAAAACAAAAAATATATAAACAAAACAAAAATATATAGAGACAAAAGTGTATTTAAACAAACTATATAATATATACATATATATATGACTAAATACGTATACGGGACTATACATTATGAGAAAAATTTATCTCAACAATGCAAGGTTGGTTTAACATCTGAAAGTCAACCAATTTAATACACCATGTTAGTAGGATAAAACTGATCATGATCATCTCAACAGACTCAGGAAAAAAAAAATTTGACTCAAGAATTTTTTTTAAATGCCAATATTTAACATGCTTTCATGAGACAATTAGTCAATAGACTAGGAATAGAATAGAACTTTGTCAATCTGACAGAATATCTACCAAAAAACCCCACAAAAAACCAAGGTGACATTATAGGGGTGAAAGACTTTTCTCTTTAAATAAAAAGCAAGACAAGAACGTCTACTTTTGTCACTCCTATGCAACACTGTACTGGAGATTCTAACAGGTTAGATAAGAAAAATAAATAAAAGGCAACCAGATTGGAAAAGAGAAGTGAAGCTATCTCTATTCACAGATGATAAGATCTTGTATATCGGAAATCTCAAGGAATCCACTAAAAAAACTATTAGAACAAATAAGCACGTTCAGTGAGGCTCTAGGATACAATGTATTTCTTTTTTTTTTTTAATGTATTTCTATATGCTAACAATGAACAACCAAAACATTAGATTAATAAACCAATTTTATTTGCAATAGAAACAAAAAGAATAAAATAAGAACAAAATAAAAAGTAATTGAGAGACCTGTATACTTAAAACTATAAAACATTATTGAAGGAAATTATGTAGATTAAGGAGTGTACTTGTGATGAGCACCCGGTGTTGTATAGAAGTGTTGAATCACTAAACTGTACACCTGAAACTAATATTACACTAAACGTTAATGGAAATTTAAATGAAAACTGAAAAAAAAAACATTATTGAAAGAATTGAAGTAGATCTAAACAAAAGATACCCCATTGGCATGGAGAGGAAGACAGTTAGATAAGGCAACAACCCTTAAACTGATCTACAGACTTAATGCAGCCCCTATCAAAGTCCCAGCTGCCTTCTGACAGAAATTGGCAAGCTGATCCTTGATTGAAATGCAAGGGATCCAGAATAGACAAAACAGTCTTGAAAAAGAAGAACCAAGTTGAAGGCATTATACTTTTCAATTTCACAACTTACAACAAAACTATGGTAATCAATACACCATGGTACTGACATGAGACTAGAAATGGAGAGAAACGTAAAAGAATCCAAACTCAAGAATTATGCCCTTGTATTTATGATTTGTGGTCAACTGATTCTGGACAAAGGTACCAAGACAGTTCACTACCCACAAAAATCTAATTCAAAATGGATTGCAGTCAATAAATCTAAGAGTTAAAATTACAAAACTGTTAGAAGACAGGAGTAAATCTTCATGGTCTTGGGTTTGGCAACGACTTCTCAGCTGTGACATGAAAAGCACAAACAGCAAAATAGAAAAAATACATGAGTTAACTTCATCTACGTTAAAAACTTCTTGGGGGCGCCTGGGTGGCTCAGTCGGTTGATGGTCCAACTTCGGCTCAGGTCTTGATCTTGTAGTTTGCGAGTTTGAGCCCCACATTGGGCTCTCTGATGCCATCACGGATCCTGCTTCAGACCCTCTGTCCATCTCTCTCTCTCCGTCCCTCCCCACTCACTCTCTCTCTGTCTCTCTCATAATAAATAAACCCAGAAAGGAAAAAAAACACAACAGCTTCAAAGGACACCATCAAGAAACCGAACAGACAACCCACGAAAATGGGAGAAAGTGTTTGCACATCGTTTACCTCATGAGGGTCTTCAAGCCAGAATATATGAGTACTCTTACGTCATAATAAAAAGTTAGTTTCAAATAAATAAATATTTATTAATACTTCCTTAATCTATTAATCCATTTAAAAGATGGGGAAAATCTTAAAATAGGCATTTCTCCAAAAAAATATACAAATGGCCAAAAAAACCTGTTCAACACCGTTAGTCATTAGGGAAATGCAAATCAAAATCACAATAGGGTATCACTCCCTACCCATGCAGATGGCTCAAATTAGAGACAGACAATTTAAGTGTTTGCAGGACTGCAGAGAAATTGCAATCACATACGTTCCTGATGGGACTGTACCATGGTATGGCCACTTTGGAAAACAGTTTTGCAGTTCATCAAAAATTGAAACAGAGGTACCTCATGACTTAGCAATTCTACTCCCTGGGACATGCTGAAGGTAAATGAAAACAGATGCTCGCAAATATTCATGGCAGCATTATTCATAATAGACAAAATGTGGAAACAACCCAAGTACTCATAACTTAAGGAATGAGTAAATAAAATATGTTATATCTATATAATGGAAGGGCAAGAAAGAAGAATAAAGTACTACTGTATACTACAAACGGGTAAACCTTGAAAACGCCGTCCTATGTCGAAGAAACCAGTCACAAAAGACCACATATTGTCTGATTCCATTTAGACGTAATGCCCAGAACGGGCAAATGCACAGAGACAGAAAACAGATTGCCGGTTGTCAGGGGCTGGGGCTGGGAGAGCAGGTGATGGCTGGTGGTGGGCAGAGAGGCTCTATTTGGGTGAATGAAGATGTTCTAAAATGAGATACCGGTAGTTGCCTACCTCTGTGAATATCCTAAATTCATTGTACATGTCAAAAAGGTAAATTTTGTGGTATATTAATTATACTTCAATAAGCGATTACTTACCAGCTATTAAATTTGTGATTTAATAAATATGATGACAAAAAGAGGGAAAAGACAATTCCCCGATGGATTTGCCTTTTATATCATTATCAGCCTCAGAGAAAGGGAAGAGGGAGAGAAAAACAAAGCCCAGAAATGATAACGTTGGTGTTTCAGTGAAGACAGAGAGACCCAGCATTGGGTGCTGTTATCACCTTGTCATGGTGCAGGGCACATTCCATCCTCCCGGCGGGTGTGACAATGTGTAGAAGGCAGGGCTGCCTTGCTCATCTCTGTCTCAACACCTACTCCTACAACACCTCTCTCCCCGAACCTGCCACAGAGCCTTGAAAATATGATGGCCTCAATAAATTACAGGTGAATAAATTGATTAACCACCAAATGGATGCAAATTCCATAAAGTAGTTGTGAAGCCGTGATGAAGAAGATGGTGATGACGATGATGATGACGGGTGGCGCCATGTATAGAGAGCCTAGCAAAACTAGCTTTGAAGGAAATGCCCAAAGGTGACTTCTGGAAATCATTTCTGCAATGGATAAATTGCAGAAATAAGCACTAAATTTCCCAAGGGTACTGTTGCGAACTTCAGCTCTTGTACGGCGTCCATGTATTTTTTAATTGCTTATTAAGACTTCCTTAGCTGATATGTAAGAGTTGGCAAAGAAGGTGACCACAAAATGCAATTTTTAAAGCCACTCTCAAATTTGGTTTCTCTTTGAGGTTTACTTGCCTTCTTCCCTTGACATTGGTCTTCATGTTTTGGAGGAAAGAGCTCACGTGAGGACCATGGCTAGTCTTTCTGTGCTACTGGGCGATGTCTGCCCGTGGCTGCTCGCAAGCCCTCTACTATTTAGATTTCTGATTTGCCATGATAGTATTTTCTGTCCTCTGATATTTTGGTAAGAGTGAAGGGAAAGTTCCTGCATTTGCTTTATATTTATATTTTATTGATATTAGGGGCCCACCTGCCTCACTTCAAAGCTCATTTTCTCTACCTGCTTTCCCTTCCCTCTCTTGTCTTTTTCTGTAGGTGAGAGACAGGAGGCAGGAGGCCAGCACGCTTTTCTGAATGGAGGAAACAAAGCTCATCAAGCATAGAGAGGATTTTAAAAATGAAAGCAGGCATATGGTGAGATAGCTGGGAGAGTGAATGAAGGTCCAAAGAGGGGAGAAGATAAGCTTCGTGCCTATTAGCATTGCCATTGGTAGTAATGTAATAGTATTCTGTGCTGTGTCTGTAGAAAGTTCCCTACATCTTGCAGATACAGAAATGACTGAAACCGAAGAGCAAAATTGGTGTAAAAGCAGGACTCCAGGGGTTAAACAGGTGGGGATGTCTGGCAGCTCCAAAATCAGATGAGAAATCTGGCCCTGGGGTGCAGCAAATTTAGTCTCTGAGCAGGTTTATTGTTTTATCAGGTTTTTGTTTAAGAAGGCTTTCATTATATACAACATCGAGATAAATTTTTGCACAGCAGATTTATTCAACAGGTTTATTCCTTGACCAGGTCTCATAGTATTTTACCACTTGGTTTGTGGGGTCTTATTCAGCAAAAGAGTTTATGACTTATCAGTTATGAATTTTAAAAAGTTTTACTAATAATGCGGGATGTGTTGAGATTTATAGGCAGCGCATTCATTCTGTTAGGAGTTTTATTTTGGAGCTGGGATGCACTGGAGACGTAACATGAGCCAATTGCATGGTTTATTTGTAATGAGCAGGCATGGTCTCTGCAGGGCCCCCGGCTGTGAGCAATGGATTTTTATTCTTCATTTTATTGTGGCCTGAGATACTCTAATGATTTCCACGAGTCAGGTCATCAGTGAGTCTAAAGCTTTGTCTAAAATGTCTGTGGCCCCCTTTCCCCGTAGTATAGCAGGCTCACCTCACTCACTGCTGGAAGCACAGTGCTAAACTGGCCACCCAATCAGTCTGTTCTGTGAGTGCTTTAAATCCCCATTTCTTCAAGGAGAGGATACCACCTTGGCTGCCGATGCTGAGGTCAGAATCGATAATTTGCCCTAGTTGTCATCCTCAGCGGAGCTCAGGAAAGACCCTTACCTGGCCCAAAAGAGATTTTGTCGAGGAGAGCTTCCCCTTGCCCGGGGTTAATTACAGGTGCATCCTCATGACGACATGGTTAAGCCTTTGTGTATAATCCCAGCAGACTGAAAACTTCTGCAGTACTGACCTACCCAGGTATCATTTATGATTTATTTGTGGCATTTTCCATAGTCATCATCGCATACTGGGTCATCACGAAAATTTTCTCTAGAATCACTAAGCATTTGCCCGTCTCAGTAGAAGATTTACCTCCCTATAGCCTCTGTTGAACAGATAAGTGAGTGCAATCCCAGCAGAGTTCCAACTCCTCCAGTCATTGGGATAGAAATTCCTGGCAAGGTGACAAAGTTCTAACAGAAGTGACTCTGGTCAGTGCTTCCAAACTGGGATATTTTTTATTGCTAGTGGAAGTCAACTCTGCAGGAGAAGACACTGCTTTCGGAAGGCAAGGTCAGCAATTGGTTTCCAGATTCTCATTCAACACAGAATCAACCTTTCCTTGAGAGGGAAAAAAAAAAAAAGATTCCTGGTCAATGACTGGCATGGGCTCACCTTAATCTTACACCTCATGTCCACCATATAAGTCTTTTAACTGCTGACTCCAGGATCACCTCCTTCTTTTGAAACCCTTTCTGACCACTTTTTTTTTCTCTGTGTGATTTGCATTTATTTTTCATAAGAACACCCGATAGAGTTGGTTTCCATCCAGCTCCCTCACCATGGGTGTTGCTTCCCTGATCTCCATCCATCTGTGGTTGGTGCTCATGGCTCTGCAATGTGTCCTTGTCTTTTGAGCCCTGGGCTCTGACCGGTGCCACCCACACGGCAGGGTAGCAGGGCTATCTGTTTTCTCATGAGGAGCTCAGTCCTGCAGTCGTCTAAAAATTTCCCCATAGTTACTCTTCCTCTCTCCTGGCCATTTTCCACACGGAAGCCAGTGACTCTTTTTAAATGAAAATCTTATCATGCTGGTGAATAAATCCGCTAATGCCTTCCCATTTCCTTGAGGACCAACTTCACGCGGCCAATAAGGTTCTTCATGACTCTGACCCTGCCTAGTACTCCAGCTTCAGCTTAAGCCCTTCTCCCTCACTCACCAGTGTTCAGGAGCTCTGTCTTCTTTCTTCCCTGAGAGTATTGAGCTCTTTTCCCAACTCTGAGTCTCTGACCCTTGGAAAAATGGAGAATACTCCCTTTTGCAACTGCATATCTTTATGAGGCCAGATTTCCTCATATACTTCACCCAAACCACATATCACAATAGACTGAATGCAAATGCAGATCTCAGAATCCTCTGATATCCTCTCCCCCTACTCTTCACCTGGATCCGTCCCCAGGTCATTTCTGTCATTTCCTCAGGGAAGTTCTCTGCAATCTCTTGTCTGGGTGCCAATCACACACTGGTGATGAACCTCTGCTCTGTCTTCAAAGTCCTTCTTAAAAGTCCAGACATTACACAAATATTAAGACAAAAAATTTGCATGTTTCCTTAATATGAATATGAGTTCCATGATGGTTGGACCATGTTGCATTCGTATCAGGATCTCTAGGATCGATTCAGGGGTGTTGAACAAACATTTGTTGAGTGAATGAGTGAATGAAAGAATGTTTCTTGTCTCCCCCATTCATTTTAAGATTGATTTGTGCAGGTATTGGGTCTTCACATTTTCATCTCTATCCATGGCATCTTGCCCAGGGTCTGGCTAACTGGTCAAATCCAAAACCTCGATCTCATTAGCTCTGCCCTCCCGCCAGCTCCTAGTTCTCTCAGAAGTACTTCAAGGGTAGTACTGGCAGGGCTGATTCTGAGATCTCTTGAGGAAGCCCTAAAAGAGTAACTCCTCCCTTGCTGCTTATTTGGTAATTAGAGTTCTATGCGGTAGCACCGTGGCAAACACATTTGCTCTGTCCCATTTCTTTCGTGCTGGCAGGGACCATGTTTGTTTGCGTGTCCAGCCCCCATCAAATTATGTTACATAGTATTTAACAGAGTTATCCCCAGCCCCAGAGGAAAATCCCAGTTGGTGTAAATGGTCCCCAAAGCATGGTCTACAGAACCCGTCTCAGAGACCTTTTGAGGGAGTCCTTTAGGTCAAAGCTATTTGCACGATAATACTAAGATGTCATTTGCTTTTTTCCTAATGCTGACATTTGCTCTGATGGTAAAAGCAATGGTGAGTGAAACTGCTGGTGCCTTAGCAGGAATCAAGGCAGTGTCACCAAATTGTACTAGGGGACAATGTACTTCACTGCCATATACCCACGGAAAAGAAAGAAAGAAATCTATTTGCGAATACCCTGGATAATGTGGTAAGAACTATAATTTTTCTTAAATTTCAACTCTTGAATACATGCCGTTTCATTATTATTCTGGCTGACTGCAGACATGAGAACTACACTAAGTCCCCCTTACTGCTTACCAAAGTACAGTGATGTGGGCATCTCAAGGAAATGCTCTTGGACAACAGTTCGAGCTGTGAGGGGACCCCATTGGCTTCTTTCATGGAACACCGTTTTTCCTTTATTTAATGTCAGACACACTATGGTTATTCAGACTTGGGTACGAGCAGATACCTTCTCAAAAGTGAGCTAAGGAAAACAGTTAACAGTACCCATTGCCAATGATGACAAGCAAGCTTTCAGACTAAAAGTATAATTTTAGAAAAATTGTATATGCCACCCTGAGCTTGAAAGCTCCCACTGTCTTAACGGAGCATGAAAAGTTCTTTGATGGGGCTTCTGATTCCACACTGCACCTAATCTTCGAAAAGCTACCGCTTGGTGAGTTTTAGTATAGTAGCAAAGAAGAGTGTCCAAAGCTAGCTCAGGAGGTTTTTAGAACGCTTCTCCCTTTTGCAACTACATTTCTTTATGAGGCCCGGTTTCTTTATGTACTTCAACCAAACCACATATTGGCTGCAAACCCAGATCTGAGAATCAGGCTGCCTTCTATGAAGCCAGGCATTGAAAATCTTACAAAAATTAAAAAGAGTACCATTTCTCTCACTTATTTTTTTTTTTTTTGTCTGGGAAAATATAGTTATTTTTCAGAACTAGATACTATGTACATCAAGAAACTATGGGTTTATTTTTCTTTTTGAAGTGAATTAATATTTTTAAATTTACCAGTTAAATTTCTAATAACATATGTACCGATACATGTAATCTGCTAAAAAAAAAAAAAAAAAAAGAACTTGACCACGTCTGGTCAGGACCGATCATTGCGTATTTTGCTTACCGGTGATCGCTTTAGCCACAGGCCTACAACGAGGTGTCAAGGGGATCCTACCCAAAGGAAAGGCTGTGTTGCTTCGAAAGCATACAAAGTGTACAAAAAAGGAGAAGTGGCCTCTCTTCCCCTGCCGGCCATCATCGAGTCTTCCTGTGACAGAATGGTGGCAGGCTTCTTGTGGGGACCATGAACTGTTACGTGGAAGGGAGAGACGTGAAAGAATGAAAATCCCACAGGTCCTGGGACATGGTTGAACTGTAGGATTAGGCATCCCTGGAGCTGGCTTGTTCCTAGGCTTGTTGGTGTTTGAGACGAGAGGGTCTCTCTATTGCTTATGCCATTTGGGTGGGGTTTCCCTTCACCTAATAGCCAAGAGCATTCTGCCACAGGGATACCCCCACACTTTACACATATAAAGAAACTCACAACCAAGATGAAAAGTCTTTTCCCCCCCCTTTTGATTTTTTGCAGTGCAGAGCTCAAATTCACATCTGCCTCCAAAGTCATTAGTACCGCATGCCCAATCTCTTGGTTTTATATATTGCAGTTTGTATGTGGGCATATGATTTTTCCTCCTCATAGCCCCTCTTACCATCCAAACCAGCAGAAAAATAAATAGCCATATAAAAGAGGTGAATGTTATAGACAACAAGAAACTGCCGGGATCTATGCCGTGCTTCCCCCAAAGAGTCATTTCCGTCTATTAGGCACATAATGCATGTTTTAAAAAAGAACCCGTTGTAAATACATATTTGTTTAGATGGACTGCAGTGCACAGAGAATCTCCTGGGACAGAGGATGTATTTTACAACCTGCCGAAAAAGATCCTGTGAAAGGTAAGATAAGGACAAGCAGAAAGACATAGAACCTCTCACCCCTCCAGGGCTGAATGGAAGCCCAGTCCCTTGCCCTAGAGGCAAGAGAAGGCCACCTGCATCACTGAAATCCTGAGACAATTCATGCCAACCCTGGGATCCGAGGAGAGGTAGTGAATCAAATCTTCCAACCACGAGGCTCAAGGCAGCTTGCTTTCTTTTTTCTTTCTTCTTTCTTTCTTTCTTTCTTTCTTTCTTTCTTTCTTTCTTTCTTTCTTTCTTTCTTTCTTTCTCTTTCTTTCTTTCTTTCTTTCTTTCTTTCTTTTTCTTTTTTTTTTAAGTTTATTTATTTATTTTGAGAGACAGAGAGGGAGCACAAGTGGGAATGCGGCAGAAAGAAGGAGAGACAGAATCTCAAGCAGGCTCCGCGCCATCAGCACAGAGCCCGATGCATTGGGCTCGAACTGGGCAGAGCCCGGGCTCGAACTCCTGAACTGTGAGATCATGACCTGAGCAGAGATCAAAAGTCGGACGCTTAATGGGTGCCCCGCCAGGCAACATTCTTAACACCCAGCCCTGAGACTCCCGTGAAGCTGGATTGCTTGTCCTGGCTGTGGGGACACGAACAGAGAAGAAACACCCCCACTCATCTGTGGTTGGGTCTAGTTGCTAATTCAAATTCAGAAGAGCTCAGGACCCATTTTTTAAGTGTCAATGAAGTGTTCTTATGCCAGACGGGTGCCTTCTGTCACGGCTTTAAATAATAGCTACAGCTGGACCCTGACCGCCTTATATTGGGAAACCCCAGGGAAGGACGATTAGTACCATGTAGAAGGGATCTTGAGAGAAGAAAAAGCAGGGTGCCTGGAAGTGAAGTTCAGCTCCTGAGAAGTGTGGGGTCCTTTTCTGCCTTCATTTTGTGGATGCACTATACTTCCTTCCTCTGCATTTTGTCAGCAAACATCAGCTTCTGGGGACAAATAGAATGCATAAGAGCCACTCCTCTTCCTGTGGCATCACATCAGGAGGACTGGGATGTCGATTTGTCTATTAATTAAGTGATGCTAAGATTGTTCACCTGGTTAAAGCCGTAACTTCCCAGTCTCTCCACTAGAGAAATCATCTTGTGATTTTTATAAGTAGTGAATAATCTGTGGGACAATTTTCTCAACTTTTTTTTTTTTTTTTTTTAATTTTTATTTTTGGGACAGAGAGAGACAGAGCATGAACGGGGGAGGGGCAGAGAGAGAGGGAGACACAGAATCGGAAACAGGCTCCAGGCTCCGAGCCATCAGCCCAGAGCCTGACGCGGGGCTCGAACTCACGGACCGCGAGATCGTGACCTGGCTGAAGTCGGACGCTTAACCGACTGCGCCACCCAGGCGCCCCTCTGTGGGACAATTTTTAGAAATCATGGAAATATCCTGTTCCCCGGTGGCTTTTCAACCAATGATTTTCGAACAATCCATGACTGAGTCAGTTATTGCATTCCTGGTTGCCAAGTGGTGATTTTTCTAATTTGGTCATTACTTCTACAATTATTAGTTGGTGTTGATATGCAAAATAAGAATGTATCACCATAGACTCCTGGATTCTCTTTTAGTCAGTATGCTATAATCCATTACTGCCTTTATTCTCTTTGAAGCTCAAATTGCCTTCAGATTTGGTCACTAGGAACCCCTTTGGCTTGAGGACTTCCTTGCTTTCTGTCACAAGCTGTTCCACAGTCAGCTTGCCCCTTTCGTCCCAGAGCTGGAATTAGCCATTTCTTCCAGAAACCCTGGTTCCTTGTAGCGGAGAATGGCGTTTGCAAACTAAGATCTGGGTTCGGGTGTGCTCATTGCTGCCGGATGGTCATTGCTTCTAGGCCATATCAATGGAAAGAGCTAGAAAACATAGTGTTACTTTTTTACTTCTTTCCTTGTCTTTCTTTAACCAAATCATGACTCTGTACGAATCCCTCCAACTCGATTGCAATGCCACAGGTATTTCCCTCACTGTCCTCTAATCCACATTAGCATGTCCTTTCTCGGTGAAAATTCTAGCTCCCGGCAATGCTAATCACACTAATGATATTTGGATGTTCCCCCCTCTTAGTTGCAGTATGCACACAATAATTTCAGAATTACTAATTATTGATAACACAACCAACACCCGCTTGCTAACTGAAGTTCAGGGTACTTTGCAGTGGCCTTCTTCTCTTTGTGATTGTCTTACTGATACGTTTCATGAGAATCCCGCCATGAAGAAGTCTTAGAAAAATCCGGATCTGGTCTATGTTTCACAGGATAACTGGCTTGGATGCTTCAAAAGTGTCAATGCTATGGGAGCAAGAAAATAAAAGCGTGGGGGAACAGTTATAAGTAAGGGGAGACAAAAGAGACATGGGCCAAAGGCACATGTGAGATCTTTGATTGGATCCTGAAAGAAAAAAAAAGAGCCATAGGTGTATTTATAGGACAAATGGATACATATGAATATGGACTGTATATTACCTAATATTACTGCATTCGTATTAAATGCCTTGGGGGTGAGAATGGTGCTGTGGCTACATGTTACATTTATGGAACGAGGCCTCATTGGGTAGGCACTTCTGCGTCCTCAGTAACACTTATTGTTCCACCGTCCTTTTAAAGATACGGAGGACAAGGAATAAAGAAAGGTAACTTCAAGTTTATTTATAACTCACAGGCGTGTACTTTTGACGTTTTATCCTAAACTCTGTCTAATCCACTTCTGAAACCATCCACTAATTTTACTATGCTTTTCATTTCTAGATGCTCTATCAATGTTTTTAATCCATGTGTTCTGTTTTCAAACATATATATATATATATATATATATATTTCAACTATATATATATATATATTTCAACTATATATATATATTTCAACTATATATATATATTTCAACTATATATATATATTTCAACTATATATATATATATTTCAACTATATATATATATTTCAACTCTATATATATATATTTCAACTCTATATATAGATATTTCAACTCTATATATAGATATTTCAACTATATATATATATTTCAACTATATATATATATATTTCAACTATATATATATATTTCAACTATATATATATATTTCAACTATATATATATATATATATATTTCAACTATATATATATATATATTTCAACTATATATATATATATATAAACATGTTATTTATTTATTTGGGGAGAGAGAAAGACAGTGTGAGTGGGGTGGAGGCTCAGAGAGAGGGAGAGTGAATCCCAAGAATCCCAAGCAGGCTCCACACTGTCAGCACAAACCCGAGGTGGGGATGAATCCCCCAAACTGTGAGATCATGACCTGAGCTGAAATTGAGAATCAGACACTTAACTGGCTGAGTCACCCAGGGGCCCTGAAGATTTCTTTACTTAAGCTCAGCTTTGTATATATATATTTAGGTAGGTTTATTTATTTTGAGAGAGATAGAGTGCAAGCAGGGTAGGGGCAGAGAGAGAGGGAGAATCTCAAGCAGGGGTCCTCACTGTCAGAGCAGAGCCCGATGCGGGGCTCAGACTCACGAATTGTGAGCCAAAGTCGGATGCTTAACTGACTGAGCCACCCAGGTGCCCCAAGCTGACAGAGGCTGCATGAGTGACACGGTGAATAAAGCTGGGTGTGACACACACCAGTTATCCTGAAACCCTCAGGCTTAGCATAGTTGTTCTTTTTCTACTTTGGTAGCCACCTGGGTATCACGTGTTTAATTCTACTCTCATGTAGAAGCGTCATTCGAAGTTAATGCCACGCGGCACCTGCCTCCAGGGCCTGAAGAGCGAGCTTATGGTGAAGAAGGGTGTGTCCATCCAAAGGGCAGCTGCCATTTGTGAAATATTATCAGATCTCCATAGCTTTCAAAATGAAAGTGGAGTTCAGATCTTTACGTGAAATCTCTTGATTCTAGAGTATTGGCACTAAGAAAGAATTCAAACTTTGAAAACACTGTTCAGTCAAACAAAATACATATATATGCTTGTGGCATCAGTTTCTACCAAACATAATCTGATGACCGCTTTCTCGGAATTGCTAGTTACATAACTTTTCTGAAGAGGAAAAGTGTTCTATGAAACAATAACAGATATTTGCACCTCTCTTAATACCCTTTTGTCACAAATGGCACATTTCCCCTGCGGCAAAAAGCAGATTCTAAACGGTGGCACTTTTGTCGGTCTTTATTTACTTTTCAATACAGAGAATCTCTTGATTCTAAAGGCGTGTTTTCCTTTAAGGAAAATGACAAAGAATAAAATTAATTGGAAACAGACGTTGTTTGACCCCCAAGTTCTGAAAACAGACGGAAAACTCAAGGTCAACATTGAAACTCCAAGTTTAATTTATTCTCTTGTTTTTCTTCTTTCTCCCTCGCCAGAACATTCTATATTTTGTTAGCTTCTGTCAGAGAAATATAGCTTCATTTTGATGTGCTTCCTTCGTAGGGGGTAAGTAACTGTGCTTCTGAGGAGGTCATTGCACAGAGATACACCTGCTTACCTGTCTGCTATTGCATCATGAGGGCTGCCTGGGCATTGTTTTCTGAGTGATAGGCGAACCAAGTTGTTCCTGAATTTGAGGGACAAGCATTCCTCTAAGAAGACAGCTATTCAGTCACAGCTTACCAATGCTTGGGTGGTGCTTAGGGTTCATGTCTGTCCACTTGTCCCTGACTGTAGGAGGGAAGGAAGGAGGCAGTGACAGCATGGACAGACCATATTGATATTGTTGTGCCACTTTCGTTCTTTATGGGTCAAGAGGAAGCGGAGAGCTCCAGATGGCCACCCACTTGACCCATCTAGCCTCTCAGATGTGATACTGACACTGCTTGTCCTTCTGAATGTCTGCTTTGGGACAGTGCCTCTGATATGTTTTGTCTTTCCTAATAACCAAGTGTGGGCTCATCATTTATCAATCTGCTATGCAATTTGGAAGTTTCACCATGTTTCCAGCCTGAACTGTCCCTCCAGGCTGAGGGTTTCATAATCTCCTTTCCAGCAAAAGTCTTTTATCGGCGATGTTGAATGCTTGAGTTCTCTGAGGACCTTTACCCCTGGCCTCTGTGGTCAATTGGCTTGTGGGATCTGCTACTCTGTGAAATGGCTGTGCGGATCCTAAGGGTTGGTGAAGGGTATGTCTTTAAATGTGTGCCTTCTCTTCTCATTATGACCTTCCATAGGAAACTTCTTCAACAAGGATGAAGTTGATGATGAGGGAGACACTTCCGGCTGTCAGTCTGTCCACCCTCTCATGCCATCACTCTCATAATTCAGCCAGAGTGAGCGTTCTAAGGCAAAACATCTGATCACATCATGGCCATGGTGAAACCCTTTGCTGACTTCATGACATAGCAAACAAAAGCCGAAACTTATAGCATAGCACTGAAAAGCCTTCAGAATCTGTTCTTTACCAAATTTTCCAAAATTTTCTCTTGGAACGATGCCTCCATTCAGGGCGCATCAAACTCTTTCACATACCCCAGGTAGAAGTAGCATATTGGATGAGAGGTCTCAGTTCATCTTATGAAAGGTAACTATATATACCCAAGAACATAGCTTCACAACCCATAAAGCAAAAATAATGGAAATATAGAAATAATGTAATAAATCCAGATATTTGCCTGACTTCTCTCAGAATTCAATAAATTAAGAACACACAGACTAAAATAAAAATGAGAGCCAATTGTACACCTTAAACTTACACGACACTGTACGTCAATTATATCTTACTAAATCTAGGGGCAAATAAAGTCGAGTACTGTTATCAAATATTTGAATAATTAATAATAAGTCTGACAATATATATGTTTGTATATATGCACACACTTTGTCTAAGCACATAGAGAAACTCACATTAGTGTCAAACACACATGAAATATTTACAAAAGTGACCATGCATTAAGCCACAAGGAAAATTTCTATAAATTCCTCAAATCAGAAATGCTGTGGATCATAAAAACAGATCACATTAAAAGTCGAGATTTCTAAAATAATCCTTGAGTTAAAAAGGAGATAAAATCAAAATAATAAATTCACAATAAAAATAAGTCACGCAAATATTTTTTAAAGAAATTAGAGAAAACTATACGAATTTTAAGTGTATAGGGGCACCTGGGTGGCTCAGGTGGTTAAGTGTCCGACTTCGGCTCAGGTCATGATCTCACAGTCCGTGAGTTCGAGCCCCGCATCAAGCTCTGTGCTGACAGCTCAGATCCTGGAGCCTGCTTCGGATTCTGTGTCTCCGACTCTCTCTGACCCTCCCCCCATTCACATTCTGTCTTTCTCACTGTCTCTCAAAAATAAATAATAGGGGCGCCTGGGTGGCGCAGTCGGTTAAGCGTCCGACTTCAGCCAGGTCACGATCTCGCGGTCCGTGAGTTCGAGCCCCGCGTCAGGCTCTGGGCTGATGGCTCGGAGCCTGGAGCCTGTTTCCGATTCTGTGTCTCCCTCTCTCTCTGCCCCTCCCCCGTTCATGCTCTGTCTCTCTCTGTCCCCCAAAAAAAAAAAAAAAAAAAAAAAAAAAAAGTTGAAAAAAAAAATAAATAATAAAGATTAAAAAATGTAAAAAATGAATTTTAAGTGTATGAACTAGAAAATTAAAATGGTTGAAATTAAATAAACCAAATATGTAACTCAAGAAGCTGGAAAGATAGCAGTATAAACCTAAACAAATTAGGAAAACATTGATGACAGTAACAAATACAAAATTTATGAAATTTAAAGAAACAAAAAGCATCATTAGCTTTAATATCTTTTTCTTTTAAAAGACAAAAAAAATGTCTGTCCAGCATGGTCAAAATTAATATATGTAAGGTAGATGATAAGAGAAACAAGGAAAGAATATAATTTCTTTTGAAGATATTATAGAATTAAGTGAATATTATTATATTCTAAAATGTAGCCAAAATCGAACATTTTCTAGTCAACACAAATCAGTAAGATTGATTCAAGTGGATCACCTTAGAAAAGCAGAATTTGTAGGAGAATTTTTTTTTTAATAGCAAAGGAAAAAGATAACAGCTTTCCTAAAAATGTCACCAGACCTATACCATCTATAGATAAGTTGTACTAAAACTCTAATAAAACAGATAATTCTTTTATTTCACAGTAAACCTTCCCAACTCATTCTGTAATGATAATATTTCCCTGTCACTAAAAGAAGATAAAAGTAGCATAAAAAGGAAAACTAATTTTTTTAAATGCATGAGCATAGATACAAAAACTCAAAATAAGACATAATCATGAAACTCGTTACTAAGTTGAGCTTCTCTTGGGAACGGAAGGACAGTTACACCTTCAGAAATCTATCTCTGCAATCAATAAAATTAATAGATTTAAAAAGACATGCCATATGAATAGGCCTTAAGTAAAATTAATCTCTCATGATTTTTAAAAGCCATAGTAAACAAAGAAAGGGGGAAAAAAAACCTTCTTAACACAATTAAAAGGTTAAGAAACACAAATCAATGATGTAAAGTTAGGAATCTTTTATTTGGTTTTCTTAAGAAACTGGATAAGATACTCGCCGAAGTCTTAGCCACTAAATACAAAACTGAAATTAAGGGAGTAGATAAAACATTGTAACAGAAAAAATCTGTTACCACTTATAATTAATAAGTTTACATATCCGACAAATTTAGGTAAATTCCTTGGAATTATTATTTGAAGGTAGCTGGATACAAGATAAATATATAAAAAGAGAATTTCTAAACAACAACAAGAACAGCTAGGAAATACGCAGTGAAAATATCCCATTGCATAGCTACACGACACATACAACATCCAGGAAAAAAGCTAACAGGACATGTGCAGGACTTGTAAAAACAAAACTATACATGCTTACAAAGGAGAGAACATTAACTGAAGAGTCCTCAGAGCTAGGAAGATAATGCAATAATAATGCAAACTTGTCAAGTCTCCCCACATTAATTGTCTATTCAATACTCAGTGCTCTCCTTTCTCGGGCTGGGGACTTCTTCCCCAGGAGGCAAAGACTGAGACAAGGATTTGCCTGCAGGGAGTTTATTTTAGGAAATAATCCAGCAGTATCTGGAACAAAGAAGGTTGCTGAGGTGTGTTATTGGGACACAATATGTCTGATACATCTCCCAATTCAATCCCAGTAAGAGATTTTTAAAGAAAGGTGACAAGCAGATTCTGAGAGCATATGGGAGAGACATTACTGAAGAATCATGAGGACAATTTTGAAAAAAGAAGACTGATGTGGGAGAACTAATTTCCCCACCAAATTTCCACCCTTAATCTAAGAGTATGGCAGTCACAGCCACGTGATCTTACAGAAGAAAGAGCTCAATGGCATAAACTGAAGCGGGAAGAAATAGAACCATGTGAGGGTTTAGTTTATGACAAAGGCAGCACTGTGGTTGGAAGAGGAAAGACTAGACCAATCACCCAATGATGAAGATAGTCAGCGATTCATTTGAAAAAAAAAAATTAGACCTGTTTCATAATATACAAAATTTCAACATAGGTTTAAAAGTTCATAAACACAATTAAAGGAAAATAATCTTACAGTATAGAAAGTACTCCTAAATATTTGTTCAGGGCCTCTGAACAAATACATGAACATATTTGGCTGCGTTAAAACAAACAAAATCTTCTGCAGAAAAGACAAATGATGTATTGGGAGCAATATTTACAATAATTTATTTCAAAGCATTCCTATTTTGAGGCCACATGGGTGGCTCAGTCGGTTAAGCACCTGACTCTCAATTGCAACTCAGGTCATGATCAAAGCCCTGAGTTTGGGTCTGCACTGGGCATGGAACCTGCTTGAGATCCTCTCTCTCTCCCTCTCCCTCCGTCCTCTCTCTGCTTGAGCTCTCTTTCCCTTTCAAAAAATGAAACAAAACAAGATTGTCTGTTTTTATACCTTATAATGGCAAAATTTTAAACAACTAGTATATCCTGAGCAGGCAAGGATATAAAAATACACCATGACATCTACCATTTGATAAAGGCATCTGATTTTAAAGTGTTCACGCCCTTCAAACAATCAATCCTAATTTTAGAAATGTAGTTTACAGAAGCACTTCCATGAATGTTCAAAGACTTACATACAAGATTCTATATCAGAGTCTTATTTGTAATAATGAAAAAAATAGAAGTGCCTTAAATGTTTTATAATAAATTATGGCATGCCCATGCTATGGAATATTAAACAGCTGTTAAACAAATAATGAGTATTGGTTTTGAAATATCTGGCTAATGAATTAAGTAACAAAAATCAGGATACAGGGTAATATGTATGATACATCTCTACTTATGTGAAAATCCTATTATATATTTAATATATAATTAACATGATATATAATATGTATTATATTTATATTATATCACACATATATATTATATATGTTTATGGAAAGGGGTAGACAAGATGACTGGAAAGATGTACATCTAATGGTTCCATAATTTGGGAGGGACACGGCAGTGGGGTTAAGTATATTTGGGGACTAACACATTTATTCTATGTACTTCGGTGATGTTTAATTTTTAGTTATAGTTTTATGTTGATATAGTCATGACATAAAATTGAAAAAATGAATGTATGCAATTTTACAAATAAATATCACTTTCTTCCCTCCTTCACTGAATAAATGCTGAAAAATATTTGAATACACCAGTGCGAAGGGGCCTTGCCGAGGGCACCTCCGTGTCTCCATCCGATCTGCTCACATTGGACTGTCTCCAGGTGGGGCGGGAGAGGTATATGAGGACAGGCCTGAGCCTCAGGGGCATCTGGGCTTCTGCAGCCACAAATACATGGGGACATATGTGCTCAACAGCCCAGGGTGACCCAACTCCAGGCATGCTGGGAATGCAGGGAGGCACTATAGTGGAAAACATCTTTCTGTTGACTCAGGACAAGCAGAACATTCCAGGAATCCTGTGACAAGGTGCCCCTACTCACCACTAAGCCCCCAGCCTCTCTGGAAAGGCACTGCTGGCATAACCTTTGGAGCTATCCACAGCATGCCTGGCAGCCAGCTGAGTGGAGATCAGTGACAGCGTTTGGACTGGCATTTTGGAAGAGCGTCCCGCCTCACGCAGACCCCCTGACTTGGAGCTCCATGCTGTCCCTGGGGCCTCCAGCAGGGCATGCTGAGGCAGTCGGCTATTCTTCACATCCTGTGCTGTTAAAGGAGCTGGGATGCGATTGTTTGACAGAGCATCAAGCGGCATATTGCATTTTCTGAGCGCTTGAAACATTACCTGTCTTTTTCGAGGGCACACCAGGTCCCCATGCCCATGCGTCGGTACTCGAGTGCAGGATGGTCTCAGGGACCTTGGAGGTATTGCTTTCCCATTTTCTTCAGCGGCTTGGCGATCCTAGCAGTCACGCTTCATAATGAGCTCGGTCAACAGAATGAATGAAACCATATTTCTGACCTTAACACCTATCCGAGGCTTCCCTCAATTTTCCTCTCCACTTATTGAGCAATAGTAAGTCTTTCTATTTGCTCCCAGTATTAAATAGAAATATACCTTGCTACACTGAAACTTCCTGCAAAAGCTCACTAATAAGGCATTTATGAACTGATGAGCTGCGGTGCTGGACTCTTTAAATCCCATGGTCTTGGATGCGTGAATTCTGCCCATTGCTCTTGAACATTCAGGTGCACAGCATGATGTCATGGCAGTCAGAGGCCTCTTGAGACCAACAGCGCATCTAGACATCACCACTGGCAGAGTCTTGGGCTCCTGTAAATCACGTAGCCTTTCTCAGTCTCTTATGAAAGTGGGGATACTAATTCCCACTTTGCATGGCTAGTGTTCAGATGGTAGCATTCAGAAGGGGCCAGCAATACTTGGCCTTTTATAAGACCCAGTAAATGATGGCCATTATGGTATTTCTCTGAGGGCTGGTACTTGAACCATTGGACCTGCTCCCATGGTCTAGCTCAAGGCACTGGGAAGGAAGACCCAAACAATCTGAGAGCATGATTTTGCCTCCAAAGCACATCAAGAGGTGCTTCTAAAAGCGGAGGAATGTTCTGGGTTCTGGTCCAGTGAACTTGTACAGCTGGAGGTTTTCAAGTTCTTATACACCCCCACAAAACAACTCACACACACACACACACACACACACACACACACACACCTTGTCTATGAGAACTATATGCTTTCTTATATTAGCATCATTAATGTAAGATTTTATTGAAGATAAACCTTTTTCCCCAAATCTTTTCTTTTGGGGGGAAGGACAGAGTGAAGTTGTCCTTGAGGATACAGTCTGCTGCTACCTCACACCTCTGACCTTGTGCTGAGGGCCAAGGTGGACAGGCAATGAGGTGCCTAGGGAATGCATCTACAGGGGATCTGCAGAATGGCAGGTGCCTGAATGCAGGGTGTCGGAGAACCAGAAGACTTTTCCATGTCCTAGTGAAGAAGCTGAGATATTCAGTGCATCTCTTTGATTTTACACATTTTTTACCATATTTCCTGTAGTATCTTTGGAAGGCACAAACCACTCAACTGATTTCACATTTATTCTTGGTGTTCTGAATGTGAAGTAACCTCTTCTTTTCTAATTATCTGAGTCTTTAAAACACTTACAAGCTCTCTGGCCTCCTCTCTGATGTATCTTCCCTACTGTTGCTCCTTGCTCTGACTTAGAGTACATTCTCTTGCACTTAACGGCCCATTTGGTAGATGTGGTCTTAGTAAGGGACATTTGAGACAGAAAACATATCCCTCCCCGGCCTTGCTTAAGCAAAAATGGAGGTTATGGAAGGTTGTAGGGTATTTCTCTGAAAACATGGGTAGGAAATATCCCTGGACAGCAGGAGGGGTGGAATCCAGAAATATAGCTGCCTTTTCTCTGGGACCTCTGGTCTTGTATTCATTTCAGCCTCTCTCTGCACATCTGTATTCTCTCTCTCTCTCTCTCTCTCTTTCTCTTTCTCTTTCTCTTTCTCTTTCTCTTTCTCTTTCTCGTATCTTATGATATTACCCTCTCTGGGTTGACTGTCACTGCATCAGGGGAAATTTCCTATCTAATCAACAGTCAAAAAGGGAAAAATGCAGTCTGGTTTCTCTAACTATCTGAAGGTCACTGAGGGCAGGGACTGGTCTTTCTACTTGGACTAGCACCCAGTAGGTGCTCCATAAGATTGATTGATTGACTGATTATATACTGCACATGAGGCTTGGAAGTTCCTACAGTGTGAGAATAGCTTTCAAATTGTCACTTGTCCCATCTAAGAATAAATGTCAGATGATCCAGGCTGAATCGAGTGTTGGATTCATTTATTTTACTTTCTGTAGACCTTCTGGGTGAAAGGCAGGCTCATAAAACATGTGTATGAGCTGGAAAAAGCTGGGGTACTTGCAAGGATGAATTGTAAAGTGTAATTGAACAACATCACTTATGTGTGGCATCGGGCTCTTGGTGGGATGCAGTGGGCACCAAGCTGGTGTGCATTTTGCTGCCTTGGCAATCGTAGGCCCTTTAAGAGACGTTATTTCTTCCCCGGCTAAGACCCCGAGACACAGGAAAGAAGTGAACGGTCTTTCTTAATCAGCAAAAGTGCCCACACATCTCCCAAACCGATCGCCTCTTCCTTCCCTGGCTCCTCTGAGATTGTGGAGAAGGATAGAAAAGGCAAGAGGCAAGAAACAGGGAACCGCAGAGGGGAAGACAGGGCCTGAGAAGCATCGGCAAAGGGATGGGTTTACATGCCACCTTCTGTCCCCGACCTGGGAGGCCGGGCGATGTCAGGCCCCCACATGGGCCACAGCCCTGGTCCTCCTGGGCCCGCGGCCCTATTGCACTGTCACGTCACCCTAACCTGATGTCGTCGCAGCCCCCACTCACCCAAACATCAGTCCAGATACACGACACCAGGCCATGGTGGCATCCGATGGCTGGTTAGATTAATGATGTGCTTACTTCCCTTTTGGAAACCCCAGAGGAAATATCTGCAGATTTAATTCTCGCTTAAAGGTGGGAGTGTGGGTTTGAATCTTGTATCAGGTATCACCCCCTTCCTGCTCAGCACATCTTCGGAAAGGTCAACGCTGGGAAAGATTGGAGTGTCGGCGTCTTCTCCCTGGTGCTGTATAAAGACTTCTGACCTTTCCGTGGGCCTAATTCCTTCCCTTCCGCCCCTCCTAAGGCTCCCCCTCCCCCCCTCTCAGCACTATTATTTATTGAAGTGTAAAAGATGTTGTGCGCACACATAGTCTAAATTTTAAAAAAATGACTTATCAAAAATGGCACATGTACTACTCCTCAAAACTGTCAAGGTCATCAAAATCAAGGAAAGTTTGAGAAATTGCTGCAACTCAGAGCCAAAGGAGACGTGACAATTGAATGTAATGTGGGGTCCTGGATGGGGTCCCGGAACAGACAAAGGACATTAGGTAAAACGCTAACAAAATCTGAATAAATCATGGATAGTCAATGATGATGTATTGATACATTGATACATACAATGATGATGTTCACTGAGAGTAACAAATGGACCACACTCATTTAAGATTTAATCATAAGGGAAACTGCATGAATGAGAATTTGGTTTTACCTTCTTAATTTTTCTTTTCTTTCCCTTTCTTTCTTTCTTTCTTTCTTTCTTTCTTTCTTTCTTTCGTAAATCTAAAACAGTTTTACAAAGCAACGTCTATTCTAAAAATGAAACACCAAAAACAAATACCAAACACCAAAAAATGGTGCATGCTAAAATCACAATTCAGCTGGACCTTCACAAAGTATCACGTTGGCCACCGTGGCTGAAAAGGCCAGAGCGGGTGGGGGCTTGATTAGCTAGTCCTTCTTGGTAACTAGGGGGTGACTGAGCAAGGAGCTCATTACGCAAATTCATTTGGGGGCTTGCTTGAAAAGCTGGAAATTAACCGTTGAGGATGACTCCATATGGTTAGTTTCATTAACCTGTTAAGTTCCAGACAGAAAGCATTGCAAAAACAATGCCCCAAAGGAAGACACTCTAGAATGTGCTGGGGAGGAGGGGTGGCTGCCAGCAGAGGGGAGGCTGAAGTCCCTGGAAATGAGCGAGGCTACTGTGCATGCTGGCTGGGCGGAGCCTGTGTTTTCCCAGCCAGCCCCAGGGAGGCAGCCCCAGGAGTCTGGGTGGCCCTAGGGCATCTGAACTACCCAACCCAAATTTATGCATTTGGGACACCAGGGAGGGTCATGAGGGAACCTTCTTTCATTTATGGCCTTTGAATATTATATCTGAATACTTCACTGGCCACAGGAAATGAATGGGCTTTGTTCTCGCTGTAGCGGCTCAGCCGGGCAGTTCCAGGGGGCCACGCCGCCGGTCAGCTCCTCGGAAGCCCAGCTTCCGAACTCCTCCCCTCCGTGTCTTTTCTCTCTCGTTGACATTCCAGCCCTTGAAACAAGGTCTTGGTTCCTTTCTCATTTCAGGATTTCGTTTTGGGGGAGCCGGAACACCTGTCCGCTGATCGCCTGCCACTCCGCATCTGGGCCCGGCTGACAGGCTTGTCTGCTTTGACTAATGATGTGATTGATGGACAAAATAAGGAAGAACATACAAAAAAACATTTCTGTCTGGTCTGGTGTGTCAGCAAGCCTTCATCAAGTGGCTGCTGAAGGTATATTTTGCTGCATGCCTCATTACACAGTAATGGCATTCCCAGGCAAAGCTGTTTCTTTTCATGACACAAGACAGCAGGCAGCTTTATGGGCGCTGGGCCCACCGAGCCCGGAGGATGGGGAGGCACACTAAAGAGCGGTCATTTCCAAAAGTGCCTCAAGTTGCTTTTTTGTTGTCATGAATTTAATATGAATCAACACAATATGAAATGGGCATGAGGGATTTTAGTGACTAGTGATTTTTTAAGACTGCTGTCTAAACAGCCATCAAGAAGAAAGGGGAGGGTAAAGTCACCACATTTTCCTTCTCCAAACCTGTTGCAAAAAGGAGTCATCTGTCAATTTTATTGCATTAAAAAAGTACACAGAAGCATATAGTCCAAACAAATGTCTTCTTTCAGGCTAAACATGTGGAAAATGCCACAGAGCTGATGCCAGGATCATCTCACTCAGCAAACCGAGTATTCATAACCTCGCTCCGATGGCCTGCTGTGGATGGGGTGACATTCATGAGAATTACACATGCCACGCTGTCGCCTCTTTGTGCATATAATAATGATCTGAAAATCAGTTCTGGCTGGAACACGAGGGAGGCAAAGAACTGCTTCACTCGGATAACAAGACACGTGTGAGTTAGAGATCATGCTTAAAAACCAGAGAGAAAGTGGGGAAGTTCTTGGCCTGATTTTTTCCCCTTCTCTTTCTTTATTGGGCCACAGAATTCCTACTTTATTTTATGTAAAGTATTTGAATTCTCCTTGATATTTATTTTTCTTCCTTCTTTCTTTCTTTCTTTCCTTCCTTCCTTCCTTCTTCTTTTTCTCTCTTTCTCTTCCTTCTTTCCTTCCTTCCTCCTTCTCTTCCTCCCTCCCTCCCTTCCTTCTTTCCTTCCTTCTTTCCCTCCCTCCTTTCCTTCCTTTCTTCCTTCTTTCCCTCCCTGCCTCCTTTCCTTCCTTCCTTCCTTCCTTCCTTCCATTTTTTTCTCTCTCTCTTCCTTCCTTCCTTCCTTCCTTCCTTCCTTCCTTCCTTCCATTCCTCTCTCTCTCTCTTCCTTCCTTCTTTCCTTCCTTCCGTTTTTCTCCCTTTCCTCCTTCCTTCCTTCCTCCCTCCCTCCCTTCCTTTCTTCCTTTCTTCCAACAAATTTGCTTTGCCAAGGTATTTTATTACACACGTTCCACTCCTTTCTTTAACACGTTGGACTGTCTCCAAAGAGAAATGCTTCAAATGAAGTTTCATTTTAAAAACACTTTTTTATTTTTTCTTGCTACCATGATGAGCCTTCAGTGGTGGGTTATTATGAATAATATGTGATTTTAACGAGTTGAGATTAGACAAAACTCTCTTCCTATAATAAATACTAGATAATAAATTAGAAAATGTATATGAGATCTTTATTCCTATTTAAAAAGAAAGAAAGACATAAATGCAAAATCTTGTTATGATAAATGCAGGAGATAATCTTTTAACATGCATTTAATTTGCTGCGAGAGTAAGAGACAGCTGTTCAGCTCCTGTGTCTATGTTGACACTGCATTGCACCAGCCGGTCTGGCGCTGGGGACGGCGGCCACCTTCCCACCAGGGTAATTACTAGCCAGACCCCCAGGGGGTTAGTGCCGGGCAGAAGAACACAAGTTTAGCAATAAACAGGTTACCAAAACCAAACCACCAGATTACTTCCTCTACACGATAATGAGTACAAAGAGGAAATGAAGGAGGAAATGTGTTCCAGTGTTTGGCTGAACAAAGGCAAAAGTCAACATCTTTTGTTAATCTCCCACATCTGTCCCTATTGTTCATTGAATTTGGATATCAAAATATCCGACTCTTGAGCAAAAGGGCCAGGGAATCCGGCTGAGCCGAAAGTAAAAGCGGAAGAGGCGTCATCAGCGGCAGAGAGAAGAATGAGCTGGACCCCACGCACACCTGCCGGTGCCTGGTCACTCAGCCACTTGGAATCTGGAAGCAGGTGGTTCTTGTAATGGCAGGGACCATCGCGTCAAGAACATTTTCCCAGCGGCTGTGCTCTGTTGACCTCGCGGTGGGGGCTTGGTGCCCGGGGGCTTGCTGTCTGCTCCCCTTTCCCGCACTTCGGGCCTGAGGGTCACCAACCAGCCTCAGGTTTCCTATAAGCCGGCACCCTGCGCCGTCGTCCCCTGCGCTGTCCTTTTGGCCTGGCGGGCTATTTTGCTGGCACCTTCAAAGCTAAGCAGCGAGATGCATTGACCCAGACATCCCCTCCCCGGCTCGGACCGAAGGCAGACCTCCTCTGCCAACGAGGGCTTCGCGGTCCTGGAACCTTTTATTCTTGCCTTGCCTTTCCATTTCCAGCCACAGCCCTTCCCAACGCCCCAGGCGCAGACGGCGGGCTTTGGCGTGGGCGCTGTGTGAGGGCCCTTGAACACCAAGGCGGCCACCCATCCGTCCTCCAGCGAGGTCGTTTGTCTCAGAGCTAGTGGCCGCAGGAGCCACTGGGGAGCGAGATCATTTAGCAGCAGAAATATTCTTTCTCAGCAAATTGCTTGGAGCCAGGGGGATGGAGCGCCCAGGTGGGTGACTCCACACACGGAGTGGAAGGCGAAAGAAACCCTAACCTCGGGTTATTTTCTCTAATCTTGTAGGAACCAGCCACCCGTTCACAGGCTGCTCTATATATTACAACATACATTTTTTCTTTTCCTAATCAGGTTTGTGTATCTTTCTTGATTGATTTTCTTTCACAAAACTTCAAGGGTGCCTCCCACCCTTTGTCCTTCCAGCCGCCAGTCACTCCAGAAAGGCGCTTCGGAAAACATCAGCCTAGAAACGTGTGGCTTTTCTCCCTCAGTCTCAGTTCCTTTCTGCCATTTAAACGTACTTTACTTCATCGCCTTGTTATTTTTGTTATGTCAGTCAAAGTGGTGGCATTATTCGGTCTTGCCAAGAACCTCAAAAGCCACTTGGTTCTTGTGTGCACAACACAAAGCCGGCTATTTGATGGTATATGATTTTTAAACGTAATACTGGGATTTATTTGTGCAACTCGTGGGACTGATTTGGTAGACGTTTTTACATTCTCGTCGGGATGGTTGCGAGATGGAATTCTTCTCTTGCATTCCAGAGACGCTGCTATCCAGGGCCAGCCGGGAGGCTTCCTGGAGACTCTTTCTCTGCTCCAAGCAAATGTCGTCTTGGCTGCCTGTTCCCTGAAGCGCAGGGCCTGGGGACTCTGAAAACTGCTCCCAGATACTTCACACCCACAGCTCCTTTGATGCACCCTGCCAGGCAGGATGGCCCCGGGGGAGACGTGGCCTCCACCGTGAACTCACGAGAGGAATCTGTAAGGTGACACTCACGTGCGCCAGTAGCCATTAAAATCTAGACTGGGGCGAGTGGATGCAGAGAAGTCTCTCCCAGACCCAAGGGCCAATTTCAGACACCCCAGGCAGCGTTTCAAGTCGTCCTAGCCTCGCGGACTGTGCTGTTGGCTGCTGCTCCGGGGGCAGCTCCGAGAGGCCCCCCTTCACCTCACAGCTGCACGGGCCTCTGACCTCCACGCCAGTGACTCCCAGTTTGTTCCAAGTCGTGAGGTTCCTTGGGACTCACTCAATGCCCACGTCTGCGCAGCCCAGGAGGATGGGACACGTGATGTTGTGTGGAGCAAATCTCGGGGCACCGAGTGGATGATTTTTTCGGTTCTTGTCACCTACCCCCGCAGATGGACTGTCTCGAGCTGTGGTTTTGTGTGGTTTCTCAGGTGACCGGCCTATGAGATTTAGTAATCAGATGCCCTCAGAGGGAACCACCTGGCTGATCCATACTTGTGTTGCCCTTCCCCTCCCTGCTTACCTCGGTCCTCACTTCAGCTTCCCGGATTTGAACTCCCTAACCAGATGTCAGCACATGAGTTTCTCTCCAGGTTATGTCTTACGGGAACCCAGACCAGGGCTCAGGTGCTCTGGCTGGGGAGGGTGGGGGGGCAGAGTAGTGGGTGCTCACCCAGGCTAGGTGATTTCTCCTCAGTTACCTTATCGGGGCCCTCAGTGGCCTCTGGATGAATGACGCTGTGCCCTGTAGGTGCCTCAGGAAGGGACCGGGAATGTGAAAAAATGGTAGCCGGAACTGGATACAAAAAAGAAAAAGAAAAGTGTCGTTTGTACCCATGCCAAGATGCTGCAGACCCAAGGGCTGCCTGGATCAAACACATGGCTTTGTCTCCATGGTATGTCAGGTGGCGGGTGGGCCAAGTCTGAAGAGGCCAAGACCCCCTCCTGTTCCAGTTCTACACATCTGCTTTCCACCTTGGAAACACCATTCTCCTGGCTACAGTCTTTGAACTCTGATGAGGTGTGTGAAACACCCCATCGACACATCATATCAGATATCTTTTGAAATGAAAATCTCTTAGATCAGCTTCAACTCATTCCAAATGTCACATGTATCCTCCAGGCTGAAAATCAATCTTCCCCTTCACCCTGGGTATCGGTTGAAACGCAGTGTGGGTCTTTGGGGGGCAGAGAAGCTGGCGAGATGGCGAATTGGGGACTGAGTTGGGCTTGGGTTCTGCCACTGCCCACCTGGACACTATCCGTCCTTCACCCCACTCGGGGTCCCACTAGCCGCTCCTCTGTTAAGCCCAGCCTCCTCTGCCTGGTCCTGTTGTCATCGTCCCTCTGCCCCTGTAAATTCCCCGTGCCCATCCAGAGCGACGCAAACTCCCGATTCTGCAGCAGAATAAACCCAGGTCTCCATTTGCATCCCCCCAACACATGCAGTATGAGTCACACAGCCTGGCCCCGCCTCGGGTGGCTCTTCAATGGGTTCATGTATGTAAATCTCATCTCACTCATGATCTTCTTTCTGTGTGTCCCCAACAAGGTTTAGCTGACTACCAGACCCTGGAAACTTGGCAAATCCTCGTGGGTCAACTTATGGGTTTGGGGAAAAGGAAAGGGATATTCTCAGTACTTTCTCCTCTCCTTCCACCCCATCCAGAGTCAGTTCTTCCCTCTTTGTTCCAGCCACGTGTTTCCTTGTGTGGATTTATGCAGACCCACTCCATGACCCTGGAGAAGGTAGTATCCGACCCATCGTTGGAGGGTTTGGTTAATCACCTGATATTTCTCCAAAGGCATTTGGCATAAAACAAAACAAATCAAGTGTGCAAACCTTGTCATGTATAAAACGAAAATGAACACCATGAAAAAGGGAGAAAAATTGAAGACACGGGAAGTATTAACTTTAACATATAAATAGACAAGGTCTATTTTCTGATCCTATTTTGAAATGAGAGCTACTGTAAAATGAAGAAAGAAACTTAAAATAATAGCAATTTAAGGCAAAGTATGCATTATTAAAAGTTCGTGGTGTTGAAGAGCCAAACTCCTATTCCAGTATGAGATTTAATATGTACTTCACACAAAAATAAATCATGTAATATTTTCATGGCAGACATAGAATTTTATGGCTTTTATGACTATCATGGAATTGGGATTCATATTTTATAGACAGCTCTAATAACATCAAGAAAATGCTCTGGGAAAAATGGGGGCTTAGAGAAAGATGAGCGATCACTCAGCAGAAGCTGAAATCAAGAATAATTAAAGCCCAAAGGTAAGGCTATTCCCCACACCATGGGCTCCTGGCAGGGCCCAGGCAGGCGCAGCTGGGACCGAGGCACCTGTGAAGATGATAGCTTCGTGAAGTGCAAAGTAGGGCTCCCCCAGTGCTGGTTTACTTGATCTTGAAAATGTCCATAACTGGGTCAGGAGAGCTCTGGGTCAGCAGAGCATCCAAGGAGAATACACTGGGAGGGATATCCTCAGGTTTGATGTCCTCAGCAGGGGGGCAACCTCTGTGTTTGCAAGGAGGAAATGCAATTGTGGAGGGGCCCCTAGGACTTTTCACCCACCCGTCATCTTGACAAGCACTGTCCCCCTGCTGTTGGACTGGCTGAGAAGGTGGAGAGAGCCAGAAATAACCTAGCAGCCACGAGCATCTGTCAGGCCCTTTGCTGAGTTTTACAAGGATTATCGGTTTGAATTCTCACACCCATTCATCAGGTGGAGAGCTGGGGGTCCTTCTCTGTTCCCTTCACCTGGGCACAAGCTCCCTGAATGGTGTACTGATGGGTGAGTGCCGTGGAGAACATGAGTCCTTGATGAGCTATGGCTGAAGACTTGATTCTTGAATTGTTTTCCCTTCTGAGCCACAGGCTACAAAATAGCTTCTACGTCAGGTGCAGACTAACAAGTATGTTGGCCTCCAAGTGGCCTCACACTGTAGCTGAAGGCTGACCTTGACTTCAGTTTCATGTTGTGCCTACTCACAGAGTGACCACCAACCCTGAGTCTCCCTGAGCTCAGTCTGGCCCCCTAATGTAGTCCTGGCGCAGGTGCAGTGGTGGCCCAGAAGTGACAAGCAGAGACCCAGTGGCAGGCTCTCTGTCACCTGGGTGAGTTCCATCCCACCTCTACAAAGGACGTCACCTCTCAGCCATTCTCAGAAATCATGCCTTTCCACATCCTGGGATACATCCAGTTCCTTTAGGCATATCACGTGCTGACCTTGTCCTCCATTCCCATTTGGGTTCTAGACCCAACCGTGACTGTGACCTTGCAATGGCTGCTTCATGCTCCCAGGTCTTGCTGTCTCATGTGTGAAGGACATGAGCTTCCCACCTGCTCACTCTCTTCTTCCTCTGGGGGCATTGTTGTGAGAACCAGCAGTTAGTATAAGTGAAAGCTCTTCGCAAATTGGAATATGCTATGTACAGGAAAGGTCTCAACATAATGACTTATAGAACTGGTCTTTCCTTTTCCCTGGGGACCCAGGCAGGCATCAGCAAGACAGAGGGGCAAAGCATGAGTCTGCCCTGGGGCTTTCGCCTGGTGTTTCTGCCTCTCTGCACCTATAGCTACCTCTATCTATCTATCTATCTATCCATCATCTATCCATCCCTCTATCTATCTGTCTATCTATCGATCATCTATCCATCCCTCTATCTGTCTATCTATACATCATCTATCCATCCCTCTATCTATCTATACATACCTCTATCTATCCATCTATCTATCATCTATCCATCCATTACCTACCTATTTATCCATCCATCCATCCATTCATCCATCCATTATCTATCTAGTATCTATCTATCTATCCATCCAATTATGTATTTTTCTGTTCCACTTTTGCTTTGTATTAGGCAAGTAGCCATTGTAACATGTCTGAATCTGACGAGACAGTCCTGAATGTGTTACCACAATATCATGTCTCTGCTCTCAACCCCATCCACCTCCTCCCAATCTACCTTATACTCTCAACTTTGTGAGTTATTATATAAGTGTCTCCTTGGCACAGAGATCTCCATCCCACTACACTTCCTTAAAAAAATTTTTGTTAGGTATAATTGAAGTACAACATTGTATTAGTTTCAGGTATACAACATAATGATTTGATGTTTGTATATGTTGCAAAATGATCACCACAATAAGTCCGGTTAACATCTGTCCCATACCTAGTTACAATTTTTTTGTCTTGTGACAAGAATTTTTAAGATCTACTCCATTAGCAAACTTCAAGCATGTAATAGACTATTATTACCTGTAGTCATTACAGGTACTGTACATTATATCTTCGTGACTGTTTTATAACTAGAAGTTTCTACACTTTCACCCTTAGCAGCCTTTTTGCCCACCTCTCCACCCCCTGCCTCTAGAAACTGCCAGTCTATTCTCTATATATATGAGCTCAGTTTTTGCTTTGTTTAGATTCCACATATAAATGACATGATATGGTATTTATCTTTATCTGACTTATTTCACTTAGTCTAATACTCTCTAGGTTCATCCATATTGTCACAAATGGTAAGATTCCCTTCTTTTTTATGGCTGAATAATATTCCATTATATATATATATATATATATATATATATATATATACCATATTTTCTTTATCCATTCACCTATCTCTCTATCTATCCATCCATCCATCCCACATTTTCTTTATCCATTCATCTATCAATGGACACTTGGGTTGCTTCCGTATCTTGGTTACTGTAAATAATGCTGCAGTAGACATGGGGGTGCACATACCTTTTTGAATAAGCATTTTTGCTTTCTTTGGGCAAATGCTCAGAAATGAAGTTACTGGGTTGTATGATATTTCTGTTTCAAATTTTTTGGAAGAAAGTCCATACTGTCTTCAGCAGTGGCTGCACCCCTGGGCAGGCCCACCAACAGGGCACGGGCATTCCTTCTTGTCCCCATCCTCACCAACACTTGCTATTTCTTGTCTTTTTAATAACAGCCACTCTAACAGGTGTGAGGTAATATCTCATTGTGGTTTCTTTTTTGCATTTCCCTGACGATTAGTGATGCTGAACCACATTTTCTTTAAAAAAATTTTTTTTAACATTTATTTATTTTTGAGACAGAGAAACAGAGCATGAACAGAGGAGGGTCAGAGAAAGAGGGAGACACAGAATCTGAAACAGCCTCCTGGCTCTGGCTGTCAGCACAGAGCCCGACGCAGGGCTTGAACCCACGGACTGCGAGATCATGACCTGAGCCGAAGTCAGATGCTTAACCGACCGAGCCACCCAGGCGCCCCTGAACCACATTTTCACGTACCTGTTGGATACTTCTTGATCTTCTTTGAAAAAATGTCTATTCGGATCCTCCTTTATAATCAGATTAGTTTTTTTTTTTTTCTATTGAGCTTTATGAGTTCTTTATATATTTTGGGTATTATGATTTGCAAGTATTGATTGTCACCCCTTGGGTAGGTGGTCTTTTCATTTTGTGGATGGTTTCCCTTGCTGGGCAGTCCCGTGACTTTTGAAATGTGACTCCTACGCCCACTAGCGCTGCTCTGCGTGGGTGAGTATGTTCTGCCACAGTGTCCCTGCCCTGCTGCTAGACAGATGGGAGCCCTGCCTCTGATGGCATCGGTAGATGTGCACACAGGAAGAATCTTGTGCTCTGAAGCCTGAGAGCCGCGCAGTCCCCTTCCCTGTGCTGGGCCCTGGCCGGTCTGTTGTGCCAGCACCCTCGTGAGGCCTGATCTCTCTGTAACGGGAGTGAGCGAGCGAGCTGCTATGAATGGGAGGGCCGGTAGCCAGGTAGGCATGAGTATGAGGACAGCACATCGCTGTGACTCAGGTCCCAGGAAGGATGCAGTCCTGGGGGCTAAGGCCCGCTGGGGATGCCACTACCCAGAGGGCATCCTTTCTTCTGGAAGCCACAGGATTCTTCTTCTTCCAATCCTGGGTCACCCTAAATGGCGGAACGGGTGTCAAGTGCCACCTAGGAACCGCACGCCGCTCCTCGAGATGCGGCAAAACCTCTCTTTACAGGTTGATGGTCATTTGCATCCTTGTTAAATTGCTTTGGTAAAATATTCAGCCACAGCCCCCTCCCTTGGACTCTTAACTTGGTAAGATATAATTTGCAATTGATTATTGCTCAAACATTCCTGACACCACATTACGATCAGCTCATACGTCTCACCTTCGCTTTGCCGATTTACAATGGACGAAAAATGGTTTCTTCAACCTTTGACCTGGCTGAGGTGGGACCATTAGGTCATCGGGGCCATCAAGAATCAAAACACCCCTGCCGGCAGCGGACAGAGACAGAAATGGATATGTGTGCGGCTCTCAATTGAGCTTGTGTGCGCGTGCACGTGTGTGTGTGTGCGCGCGCGCGCGCACGCGCGCGTGTGTGTGTGTGTGTGTGTGTGTGTGTTTTGTCTTGGTAGGATCCAGGTATTTTTCAGAGTTGGAAAACGTCTTGAATAAATGAGCTTCGTATATATATGTTTTTAATGTGATTTGCCTGTATTTATTTGGGTGATCACAATTTATGCCAAGTGAAAAGGTTAAGAGTCCTGGAAACTGAATTATTCCATTTATTTGTAGACATGATACAGTGCAGGACAACAGAAGGGAGCATTCTCGTCCTGCCCTGCCCCTGACCTCACCCCTGACCTGGAGGTGGGTAGGGCAGCTCTGAGCTGCCTCCCAGGCCAGGCCAGGCTGACCCCCCACAACGCCGGAATAGATGGGGGTGTCTGTTGTATGCTTAGTAAGTAAGCATTTACCGGGGAATCTTCCGAGTGTCCTCTCCTCCTGTTCCTAAATTCCTGAGGGGAGGGATCACCTAAAAAGGCCCCTGTACCGTAGCGATAGCCGTCTTCCCTCATCTCTTCAGTGTGCAAACTTACCTTCACATCGGTTATTTCCTCACATTCACAGAGCCGCCTTCAGCAGAAGCAGGCAGGGATGGGCTCCCATGTCACAGGGAGGAACCTGGGGCCCAGAGAGCTCTCACGCCAGGCTCAGAGCGAGGCCCCTGGCCCATGGTGGACAGGCTGGGATCAGATCTCCATGGCCCTGGGAGGACACTATGTATTACCTCCCTTTCCTGTCCCCAGCCAGGCCCATTTTCCTGGGGCCTCTGATAGGGACTGAACAGCTTCTGACTCCAAGGAGAGGCTCTTCTAGTGAAGGACCAGCCTGGTGGAGGGAGGTCGGGCTGCAGGGAAGGTCTGAGGCTGGGGACTCCCTGTGCCCCCAAATCTGCTGTCCTTCCTGTGCCTACAGCTGTGTCCATGGGCCTGAGCCGAGCCTCCAGCTTCCTCTTTGCACCCACTGTCCCTGGGCTGCAGCCTCTTGGCTGCCTTCCCCCTCACTTTCGTATTACCCTGGAGTAATTGGATATTGGCAACCAATTACTGAATGTTTCACATCAGCTTCATTGGTGACTCTTAGACAACTGTGCCAGCGTCTCTTTCAATGAAGAGAAGAATGATAATAATTCGCATTACTGTTCTGTGAGACCTGGAAAGCCCAGGCCCTCGGCCCGCTGGGGAAAAGGAGGAAGGAGGCTGGAGCCATGGCCTTGGGTGCCTGGGGACAAGCCTCCCTGCCATCTGCTCCCATCCTGACCCCAAAGCTGCTCCCTCGTCAGTCCCTCCAAAACGCTTACCTTTTGGCCTCTCACTCATTCCTGATGAACTGGGGAGATCCTGCCTCTGGATGGAGGAACGGGGAAGGGGGTTCCTGAAGCGTATGGGGCCATGCTGACCTAGTCCGAGATCACCGCAGTGCTTGTAGGGCAGGCTGATGGCAGGAAGGGGTGGGGGCTGAGGGGGTGAAGGAAGCTGAGCTCACTGTGCTGGCCAGGGTAAGCGTGGCCACCTCAGAAGGCACTGGCAGAAGGTCCTCTGCATCCTGATAGGTTCCTGCATCTCTGGTGGAGGGTATTCCCTGGCCAAGGGAGAGTGGGTGACCTAGAGCAGGCCAGAAGCACAGAGGAATCGAGCAGCTCAGGAGTAAGGACAGGAGTTAGTGGAAAAAACCCCGCGGGTCTCTTTGCCCCAGTGGGACCATCTCTGTGCACGCCCCTCAGAAGCCGCCTGGTGTGGGATGGGGCCCGGGTTGCCCACAGAGGTAACCTGCTCCTTCATTCACCCTCTGTTGGATTTCTTCTCTTCCCTGTCTCTGTTCCTTACATCCCAAATCAACAGCTTGCCCCTTTCCCTGTCTCGGGATTTATTTCTGTAGAAACCCAAACTAAGGGAAGCCTCAACCGGTGAGTGCAAGGTGTTTGAAGACCTGGCAGTTGTGACTGGGTCGCTAAGGATGCCAGTGTCCTGGATTTTCAGGCTTGGGAACACGCAAAAGCCTCCACCCCGACAGCTGGGCCCAGGGAGCCGACTGTCTTGCTGTCCTGCCATCTCTCCTCTCCTCCAGCCCTGGGCCCACGCGTGCTCCGGTGGTGGGCAATCTGATTTATCTGGAGTGTCTGGGCTGAGGAAGGGAGATGAGCATTTCTCCCTGGGAGGGATTTTCAGCTCATTTCACAGATAAAATCAATCAGATCTAAAGGGCACTCACTGCGGCCGCAAGAGGGAAACCCACACAGCAGGGGCCGAATGGGAGGCTTTTCCTTCCCTTCCCGTCTGGCTCTACCTTGGCCTGAGAGCACCAGAAGCCACGGGCCCGCGGGCTGTGGGAGCTGCTTAGGCTGGTCTCCTCTTCAGGATAATTGGCACAGGCCTGACTTGGAACACTCGGACAGAGGATGGCTGCCTCTCACAGAGGAGGGAGAGGCTGGACACACCGGCAACCTTGCCACCAGTCACCCCCAAAATGCACTTCCTTTGCTTTCTGGATGGTGTCAGCTGGGACGAGGGGATGGGGAGGGCACAGCAGCCAATTATAAATGTGCCTGTTCCTTTTGTTTCCCTTGATGATAGCGAATGGAAGTCATCAGAAGCAGAAGTGGGTGGCTGAATGGCCATGGGTAGAGTTTGTCCCGTTGGGCTAAGGCTTTGGGCCATTGGGTGGTGGGGGATTTCTCTATGTCTCCCAAGCATCCACATTGAGGAAAAGCACTGGGACATCAAGCCTTTTCTAGGCTGGCTGGGGTCAGTCCTGCTGCCCAGGAACCGGGGCCTGTTCTGACACTCGCCTTGCCTGAAACTTGCCGGTATCGCCCACCCCTGGCATTCGCACATCTGGAACGTCCTGCAGCAGCTCTGTGGTATTGGAATCCAGAGTTCAGATGGAGTATCACGGAGCAGGCACTCGATTTCTTTTTGAAGCTTTAAGATGACAGCCTCGGGCTCATCCCATTTCCCCAGCTCCTGGCAAACAAGAGGAAGACCACTGCTTCTTTAGGAATGAATGCTCACTCTTTATGGTCTCTGAAAAGACCCAGACAGGCTATGTTGGAAAGACCTGTATCACTTACAAGTGTCTCCTGTTTGCATCTAAGGAATCAACCAGAGGGACCAGGGCTAGGGATCTGGTGGGGACAAGGTCAGCTTCTGCAGGGAGAGAGATGGAGTTGCCTACCAGGCATCCATGCCTCTTGTTCTGGAATCAGTACCTGGTTTATGCTGGAGACCACTTCTCCCCCTTTTCGTTCATGTGGTTCAATTGGACCAGCCCGAGTGATGGTCACGTGACCTAAGTGATGGTCACGTGACTCAAGCCGAGCCAATCAGATCATCTAAGTCTTTAGAAGGGGAAACACTTCAGATATAAAAGTCATCTCTCCTCCAGTTGCTGGAAGGATTGGATGGAAGGCTGAAACTTCTGGCAGCCATCTTGGCACCATGAGGCAAAGCCCTACCTGGGAATATGGAGCCAAAACAGAGGAAAATTGAGAGAGATATGGGGACAGTCAAATAGAATTGCCTGTGATAAGGGGTCTGGCAGGGCCTGAGGCCAGATCTATTTCTGGACTCATGTCATGTAAGTTTACAAATTCTCCTTTTTTTTTTGCTTAAACCACCTTGATTTTGAATATTCTTGTCATTTGCCACTGGTATGTGTGAAATACCTATGACAGAAAAGTAGCCCAGGGGTGCTTGGGTGGCTTAGTCGGTTAAGCATCTGGCTCTTGATTTCAGCTCAGGTCATGATCTCACGGTTCACGGGATCGAGCCCCATGTCGGGCTCTGCACTGACAGCCTGCCCATCATATTCCTATCCATCAGTTTCAAATAAATGTATTCCACTTCATTCAACAAACATTTACTCAGCTCCTCTCAAGCCCTGTTCTAGATATTAAGGAAGCAAATTCAATTTTTGTCCTTAAGGGGCTTCGAGTCGAGAGTGGAAAACAGACACCCTAGACAGAAACTGCCTTCAATCTAAGGAAGTAGATACCCAGAAGTTATTGCTAAAGGAGTACCTAAAAAGGTACACACTAATTAATGCATGCTAGTTAGCAGTGGAAAACAATATGATGTGTGCACACGAAGAAACAACTGGTTTAATCTGACCGAAGACACCTGAGAAGGCTCAGAGGAAGGGATGGTATTTAATCTTCCTTTGAAGAATAGGTAGGAAAGGAAGAGAATGAGTGAATACATTAATTAATAACTTAAGGCAAATTGTTTATATTAAGTGACCCACCACGTGCCTGGTGTGGTGCAAAGCACTGGCAATAAGAGGTTGGGTTGGGTATAGATCATACCCCCTTCCGCCAGGTTGTCAGAGAAGACAGCTGCTGCTGCTGGCTTACAATGGAAAGTAGGACATGCAGAGGAAGAAGTGAATCCCGCTGGGGGCTTAGGACAGTGGCCTAGAAGGACAATAAAGAGGGGTCAGTTATGCAGAGACAAAGGGAGTCGTTCTAAGAATAGAAAGCATACCAAGAACATATTCAGCATTGGAGAACTGAAGGAGCTCTGTGGCCACCCTGAGCCGGGGGTTGGCCATGGAGAGTGGTAGGTGGAGGATGTCTTGGGGAAGCTGGATCGCCGAGATAAGGATTGGTGGTGTTTCGTGCTGGGTGATGGGAAGACACTGGAGACTGTGACCAAGACGAAAATGTCCAAAGGGGCCTGAGATTAATCCATCCAGGGGAAAAGGAAGTACGAGAGGGAGGAAGGCTGGACTCTTGAGTGCAAATAGGAGTAACCAGAGACAAAGTTTGTGCTCAGTGTCAGATAAGGAAGTGGTCTTGCCAGAGACCCTGGGACCAGGCACATGGCCCCAGGTCAACCTTCCCCTTGACCAAGGGAGCCAGCTTCCTCCACGTGGTGGGTGGGGCATGGGCCCTCCAGTGTTTCTGGGCCCACATCCTTGCTTTCGCACAAGAAAGAAAAGGATTCTTTTCCTGTCCAAGTTTGGGACCATTCTGAAGAACATTGAACTGGCTCACATTGGGTCTTGGACCTGCTCTGAATAATTACTGAGACCAGGATGATGCAATAACGACTAGCTCCTCTTGGATCAAGTGTCTACCTTCAGCCGGGACAGAGCAATCAGGGATGAAGGGGAGCCCTCACTGGAGTAAAGATCCCCTCTCCCTCGAGTGGCAAATATCCCAGGGATGGTCTCTGGGGAGACTCTTGTGAGCTGAGAGTCTCAGGAGATTTGTGTCGGCTTCCTGGACCTGGACGTGGTCCACGTGGGGGTCCAAGTGGGGGGGCACTTGGGTCCTCAGTGAGATTGGTGGGAGGAGGGTTGGAGTCACGGGAGAGGCAGGGAAGCGGCAATGCGGGTGGATGCTGTGTGAGCGGAGCCTTGGCTCTTCACCCACACTCCCATACACAGGGCTCAGAAGCCCGCGGTGGGAGGCGGGCTTCCATGCCCACTGCAGACCCTCCCCAGGTGGCTTGTTCAAAGCTGGAGGGTATGACACCTTCTGCCCTGTGGCCACAAGCATTCAGATCTGCTCCAATAATTTTAGCGGGGGAACGGCACACTCCTGTCGGTCGGTTCAATGTTTTTTAATACGGCCCAGATGGTAGGTTGACAAAAGCATGGGGCAAAGTCAAATGTAACGGGCCGCCTCTTCATTCCATACGAAATCGGTCTTTGTGGAGAAAGGATACGGTCTTAAAAAAGTAGGAGCCCCAGAGGAAATGTTTACCCGCTTGGGTTTTAGGACTAAAATCCCTACGACACACCAGCTAGAATCATGCCCTCCGTGTGAGGTAACGGCAATTAGGTTGGCACCCCCAGCTTCGGGCCCGGCAGGCCGGCCAACAGACACGTCAGATTAATACATCACCAGGTATGAAAGCACAGTTAGAATTTGACTGAGGTACTTCCAGCCTGAGAAAGAGAACGATTTATCAATGCAAACTTAATAACATCTATTTGAATCTAACTAAAAATCAATATTTCATTACCAAATTGTTAGTGAGAATGAAGAAAAATTGCGGAAGTCGGGCAGTTTGGTGCTAGGGAAGCGTCAGGAGTTCAATGTGAAGACGGAATGATTCATGAGGCCGCGTTGGAGTAAGGGTGAAGGAGGACGAGTGGAGAAAACTTGGAGGGGCCCCCTTGCTCATGACCTTGGCCGTGAGGGGGGGAAACGCAAGAAAATGAGAGTGACTGTCAGTTCCCTTCAGGGATGGAGCCTTCCATAAATCACAGGGAGCCAGCCCAGGGAGAACAGAGGAGCTGCGCTGGGGTGGAGGGGCCAGCAATTTAACTCTTAGGACCCTGACATCTGAGTTGGGCTTCTCTGGAAGGGAAGGGACAACGAATGGATGAATCTGGGGGGCGGGGTTGCCTTGTGGTTTGTTTATGCAAAACAAAGAAGGGGTCGAGAGACGGCGAAAGCCGGTCGCCCAGTGGATACAGCTAATCTCCAAACCAACCCTCTTTTCATTCCTATCAGAAAGCTGGAAATGACAGCTTGTGTCTTGTCTGACACTAACATAAATCAGCTAGTTGGAAGGTCTGCTTAGGTGAGGATTTGGTGAAGATTTTCAGTCTGAACATACAGATCTGAAAATGCTCTGCAGGTGCCATTACTAGAGTGGAGTCTCCATGTGAATAAAATCCTGGAATTTGTCCCCAAATCTGAGATATAAATAGCACTTTGCCTGTATCATTGATCTCGTCCCACTCTGTTTGGTTCCACGACGCTGGCTGGGTTTGGCCAGCAAGACATTGGAAGAATAGACATGCGTCCTTTAACAAGGAAAAAGGGAGAAACACATAAGATGAGCATCTGGGGGGCGCCTGGGGGGCTCAGTTGGTTAAACACCCGACTTCGGCTCAGGTCATGATCTCATGGTTTGTGAGTTCGAACCCCACGTCGGGCTCTGTGCTGACTTCATGGAGCCTGGAGCCTGCTTCAGATTCTGTGTCTCCCTGTCTCTCTGCCTCTCCCGGATTTTCATTCTTTCTTTCTCTCTCTCAAAAATAAACAGGCATTTAAAAAAAGCCATACCTCTTCTATGTAGTGTCCCCATAAGTTAAAATGGGGCTTGTGCTCACTTTATTCACTGGGGAGCTGTGCACAGGACCCTGCTGCACCGGGGTGGAGATCACAGTGCCTACCTGTGCACCTGCCTGCGCTTGGGAAATGGTGGGAAAGAACAAGCATTTAACCATGTTGGCTTAGGTCTATAAGGCCCTCATTCAGTATAATTCCCCTTGAAATGTGAAGGTTAGCTTCTTGTGCCCAACGGAAAATGCGCTGTATTCTGAGAGAAGTCCGGAATATACTCTATGTGAAGCTTTTTTTCCAGAGCATAGCTTTTCTGCATGGCAATAAAGGATTTGAAGCTGTGGTTTGAGCATCAAGTAGGTAGGCATTGTCCTGGAAGCATGATAGGAAAGGGCAGAGGATTCTCCACATCTGCTTGTTATGGGAATGAAGTGCATCATCCCCATCCGGAGCTCCTAGGGAGACAGTCATATATGAAACCCAACCCTTACATCCAGGCGCATAGTGGTTATCAACATTTGGGAGCCAGGCCCTCCCTTGAGCTCTTTCATGAATGTTCTCATTTGCAACCCTTTGAGGTAAGTACCACTCCCGTTGTCTCCATCACAGGAACTAGGACTAGGGCTGGGGTGCCAAATGACCTTCCTCAGCTCGGACAGGAAGTAGCAGAGAAGGACTCGAACTCCGCTTCATCCTCCGAGCACCTCACCCTCCTGCCCCCACTCGCAATGAGTAAGGTCCAGGTCAGGTTTTGGGTGTACTAACACCCTTGTGGCATCTGAGCCCCTTCTTCAATAGGACAGCTTCTTGTTCTGAGTCAGCATCACATGTGACATGAGCCAGGAGTCCATGTTCCCCATTGTTGTTGAGTGTCCACACTTATCTATTTCACGATCTGCAGTGAAACCAGCCCAGGGATTGTTGAAAGCCTCAGCCCTCTGCTTAAATATAACATCTTGGTGTCAAAAAAAAAAAAAAAAAAAAAAAAAAAAAGAATTGAAGCACCACAGTCTCTGTAAAGCCACCTAAGGTACATCTCCCCCCAGTTTAAGGTGGTTGCCCAAGGACATTCTGCAAGAATCAGTGTCTGTGACCTTCTTCCCAAGGTACACATGCAGGGAGGCTTTCTTATTCAGGGGTTAGGGCAGATGTCTCAGGACGTGGCAGAAAAAGTAATGGCACCCACCAGAGCTTGGGAATAAGAGTTGGAGCTGACTCTAGTCTAGTAATCAAGGGAGTAATGCTTCTGAGAATGTTATCCTTAAAAGTCCTTTGCAAAACTGTAGAGTCCTGGATCATTTTTCAAGATGGCAGCAGTAACCTGGCTGGGAATGTGTACTGGGGCCCCATGCAGGGTTCCCCTTCCATTCACCCTCATGGAGTTGGCGGTAGGAAGTCTGTGGGGAAATATTTTTTTTTTGCCCCTAGTGCCAGGACACAGCGTCCAAACACTTACACCACAGGTATAGCCATAGTTGAAAATTGGCTATTTGCATTGGAACCATGACTTGCTGCCTGGAAACAACTATTTTGAAGTGAAAGGGAAGAATAAAACCACAGAAAGCATCTAGTCAAACAATCTCACCTCAAATTGTCTCAATTGCACGGTGGCCACAGTAACAGGCAAAAACATTTAACAGAGAGAAGACATGGGAGGTCGATACCACACAGCAGCACAGCTTGGAATCAACGGCTGCAACCCATCAACTCCCAGCTGAGCATGCTGAAGGAAGAAGGGTCTTGATGAAACTTGACCTTGCACAGGCTTATCAGCACCTGTTTGTCAGTGATACTCTGGCTTGCACTCATCACTCACCGAGGGCCATTTTGAGTTAAGTGCCTTCATTTGGAATTTGTAGGGTCCCTGGACTTTCCCAAAGCTTCACAGAGAATTTCAGGAGGGGCCCTACATTCTAGTAAAATCCTGGCTTAGGATTCCATAGATACATGTACCGAAGTGCTTGGGCAAATGGCTGTGTTGGATATCACTAAAGGAAAAGAACATTTGAACTTGGAACTCCCCATGTAGCACGTGTGGGTTGCTACCTGTGAAGGTAGGTTTCTCGTGACTCATTTATAAACTGTGAAATAGGGCAGGAAATCACATTAAATGAGGTAATAGATGCAAAGTATTTTACCCTGCTCCAGTGTAGAGTGAGTGATTGATACATAGTAATAATCATAATTGCTTTGTTATTTCTATCACTATGGCAACTATCCTAATGGTGCTTCTCCTACATTACTTAAATTTAAGTTTGGATTTGCTTTGACTGTCCTTATCTATAGTCACTTGAGGCCTTACGTACACAACCAACAAAGCTGGGCTATACTTCATGGTTTGTAACATTTTATCTAGATGGCTTTCTTTGTATTTAAGAATGAGGGGGATGCCAAGAAGAAGTGATCTTCAGCTGTGAAGAAGAATAAGTTATATCTCCATTTACCATGATGTAATGATTTCCACGATATATAGTTTTCTGAAACAAAGTAAGATAGAGAAAAGTGTATATGGTATGCTATTATTTATTTAAGAAAAGGGGCATATAAATAAATATTTGATATTGAATTAGTGAAGTTATAAGCCACAAGTATAATTACAAAGAGAGGGAAGAAAAAGAGTGGGAGGGAAAAAGAGAAAAGCTGGATGTGTCTGAATAGATCTTTTTTGAAAAATTAATTTTGAAATGAGATAAATATTTTACATAATTACCAAACACAAATAACTCAAAATAAAAAAAAAAAATTGTTCCTTAAAGCTTAGAATGAAAAAGATGAAATGGGATGTGTCAATTTTGTAGTCTACAGAGAGAATTTACTTTAGGTGAATTTAAAACAAAGTCCTTAGTGGGTTACATCCTAAGAACAAACAAACAAACAAAAAACCAAACTAAGCAAAAAATAAAAACAAAACAAAACTGCAAACATGTTTTTCAATATCATATGGTTATTGGTAACATTGTTATTGTTATTGTTATTCTGAAACTGACTTTCTTTCACATACATATGTATTAGGAAAAAAAACAAGGAAGTAATTATGTCAATGTCATTAGAATATTGTTAGCCTAAGGAAAAAAAATAGATATAAAATCAAAATTAAAAGCTAGATTGGAACTGAAAATACCAGTTTGAATGCATGACGTATTTTCTTTTGGGGAAGAAATTGTTTTCTGTTCGTTCATTAAAAAGGCCTAAATACAACAGTCAGCTCAGTAGTACTGGGTATCCCTATCACCGAATTGTGGTCTCTAAATACCACTTTCCACAAAAATGGCTGATTAGAGATTGATTGTACCGGGCAAGAACTGTACACGATGGATCTAGAACACGTTGTCTTATGTGAAAGCAAGAAAGATGTCAAGGATGACTGGAATCCCGTCCAAAGAACATAGGTGCTAATTTGAGGTGTCTATTGACCAGAGATAGGACAAATTCTGCTGACCAGAGAGTGTCAATATAAACGCTAACTACAGTGGCCTGAAACTCATCAAACCTGTCAGAGCCCATTAGTTCATAGTGATACTTAAAAAATATCAAATCAGCCACCTTTGGAAGCCAGACAATCCACTCATTATTCTGAAAACTGGAAATAATCCAGCATTTAATTTGCCTTTCCTATAAAAATGCACCTCAAGGTACCCATGTAGTTAATAAAAGAAAATTATCCTTTATAGAAGCATTGTAGCTAATAAAGGAAGAAAGAATGATAGAATTCAATCCCTGAAACAAATTGGATTGAGGCAATGATTTTTAATGACTAAAAGAAATGAATCAAGGGAGAATTAAGAGCTTCTTGATGGAAGTACACACAGCCACCTGTGAAATGTTCCTGTCAAAATTACCGCCAGCCTCTAGGTCTAAGTCCCAGTTTGCAAGAAATACAGGGAATAGAGAAACTCGCTAAGGGACACAATAGAGATGCAATCAGCAGAAGTCAGCATGAAACAAAGTTATTTGGATGGCTTCTTCAGCAAATAAAAATATAGGAAGGAAAACAGAGGGAATTTAGCATGCAAACGTCGAATGAACCAATTGTAAACAAACAAATACACAAACAAAATTCCCCTTCATGTCTACTAAATGTTTGAAAACGTACTGGGCATATTGAGAACTTATGTGTATTTTCTAGGGGTGACTATGTTGTTTTTTAGAAATGCAGACTGAAATCGTTTCTGATGAGAGGAGATGATACCTGGGATTTGTGTGTGTCACCGTAGTTCACATTGGTCGGGGCGGTAGGGGTATAAGTTGGGGGGCAGTAGAAGAAACAAGGCAGGCCATGGTGGTAATTGTTGGGGCTGGGTGCAGTGTAAATTGGATCTCATTGTGTTCTCTTTATCATGTGTGTGTTGAAATTTTCCATAATGCAAGTTAAAAAGAAAAAGAGTGTGTTACGTGATAAGCCTTGTTTCTCATACATCTACTGATTACATGTATGTTGTCTAGTGCTGTGCTAAGCTAGGGCATGAGACGTTTGTGGTGGCATGGTCATATCCTCTATGAGGATATGGACGGAAGGATGGATTGCTAGGAGAACAGAGGAGGGAGCAGTGCTCTGTTGGAAGCATGGTTCCCAGAGTGATCTGACACCAGCAGAAGCCACTTCTCTAGGGTCCTTTGCCTCCGACCACTCAGCAGAGTCCCAGAAAAAGGGGACTTGGAATTCTCCCTTTGAGATGGGAATACCTCTAGTTTAACAGCACACGTCACTAAGTGTACTCCTTCCTGGCTCGTGGAAATGTGTGCTGCTGAATCGGCTTATAGCCAGTGTGTGTCAACCTCCTGGTATGCTCGGAACCCTTTATTTCATGGGTGGACCACTAAGTCACAAGAGCATGCAGGCCTGGCGTAACACCTCAGAGTAAGCAAAGAATGTGTGCCCACTGGAGCATGTGGCAGTGTTGAGTAAGTCCTGTCCTTAGTCTCGGGAGACCAACGTTATCTGAGGCTACATGGGGACCACGTGGGTAGAGCAGAACCTGCCAATGTCATTTAACCCCTTCATTGACGCTCGTGATAATTCTGGTTCAGGGAAGTGTATCTTTAAACAGAAAAGGGGAAAATCGCTTCATCAGGTAACTGGGGAGGGTTATCATGTATCCCAAGGTCCACTGTTACAAGGGAGGAAAATGCTTTTCCCTGGACCCTCCCATGTTCTCAGCTGGGACCCTCCCCTCCCAAACAAAGCCAGATTAACAAGAAAGAACAAGAGAAGAGAAAGAAGCAGGTGTCTATTAACAGGTATACCTCCTATAGATATGGGAAATACTCAGGCAGTGTGAATAAACCCCACATAGGGCTTAGAACTCATGCTTAAATGCCATCTGAGCTGAACTCACGAGAAAGAAAAGTGTGGAGGAGACTCTTGACGGGGAAGTGACCACGAAAAGCAAAGGCGACGTCTCCATTGAAAAGGGTCTAAAGTTGCCTCCAGGAACTAACTTCTCTCCTTCCTAGTCGAGAGAGGAAGAGGAACTCCTTTGTAAGTTTATGCCCTGTTCTTGGGTCAATAGAGGGATAATTCTTATACCAAAGTGGGATATTCTGAGGTGGGATATTCTGGCACCCTTTGCCGTAAAACCCAACTAAGGCATTTCAGGTATCTGCCCTAATGTGCACTGAGAGCCTCAGGCTGCTGTTGTTCAGAGGAGCCAAAGATCTGCTGTTGGAAGCTTGTTCCCCGGCTTCGCCAATCCCGACACCCAGGAGAAACCCCGAATTTATAACCTAAATCAAGAAGACGCATCCACACATGGTGAAGTGACAGGAGGCTAGGAGAAAAGTGAGTAACATACGGCCCTAGGCTCTGCATTGTGAAGAGTACAATGCCATTCTCAGCAGGTTCTTGGAAATGGTGATGTGGTGATTTTGCAGGCAGCAGCATCCAACACGACCCCATGTGATATCTGGTGTGTTCCAACCCATCAGCCTTGCCAAAGACATTGTTTCGTGGCTCAGGAAGTACAAAGTGGACATTTTCTCTGTTTCCTCTCGCTCTGAGCAGAGGCTAAAGCGTTTGTCAGCGATCAGTAAAGAGCCGTGTGCTTATGTTTGCTCTTTGGTTCTCAAGGACATTCTTGTTCTTTAAACCACAGCTGCTGTTAGAGGGGTCCCTGCTGGGAAGGGGAAAGAAAACATCCTGTCAACAGAAGGGCTTCTGCAGAAGCCCATTGTGTCCCTTGGCCCACTGAGGTTGGACTTGGATGTTGTTAGCTCTACATGATTTCCTCTGACTGAAGCCTGTACTGTAGCAACGAAATGTGGCCTGGTGGGCTCTCCATCTTCGGGGCTCCCCCCACACCCAGGGCTTGGTGCAGAAAGCAGATGAATGATGCCCACAACAGTGGGGCACTGGGCTCTGTCTATGGTGCGGTCCTTCCCTTGGGGATGCAGGATCCTGAACTGGCCTCCACCCAGCTCAGCTTGGGGTTGTGGGGGGCATCTGGGAAGGGCATCTTTGAAGAAGGGGAAAGGAAAGCAGAAGGTACCAGCGGGAAGTGTTGAGGGGAGAATGGGTTCATCTTGGGTATTCGAGCACATTTTCTGCTGTCACTCCATGCTAGAACCATGACGGCATGAATACTTGGACACTGAATCTAGCCTTGACCTTGATAGTGTAGGGTTGGGGTTTGATTTTACATAGATGCTTGAGAAGGAAAACCGTTGAGGAAGTGTCAGGAACCAGGAAGCTTGGGAGCATCTGGATTTTCTAGTCTCTGTCTTCTTTACCCTTGTGTCCTTGGACTAGTTAAAACAAGAAGGAATTCACTGAACACCATGAACACTGGGGTCCTTTCTCAAACATCAATGGAGAATCTTTGATTCAAGTCCCACTCATAACTCATGCAAACACAGACAAAGAGATTTCTTGGGGGATTGTATATGATACACTTGTCACTTCCACATACAAGTTACAGTAAGTCCTTTGGCTTTTTCTTACTATTCATGTGCAAGGATGTTGCAGGTTGTCATTAAGCATTTTAACGTCCTCTAAAGGCAAACAAGGTGTTTCCATAAATAAATAGGCCAAAACAAAAAATGTCATGGAGTGAATACTGTCTCTACAGCTGCTGTGTAAATACGTTAGGATATTTAGAACACAGAATAACGTGTGCATGTATATGTGGGTGTACATGTGTGCAAAGTGGACCTATTTCGTGCTCAAGGAAGATCCTGGGTTGTGAGATTTTTTTTTTTTTTTTTGTGGGGGGGAGTCCAACCCTCTCAGGTGCTGCCTTCAAAGCCACACAGCTTGAATGTCTGTGTCTATGTGAGGCAGAATGTACCTGAACCCCTTGACTAGAAGCTTCCTGGGATGGCTGTCTTCATTTGGCTCTAAACTACAGGGACACGGGAGCCTCCGTGAGATCAAATTCCAGACTTCTCTGCACATTTTAGAATACGCTCGAGTGTCGCCTTCTTAAGGATGTGCCGTTAGGAAACAATACGAAAAATCCAGCTAATCAGGATGAGATTAAAGGATTTCGAAAGCCGCCTCGCAGCCGCATTTACATTCTCTGGTAATTCCTTAATTTTTTTCGAATCACCTCTAATCTTCATAAAAATGAACTGTAAAAATCCTTCTGAATTTCATCACGTGCCAAGAAAACTGGGGGGGAGGGGTGGGCCCACCGAAGGAGGCCCCTACCTTTTCATCATTCTGTTCGTAAAGAGCTTTCACGGCACGCCAGGAGAAAAAAAAAAAAAAAAAAAAGTGGAGGCTGTGGTGTCTGAGGTATTCCGTGCCATAAACTCCCATAATAGGAACAGATGGTGAAACCGCCTTGCACGTGAAGAAAGCAGTGTACATGCAGCTCACCCCAACATATGAAGAGATTCAGGGCTGACACATGAAGGAATGCGTCTGGCCCGCTGCCAGCGGGACGCTCCAGTTCAGCCGCCAGCCGCTCCTGCTTCAGAGAGGGGACCCACGCTTGCGGGAGCTGGAACACCAGGACCTCCAGGGTTCGGGGCTCCCCCGGAAGGCTCCCGGGGTCCCTCCGTCCGGCCCGAGGAGGACAGCCGCCGCAGACTTCCAGGTGACCGCAGGCCCCGGCAGAGGGCCCGGGCTGGCTTCTCTAAAATGGCTCAGAAACACAATAGTGGAGAATTGCCAGCTTGGAGGGAGCCTCCTTTAACCAAGTTAGGATTTGCTTGTTACCTACAGCTGCCACCAGTGGCTGCCGAGAGAAGGGAAAATCTTCAGCACAAAGGGACCTCTCGGTGAAAGGGGGCTGAGACGGGAGGGGAGGGCCAGCGGGTACCAGGCTTCCGTGTGGCCCTTCCTGACCGGACGATGCAGCCCGTGCAACGGGAGCTCTCCTGGAGACCCTACTTGCCGGAGTAAAGCCTGACCCAGGCCCCGTGGTCACATACCAATGGCCTCGACACGCACGCTTCCTCATGTGCTACGTTCATCCGGACGGACTAAGCTCGTGCTGCAAACAGACCCAAGCTGGGACGGCACGCCCCCGGTAGACGCTTATTTTCCCACGGAGAGAGCAGTCCAGGGCGTCCAGGTGGTGCGAGGCTGTCCTCCCTGTGTCCGTGTGGGGACTCGGGCTCCGTCCACTTTGTGGGTCGCGTCGCCTCCGGCACCCAGAGGAGGCCCGCTGCTGTCCTTAAAGCTGTGCTTCAGAGGACACGCATTTCCCTTCCATTCACATTCTGTTGGCCGAAAGGCCGTGTTTCTCACGTGCCCGGGACTTGGAGAGGGGGATTTCGGTGCTCGGCGGCCGTGTGGCCCGGATGAAAGATCCTGGGGGTCTTCCACGTACTGCTGGCTATTCAGGCCTGTCGGACTCTGCTGCAGTGGCCTCCGACCTTCCATCCATCCCCGCTGAACTATCGCGGTCCCTGCAGACATGACAGGCCCACAGGCGCCTGGTGGTACGGCATTTCCTTCAGCCAGAGTCCCCGGAATTCGGGTCAGAAACGAGCAGAATGCTCGTCCCTCCTTAGGGCTCAGCACCGAGGCCATCAGAGGGCTGGACCAGACCCTAGGGAAGCTTCAACATTTGTTTGTTGTCTCCCAGATCCGACCCCAAGAACTCAGGTCCACAATGTTCTCCCAGCCTCCTTATGTGTGTGAAAAGCACTCCGGGGATTAGACACCCTGTTGGAGGATGTGGGGAGCTTTAAGAGCCGATCTCTGCGTGGTCTCAGCCTGGACCACCCGTGTCCCTTGAAGGACCCCTCCACCCCAGCACTAGCTAACATCCCTGTTTCCCCAATCCAGGCCACGTGCAAAGAGCAGGTGATATTTCCACTCGGAACAGGGACTTCTGATAAGCCATTAGCAGTCCTTGGTCCCAAGAGAAGGCAATTCTCGTCTCTGCAAGGCCTGGTCCCAGGGTGCCTGCATCAGGGTTTGGGAGAGAAGTGGGCAGGCTGGGCCACTCCGACGTCATTCTCTGACGCCTCCTGTGCCCTGACCGTGCTTCGACCAGGGGCGCCACGAAACTGGAGGGACGACTGTGCAGGAGTGGGAACCAGTCTGCTTTGGAAGAAAGCCCAGGTTTGGGAGATCTAAAGCTAAAACAGTTTTGGGGTCCTCTAAGAGAAAGAATGTGAAATTTCTGGGTTCCCTCTTAGACTTGTGCCTGAGTGAGGTGGGGAGGGGTCCCTAGGCTCAAGCTTCATCAGGACCCAGCTCTGCAGGGGAGCCGTGGGTGGGGGAAGGGCAGGCTGAATGTCTAGGTGGTGCACACCAGCCACTTAGCGTGGCTGGTGATGGGGGCATGTGGGGGAGCCTCAGGGCCTTTTGGGAGCCACTGATGGAGGTAAAAAGGGCCTTTCTAGAAGAGAGACCCCTCTTGCTCCATGACGGGACTAAAAGGCTGACATCATAGATGCTGCACCCCTTCAAAAATAACTTGGCACTTGGCACTGGTTGAAAGAAAGGGGAGGGTACTGCTTCTCCTACCAGCTTTCCCTGACTGGCCATACCCTACCCGGTCACCCCTGAGCCACAAACCTTCTTTTCACAGTGATTTATAACGGCCTTCCAGCTGAGCTTGTGGTTTCCACCAGCCCATGGATTTTCAAGAGTAGACTTAGCACTATCTTTCCAGGAAGCTCTCCCATGCCCTATACCTGGAATGGTGTGAGGAACAGCCTGTGTGCAGTAGATGTTAGGAAGAAGGCAGATGGAGTGTATAGAAAGATGAACAGGCAGAAATCCTTAGAAGATCCTTATTAGGTGGCAGTCAGACACTGCCTTACAGTTTCTCCTGTGTTTAGCTTTTCTGTTGGTGAGTCTCCCACTCGGATAGATTGCAAGACCCCAGAGAGCAGAGTGTGGCCGTGACTCATCACTGTTAACCCCTCAGTGCCTGGTAGAGGGCTGAGCATGTGAAAGGAGCTGAGCAGGCGTCTATAGACCCTCCTCTGCCACCTCCACAAAGGTGGCAGACCCTCTGTGCGTAAGGAAAAGGTGGGTTTACAGGAGACAGCTCTGGTGGCCGTTAGAAGACCGTGGGCGTGCCCTTGCCACCTTGGGGGACACCTGGCAGGAGTGGACTCAGCACCTTCCCCCACGACCCATTTTTGCTCTTCTCATCCTGTTGTCTAGACTCAGCTCCCCTGAGAGCCTATTCCGGCCCCAGAAGTCTCAACCAGCCTCTCCCGAAGCCCCCCTTCCCACTTAGAAGGATCAAGAATGGACGGGGAGTGGCCAGTGAGCTCAGAATGTTGGGGCTCTGGACTCTAACGAGATGTTTCCCAACTGATTTTCCAGGCCCACAAACAGATGGGTTCCCTGTGGGCTCTGCTGTGTGTCTGGGGGAAGGAAATACCCAGGACTGGTTGAATTCCAGTGATAATGTTGCTGGCGTTGATTTGCGGTTTAACAGTCAAAAATAATCCAAGCATTGCTTTGCATGTGATTTATACAAGTGTCTTAATTGGCATCTTGATTATATGATTGCGTGAAGTGCTGTTTTCAAGAAGGTGTATCTCTAAATAGAAAAAAGAAGAAATATACAGCTGTGAAGCGTACGTGAAGCTCCCCGTGATTTATGTCTTACCCCTGCTTTATTCGCACCGACACCATATTTTCCAGTTTCTGCCCCTACGCTGGACCTTTAGTGGGAAACATTTCCCTCAACCCCACATGTCTTCCTTGCAGACGTGAAGCTGGGTCGGCAGTTTCTCTCTGTATCTGCTGCATTTTTTTTTCCCTGCTTCACGAACTCAGAGATGTAGCCTCTCGTAGCCTGATTACAGCTAATTATTTTAGAAATACATTTTAAAGGCAAGTTATCTTAAGTTTATGGCTAATCCGATGGAGAAGATCTAAGGAAAACCTGAAAATCATAAAACGTTCCAGAACATTATATTTTATGCAGTCCAGAATGTGACACATGGGGTCTTTAATAATTCACTGCTTGTTAACATTAGACAACTGTTAACATGCTCAAATAATTAGTTATGCTTGCTTGACATGTTTGCATCTTTAATAATTGATGCATTTATCTTAATTACTAACAGTATTATGGTCGTAATATGCATCTTTTTTCTATCTTAAAATTTTAACAAAAACTGACTTTTTGCCAAAAATGATTATGCTCTAAGTTTTAATTACTCATTGTAATTAAATTGCAAGCTGCAGTATTTTACTAAAATATCTTTCACAAAAATATTTAATGGAAAAGAGGTGATTTGTTGTTTACGCAGCCAAGTTAGTAAATATTTCATAAGTTTGATATTACCCTTTCAGTGTGGATATAAAATCACATAGCTTTCAGGATATGAGTCAATTTAAAAGTCCTCCAGAGCTGAGAATTTTTCTAGCATTTCTTTCTAAAAGGTTATATGCCCCCGCCCCCACCCCCTTCCAAGGACAACGTGGCTCTTTGTGCGTGAGCGAAAGTTTTTGTAAACCAGCCGGGCATATCTGAGTCTCCATGTCTGAGGTAAAAGCAGTGTTGATTGGAAATCGATGGGAGAGCGATGTCTACACTTTCCCTCCATCCTTTTCCTCCAGCCCTATTTGTTCGAGAGAGCCCTGAAGAATGGTGTTCAGGTGACATGTTTATTAAAGCCTTCCTGAATGGAGAGGCAGACACACGTCTCATTGGCCAAGCTTTGTCAAGCTGCCGCATGCGTGGCTGGAAGGGTACTGACTTAGAAAGACCCACCTCTATAGATAACATTAGCCCCGGGAAAGTCTTGGAAGATGATGGGGAACGAGTGCCTTGTTTTACCAACTAGGAAACTGGGGCTTGTAGGATGCTGGCCCAAGTTCACGCACAAGTGGCCAAGGTAGGAAAGAATGTGGATCTTCATGTGGTGAAACCAGAGCTCTGCCTATCACTCCTGGGGACCTTCCCTTTGACCTTTGGGGGTATTCTTTGGGATGCATTAGGGCTCCTGGCCTAAGTAAAATGCTTGTCATCACAATTGCCCGACTCCATGGAAGGCAGAGCCATGCACGGGGAGAAGTCATTCCTTGACTTTCTGGGCCCTTTACTGGGAACCCCTATTTCCTCTGCCTGGGCTCACCAAAAAGGAGGCATCAAAAAAGAGCGTGTTTGGAATTTGGTAGAAGACCCAACATGTTCCCTTAGTTGATTACATACTGTTATAAGTCATTAGAGGTTTTCAAGATGCAAATCAAGCAATTACGGGGCTGTTTGGAAATGACAAACAGACCCAGGGAAAATTGAGCTGCTTCAGAGAGAGAGGCGTGGCCAGCCAAAGACCCGGAACTCATCCCACAACCCTTAGGATTCTGAACACATGGAATCATATCCCTTGTCCATGAAGCTGCTCGACTTTTTGGGAAACTCGAGAGAGGCAAGGCCAAGAGATTTCGACAATGCCGGCTGGTGTGGAGAGATGTGTCCTCCTCACCACCTAATTTATCAGTTAGGATGCACATAGCTGCAAGTAGCAGAAAATTTTGACTTATGCTGGTTTTAAAATGTGGAAATTCATTAATTCGTAACATTGGGTCTAGAGTTGCTGGTGGGGGCAGGACCTCCATTCACAGTGTAGTAATCTTGTCAAGGGCACGAGTGCTTTCCACCACCCTCACAACCTGCTTAATCACACACCTGAGCCCCCTCGACTCACACGACGGCTGCAGCTGTTCAGCTATTAGATCCATATGAACAGGCAGAGGAAGAAGGGTGGGACCCTGTCTGTGTGCCTTCCCTTTCAGGAAAAAGAGAACCTTCCCAGAGTGCACAACAAATTTCCAACCACGTTTGTTAAAAAAGAGGCAACAGGCTCGAAATGGAGTCACTTGTGCTAAGCCCATGTCACCAAAGCAAGACTCAGTGCCTACCTTAATTACAGTTTCAGCTGCTCTCAGGAATGGAATCCTAAACCAGTCAATCTAGAACTACCTGGTCAGCACTAGTGATGTAATCTGCCTGAGAGACCCCTGCCGTCCCCCAAAGGAAGGTGGCCTTGCCTCTAACAGTCCCCTCTTTGCTAGTAACTTCCTTGTCCTTCTCCCTTCTGCCTATAAAAGTCTTTCATTTCATACAGCTCTTTGGAGCTCCTTTCTATCTGCTAGATGGGATGCTGCCCAATTCATGAATCATTGAATAAAGCCAGTAAGATCTTTAATTTTTACTCAGCTGAATTTTGTTTGGTGGTAGGATGGGATCTGAAGGAAACTTCTAATGGCTTTGGGGACAACAAGAAACACAGGTATTATGGTACCCGTGAACTCTTTGAGTGTTCCGCCTTTTTTGCTATTTCCAATTGCTGTGGGTAAGTTCCCTTCAGGTCTGAGCTCTGCTGTCTTTACTTTGAGCCCCCAGTCTAATTGGCTTTACAGTCCAGGGCAGGTCACCTTGATTGGTTCACAATTCTCCATGTGCTTGGAATCCCAGGCCACCGTCCCTGTTTGTTGGGATGTGTTAGTTCAATCCCTTCCCCAGTCCCCAGTTCCACCTTGGAAATTGCCAGTGGTGTGCAGAAGGCCTTCTACTGACTAGCCCACAGAAGCATCCCTTTGGTTACTGCTGGTGTATTAATGCCCAAGTTTGTCTTGTTTTGTGTGGATAAAAGCTACTGCTGGTGGGAATCTGGAAGCCAAGGCCACACAGTTGATGGGCACGGGTTGAGCACTTAAACATTGTTGGAGCACTTGCCGCCTAAAGGCTGAGACTTCCAGGTTAGGATAAGTCAGTCACAGAATGGGTTAGGTTGACACTAGATCGCTGCAAGCCTCCAGAAAATTTCCAACCAATGAGGTATACAAAGAACATCACACAATCCACAGCCCAGTGGCACATCCTTATTAGGTATAAATTTGGGTCCAAGAGACTCAAGGCTAGCTAAAAATAATAATAATAATAAGTAAAAATTAAAATTAAAAGAATCCTTAAATTCCAAAGACTTGAATGTGTCACCTTCTGGCACACCTGCTTGTTTTCTGTCCAAAAAACCATGATCCTGGAAGCTATAGAAATATCTGTAAAAAATGGCAACACCTTAGTAAAGACAACCTAGAATTACAATGGCCACCATGCAGGGAGCAATCCAGTTAGGCAAAATCATTGCTCTGTGTCCTGAGAACCTGGCATGATACCTGTCAGGATGGGGATGCCGAAATATGGCCAGACAGAAGCATGGGATGCACTGTATTTACAGGTACACACGGCTGGACAAAAATGTGGGTTCAACGCCATCCATGGCTAGGGCCGTGCCAAATGCTGCCCGCCCTCAGGGAAACTTATTTAAAGAGTGCGCTGGAAAGCAAGGGTTCCCAAATTAAGCAAACAGAGGGGGATACCTAGTTTCACTGGCAAACAGAGGCCTCCAAAGAGCTGCCAAATTCCAAAATAGTCTCATTGAAAGGTTTGTTGCAAAAGGCTAATGAAAAATTAAAGACACAAGTGGCACCTCAAACAAAAGACTAAGATGGACCCCTGTTGCTCCCCTCCACTCCCCTGTCTCCCCCTTGGACTCAGAATCTACTAATCCTCTGACTTAATTCTCCTCACGCTCTGAAAAGACTATTGATCGTCAACAAAAGTCTACCAGGTGAATGGGCTTAGACACCCCCATTACAGACACCCCCATGTCTACCCTCAAAGGAAGGCCCCTCCAGTGTGGGTCTCTCCAAGGTCAAGGGGACACTGAGGGATTTTCTGGTAAACCGTGACGTTATTCCCTTCAGCAGCAAAGGGAAACTAAAATTAAAATTAATGGAAAACCTTGCCAAATTCTGGTAAATACCAGAGACTGCAGATGGGATAGTGGCAGAAGCCAACGAAGGGTGAGAATTCTTACCAGAATCAGCTCTCTCGAATCTCTGTCTGTAGTACCCAGTCAGGAGAGAAAAATAAAATTGCACGTTGTCCCTTCCTTTCCAAATGAAGACCCAGTGGTTGTTAATCCTTCCCCTCCCTGGGACGCCATAACCATCTTGTTTGTCTTGTCTTTCTTTTGGCTATCTTTGGGAATGCTTCTAGATCCCGGGAGGCTGATATCCTGTACACCTGCTTTGGGGATGCTTCATGGGTCCAAGGCACATTCTATATTGAGACAAATATTTACTGTTTGTCCCAGCTGAAAACTGACATTGACGTTATAATTATAATTATTATTATTATTATTATTATTTTAGGTAGGTCTGTAGTCACAAATGGGCCAAATTGGAAGCTGATATTCAGAGCCTGATAGGAACTTTTTTCATGGGCCTTCTCTCCTGAACTAAAATGAAACCATATATCCAGAGGCAAAGAAAAAACCCAAAGCCTTTATGAAAGACTTTGCTGAGACATTCCAAAGATAAACAGCTCTAACTCCAAAACATAGAAATCTTTTGATTTTCTTCTAAGTTGAAGATCTTTCCTGATACAAAGAATCAGATTGGAGATAATGTAGTTGGATGAATGGATCAGCCCCTTGATATCATTTAGGCTGCAACCCAATTACTTGAGGAATTAAAACCAACTGTTCTTATCTTAGAAATCTTTGCAAAACCAGAAATGTAGCTCCAGAAACAATTCAGAGTCCACCTATCTTTACCATTCCCAATTACTAAGACTGAAGAAAAACACAAGAGAGAAAAGAGGCTTTTAAAAACCACAAGCTCCTGGGGCATTTACCTGGGTGGCTCTGACAGTTGAGCATCCGACTTCATTCAGCTCAGGTCAGCATCACATGGTTCGTGAGTTCAAGCCCCACATTGGGTTGGCTGCTGTCAGCTCAGAGCCTGCTTTGGATTTTCTGTCACCCTCTCTCTCTGCCCCTTCCCGGCTTGTGCTGTCTCTCTCTCTCAAAAATAAATAAATCTTAAAAAAAAAAAAAAAAAAAAAAAAACACAAGCTCCTGTTCAAGCCCCTGGCCCCAAACCCAGTCTGTAGGTTTCATAAGATTACTTGTCAAGGATACAAAAAAATCTTAAGAGTCTTCTCCACAAATATTAGTAAAAGCTTCAGCCATCTGAGGAGGTAAACTTAATTTATTCCATCTGTCAGAAACACAGTTTGGATCCAAATTATTTTATTACTAGTGAGTTTTGTATTGTATGTGGTTCGTGACTACAGTTGTAGAATAAAAGCTGTATGATCTCCATGATTGTAGGTTTAGGTACGTCTATGAATTAACTTTTCAACAATAAGTATGCTTTATGGTATGTATACTCAAAAATAGTTTCCAAATCTCTTTGTTTACTTGGAACCTTAAAGTTATACCACGATAAGTCAAGTGATGGGTATTTATTGAATATATAGATCATTCCCAAATAAGGTAAAATACTGAAACATTAATGACCGAGCATACGGTCATCCACTTTTGGTTTCTTTTTGCAAAAGAACCAAAGATATCTGGGTCTCTTAGTAGACATGTTTTTTACCACCTGAAAAGTTTTTACTGCGAGAAAGAATTTACTTGTTGAAATTAGGCAATGTATTTATATGTATTCCAATCCACAGAATGCTAAAGGAACAGACAGTGCACAATTAGTGACTTCTTGGTGTTCACTAGAAATTCAGGTTAATTTAAGGATTAAGAATTCTAATATATGGAAATAAAACTCCTGGAAATAATCAGGGAAGCATCTCCACAAGCAAGAAAAGTAGGATGTGTATTTTCAGGAGAGAGGGTATGAGGAATGGAGACGTGTTTTTGTTGAGGGAAAATAAAGTAATTTAGTCCTCAAGTGAGGCTTGTTATTTCAGAATGAAAAAGAGGGGAGAAAAGAGGATAAAGTTGTAGAAGATTTACGGAAAAGGAGTCTTTGGGAAGGAATTTTATGTATGCTCCAACTGGCTAAAATTAGAATACCTTTAATTAAATTTTATTTTTAAGAACAAACTTTAATATCAAAAGTAAGCTGGTGTTAAATTAGAATTTGGTCTTCTCTCTGTTAAAAAGACAAAGTTTCCTTGGACTATTAATCTGCTCTTGATAAGAAATTATAAATTAAAAAAAGAAAAAGAAAGGAAAGTTTTTCTTTAGCTTTTATGTAATCTACTTGGAAAACAAAGATTTTGTGTCTTATTAAAATAATTCCCTGTGTTGCATGTTGTCTCTATGAGATCTTTGATTACTTAAGAAAATGGAGTCTTCTCTATTAAAAGAGCCAAAGGCTTTCTTTTTCCCTTCAACTTCCTGTATTTGCCTGCGAAGTCTTTGTCAGATTGGTGAATGGGTAAGTGAGTATTGTTTCGCACTGACCTATGATCCTATTTGACTAAGTGTTTTAAAAGCTTTTGATATTTTTGACAAACTTCCCCACATTAAAGTCTAAATGAAGTCTTTTTGATCTGGAAGTAACTTTGAGAATTTCCAGAGGGGTCCCTGGAAACTTGCAAAAAGATTTGTTCTCTCTTCTTATAAAAAGAGAAATGCTAAACTAATTAGGCTTATTTGATATGTTAAATTAAATGGGAAGATCTCTCAAATAAGAAGAGATACTAAGCCTTCTTTACGTTGTATGTGTGCAGGTATATGTTATAGGTGTTCTAAAAATTATATGAAATTCCTAGAAATCTGATCTGTCCTAGAATAATGTTATCAATCATAATTTCATTTATTATCTTAAAATGGTATATATCACAGAAATAACCAAATTATCTTGTCAATTCCAGTATAATAAAATCTCATCAGGTCTTTAACCATAGACATTTTAAAGTCTTTTGTCATTTACAGGGAGTTATTGTTTTACTCTGATGCTTTTGCAAAAGTATTTCTGCCAAAGGGCTTCATCTTCAAGGAGATTCATGGGAAGGACTTTGAGAAGTACAGGTTTCTGATAAGTTTAAGATCATAAAATAAACTGGGCAAAAATGTCTAGAACTAATGGAAAAACTAGATTCAAGCAGAACAAGTATTTTTTTTAATGTTTTTAGGGTTTTATTATTATTTACTTTTATGAGAGAGACAGAGAGAGAGAGAGAGAGAGAGAGAGACAGAGGGTGAGCAGGGGAAGGGCAGAGAGAGAAAGGGAGACACAGAATCCAAAGCAGGCTCCAGGCTCTGGGTTGTCAGCACAGAGCTCAACGCGGGGCTTGAACTCATGGACGATGAGATCATGACCTGAGCAGAAGTTGGAAACTTAACCAACCGAGCCACCCAGGCACCCCTCAAGCAGAACAAGTATTAATTACATGGGACTGAATGCAACGAGGAGGGGGATTGTAATATTTTATGACTTTTGCTCAAAATATTACTGGTTCCGTGTTTTGTTTTTCCAGCTTAAAGGAAACCTTAAGCTTAAGCCTTTATCTTAAGTTGTCTATGACTTATAGCAATTTGATAAAGTTTACCTTGCTTTTCAAAGATGAAACATTTTACTTTTTCTCCCTATCTGATCCCACCAGAATTTGCAAACTCTTGAGTATTCTTTTCATAGTGATGTAGGTAGTTATTCGCATAAATTCAGGAAGAATCTGTTCCCCTAGGAATGGGACACAATTAGTAACATTGGCTGTATTACCCAGGCTTTGACGGCAATGTCGTATTTGAGACACATGTGCAGAGACTCAGATGTGACCACACAGCTTTAAGGTACTGCTTGGGAAAGTCAGGCTTACAGGGTTCCCAATGGCCTTAACAACTGAGTAAGGACATCCTGTTCCTGTCAGGCCCAGGAACCTCAGGAGACCTGGAGAAGAGAAGAATTGACTCAAATTATAGGTATTGCACATAAAATCTGATGGCAAGTCTTTGTCTTGACTTCTGGGCTTCAGGAGTTTTGAGAGTTCAATCTGAGACTCCTTATGAAAAGATCCTGCGAAGGAGTCTTAAAAAGAGCTTATATGGTCAATCACGATTCTTGCCACACTTACATAAATAATCAGGCCGAGTTTAATAAAAACAAATTTACTGCTGTGATTATTTTTGGTGAAAAAAAATGGGGGTGGTTTTGGAGAGAAAAAATAAGTTTGCACCTTTGCAAATACCTAATGTTTGTGATATTAGACTATAGTCTTGTTAATTGTCTCTGAGGTTTTCTTATATATCCCCAAACTGGACTGGATCTGAATTCAGCCTCACATATCACTCTCCAAACTAATGTTTCCCATCTTCTCCCACTCTTTTGGTTTGAATAAGAACAAAAACTGCCCTTTATTCTCCTTGAAAGGGACTATACCAAGTCCCAGATGGTAGCCAAACCCCAGGGACTCGACCTTTGAGTTTACATTTCCCAATTAAAAAGGGCCCTTTGGACTTTAGGAACCACACATCAACTGAAGACCTCATAATCGAACTGATGAAAAACAGTTGTCAACAGTGTCGTAGACTGCTTCCCCCCCCACCAAGATGTAAGATCAAGAACATTCTATTCCATTCCTTCTTTCCTCTCTGACCATCCTTCTCCTAATTCTTACTCCATGAAGGTCTTTATGATTCTCTTGTCTGCCTTTTGCCTTGCTCTGGCCTGGAAGGGTAATACCTCAGGCCATTACGAAGTGAGGGATAATGCAGGCTCCAGATGACTGTCAGATTTTCCATGACGCTGGTGACCCTACAGTTCTTCCCCTCACCAAACTCTCCCTGATTTCCAATGACTTAGTTTCTTTGGAACAAACCCAGCCTTCTCTCTATTATGTCAAACCCCTGAACCCTGAGTGTTTGTTTTTCTGTCTCTGGTTAACAACCTCAAAACTTGGAAACACTTGTGACCAGGTGCTAAATAAAGAAAGGGACACAAGATACCCAGAATAAAACCTTTTGTGTAGTCTACAGACCCTTAGATTTCACTGGCTTCCATGGCTGTCACATTGTGTGACACATTGTGCTGTGGTCTTGAACCACAGACTCAAAGAGGAATTAGCAGTTGACCTTCATCATTCAGAAATGGCTTCCTTTGGTAGGGCGCCTGGGTGGCTCAGTTGGTTAGGCAACTGACTTCAGCTCAGGTCATGATCTCACAGTCCGTGAGTTCGAGCCCGGCGTCAGGCTCTGTGCTGACAGCTCAGAGCCTGGAGCCTGCTTCGGATTCTGTGTCTCCCCTCTCTCTACCCCTCCCCTGCCCACGCTCTGTGTCTCTCTGTCTCTCAATAATAAATAAACATAAAAAAAAATTAAAAAAAGAAATGGCTTCCTTTGGTAGATCACTGCTCCCCTGCCCAGGAGGAAGTGCAAATGAGGATACGATGGGGAACCTGCTCTTAACTCTTAATGATACTGCAGAATCTGCTGCTAGAATAATAGCTGCCCAACAAAACTCCCTGGAATTTCTGACCAAAGTTGTTTTTGATAATAGCATAGTCTTTGATTATTTTTTAGCTGAACAAGGTGTCTATGCTCTGGCCAACACCACCTGCTGCACCTGAATTAACACTTCTGGGGAAGATGAAACTCAGTTACCTAAGGTCATTGAGCCCCCAACTTGGCTTAAGAAAGTGACTCCTTCAATAGACTCTTTCTTTGACCTACTTGGTTTTGTCTCCTTTGGGTCTCGGGGATCATGGCTTTGGAGAACACTGCAGGCATTGGGAATTCTCCTCCTTAGAGTAACCATAGCAGTCCCCTTGTGTGTTGTAGTCTCTCAAAAACTTTAAATGCATGCTTGCAGCCGCTAACCCCCAAGCAAATGATCTCTAAGAGTGGAACATCAAAAAGGGAATCAAGAGAATGACTGACTTAAAAATATCAACCCGGAGTCATGATGTCTGAAAACCACAGAGATTCAGCAAACATCATCATGACTTCTGAGTACCACACAGAGGATTAACAAAAACTGAGAACTTCAGAGTGGTGGCTGGGAGGAGGGCCTTGTATTTTGATTACATCTCTTAGTTAGAAGATAATCTGATCAAAAGGGGGGGAATTGTTAAAAAGAGATAGCTGGTCCTGGGGCACCTGGGTGGCTCAGTTGGTTGAGCAACTGACTTGAGCTCAGGTTATGATATCATGTTCATGAGCTTGAGCCCCAGATGAGGCTCTCTGCCTGCTTGGGATTCTCTGTCTCCCTCTCTCTCCCCTCTCCCACTTGTGCACGCACACATGCATGCATGTGTTCTCTCTCTCTCTTTCTCTCAAAAATAAATCAGCATTAAAAAAAAAAAAAACAAAAAAAACAGCTGGTCCAAAACGGAGTCACTTGTGCTAAGCCCGTGTCACCAAACCAAGACTCAATACCAAACTTAATTATGGTTGCAACCTCTCCCAGAAGTGGAATCCTAAACTGGTCAATCTGGAATGACTTGGTCAGCACTAGTGAGGAAATCCACTCATAGATCCCTGCCATCCCGCAAAGGAAGGTGGCCTTGCCTGAAACAATCCCCTCTTTGCTAGTAACTTCCTTGTCCTGCCCCTTTCTGCCTACAAGAGTCCTTGGTTAAGTAAAGCTCTTTGGAGCTCCCCTCTATCTACCATATGAGATACTGCCTGATTTATGAATTATTGAATGAAGTCAATAAGATCTTTAAAATTTACTCAGTTGAATTTGTTTTTAACACATCTGATTGACCAGTTTGGGGGCTGATGCTGCTTCATCTACCAGTGACCGGTGAGTGGGATGAAATGACCAGGATGGCCTTAGACTCTGTCACCCAGAGGTGCGTCTGGCATTGGGAAGGGAGCCATTGGGTCCAGTATACTTCCTGCCCTGGCCAATCTCCTTGTATTCATCAGGCATCTGCTAGCACACACTCCATGATTGGTAGAGTGCAAGATGTTCCAGGGAAGATAAAATGAATAGACACAAACTCTGCCCTAAGAGGATTTCAGATAATGGAGAAATGAGACATGTTCATAGGGAAAGAAAAAAACAAAACAAAACAAAACACCTAAATGGAAGCCAACTGCAATTGTTTAGAAGAATGACTAACAAATGCTTGGCTCGGCACAATTCACCAGGAATTTTCTAAACATCTTCTCTGTGCGTAAATGTAGTTTGGGTGTTACTGAAGAGACAAAAGAACATAAAAATGCATTCTTCTGTTAAAGGGCTTAGTTAAGGAGACATGATATGTACATAAAGGAACTGCCTTTGTCTTTCCCTCACTCCAGGTAGAGGTAGGGATGGCCCTTGGTTGGTTTAAAGAAATATTTATGGAGAGTAATTTTAAAGCTTCTGCTGGGCCTTTGCATAGCTAAGAAAGAGCCATTAAGAAGTGTCTATTAGTTGAGAAAGCTCTTCACTCTAAGTAACAGAGAACCAGATTAACTGTGCTTGAACACAAAGGACATTTACTGTTAGGAAGTCTCTAGGTTGGCGGTCAGCTCAGGAATGTAATCAAGGCCTCAGGATTTTCTGTCTTTCCATTCTCTCACCTTTAGCTTGTTGCATTTTTGTATGTGTGGTTTTTTTTTTTTTTTTGCCTCATGATGGCAAGATGGCTATCGAAGCTCCAGACATCAAATCTGTGTTCATAGCAGGAAGAATGAGGAAGGCACCCCTCTGGGACACTCTCCTTTTACAACTGCCCTTGTTATCAGAAAGCAAAATGTCATTCTCTGAGCTGTGCCAGTAGAACTCACTTATTACTTACTGGTCAGAACGGGGCCTATGCGTGTATAGGAGGCCTAGAAATCTGTAAGAGATGGAAAGGGAGAGGGGATTGGAAAAGCTGGGGTTTTGCCAACCAACAAAGCCTAGCCTGGGAAATGTGGCTCAGCATTGTGTCTTTTTGTTATCACTGGCAGGAGCTTCAGAGGGGACCCAAACTGAGAGTGGAAAGAGGAAAGCAAGGGGCCAACAAGACCATTCAAGGTATTGTGGGTCATTGATTTCATTGTAACAGAGCTTCTGTGCAAATTATGGAGCAGTTGGGCAAAGTTTTCTTCCCTGTGGTTTAGACTGCACTGTCTTGAGGGTAGATGTTCATTTTTGTCAGCTGTGCAGGTGTGTGTGTTGGGGTGTGTGTGTGTGTGTGTGTGTGTGTGTGTGTGTATTTGATTCAATTCATTCGACAACTGGAAGAATAAGACCAAAACAAAACAGAGTAAACTAACAAGCACCCTTAACGCCTTACATGATGGCTCAGGGCACCTGACGCCTGTGTCCTACCCAACCCCAGCCCTCTCCTTGCTGCAAGTGCAGGGAAGAGCGTGGAGTACTGAGAACCACTAAGGGACGGGTGAGTAAAGCAGGGTGCGGGCAGAATCTAGAGTTTTCTCCTTCACAGTATATGGTACAAGCTGGACCTTGATCTATAATAATGCTGATGCTCAGGTCGCTCGAGTGGCAAGGGCCCAGCAGGGAAAGGTCTTCCCCGCCTTCACTGTGGCCCTTTCACTGCCAGGACAAAGTCCACTCTCATTTACTTAGTGCCCGGATCCCATGATGATCTCTGCCAGCTGAGGTATTCCCGTGTCCACGCTGCCCTGACCCAGGTGACTGTGTGTCCCCACTGTGTCCAGAGCTCTCTTCTGCTCCCTCTCACCTATGCAAAGCCAGGGTCATCTCTCAAGACTGCACAGGATCCTCTCCTCCCACTGAGCACCCTGGGCCTTGGGATCTGCGTCTCCTGGAGCCCCTCACTCAGTAGAGCCATGGGTGGCCTGGTGGTGCTTGGGCTTCCTTCCCATGAGAACCTGCTTCAGCCTGGTCAGTGGCCCAGCTCGGCATCTGGCCCAACTGATGGGCACAGATGCCCTTGTTGTGATAGACAGAAGAACATAGAAGCCTCGAGAGCAGACTGTCTCAGGCTGCTGGGGTTTGATTCCCGGCCCTGACAATTTTTAGCTGTGTGGCCTTTGGCAAGTGACTTAACTTCTCTGTGCCTACGTTTTCTCCTTTGTAAAATGGGGAAAATGGCAGTTTATTATGTTAGTAAAAGTGACGAGGGAGCGATCGTGGGGCAAGCTGAGGGCAAAATACAGGCTAACAGCACCTTCCCCCCTGTCCAGGTGGGATATGAGTGATATTCCTCGGACACTCCTGGTTACCTAAGAACAAAGAAAAGGGGTTTCAGTACTTGCCGTAGTGATGTGGGAAATTAAGGCAAATGAAAAATTAAATTCCCTTACTTCCTACAGCCCATTGACAAGTTCTTGAAATAGGCCGAATGACCTTCCTGTAGGAGCTCAGCTGCCTCGATGATGACACTTTGCTGGGGGCAAAAGGGAATCTTGGCTTACCATTATCCTGACCCCCCAGGATCCTGTAAGTCTACTTTAACATATAAAAATTCCTTTGGAAACTTCCTTTATCTCAACTCTTCCAAGATATATGCTGGCAATCATACTCCAAGCTTATGACCCCCTGATAGACATCTGACGGGTCCCATGACTGAGGTTTTACTAAATGGTAAATTTTCCTAACACACGAGCCCCTCAAAGTCCTGGAAACCTTGCTTCCAAAATTCCTTAAGGACTTAGGCTATCCTACCCGCTCCCAACCTGAGGGTATATAATCGGTTACCCGTCACAACCCCCAGTGCAGCTCTTTCTGCCCCCGGGTCCTGTCCCCGTACTTTAATAAAATCACCTTTTTGCATCAAAGACATCTTCAAGAATCCTTTCTTGGCTCTCGACTCCAGACCACCCCACCATCACCCCAAAACTTCATCATAAGGATTAGGTGGATGAATCTATGTAAAACACTTAGCACAAGGTCTGGCAAGCGGTCAGGGATATAGAGGAGTTATTGTATGACCAGCTCTGTGGGCTTGGGGAGGAAGCTGTCACCTTATCTTCTCTACCTTTCCAATGAATTTCTTGAGTTCCTGCATAAGCACGGTGCCCAGAATCTTCCTCTTGAAGGGGATAATGGCCCTCCCCTTCCTTTAGACGACCGGAGCTGCGTCACCTTTCCTGATTCCTCAGTCAGGAATGGTTCCCAGCATCCAGTGGGTCCCACAACATCACTTCCCCCCACCATGCTTCAGACCCCCCACCATGCTTCAGACCAGGGCACCTAATCCACTGGCCTCTGCTGCCGGGAGGGAAGGAAGCCAAGAGGGAAGCCTTCCCTGATCAGGTCTCTGAATAGGATTCCATGGCTCCAGTCCTCTGTTCCCCAAAGTCAAAATACCACGTCAGGTGGCCTGAATCGGAGAGGCCTCCTGCCTCAGGCTCCCCCGGGGCCAGAGCCAGGCCTCGCTGCTGAACTAGCCTCATGCCCTCTCCCCCACACTCCTGGGGGTCTCCCTTTGGGAGACCTGGGTATCCTTTCCGTTCTGCAGGCCACCTTGTTTCCCCGGATAGGGCTTCCCTGGCGTCCGTGCTCAGGGTGAAAATAGTGAGATCTGCTTCCCCCTCTGAAAATACGCAGATTGCACGTGGCCACTGGTTTGGAAAAATTATTTTCGTCGATGGAAACCTTAAGAGAGGATTTCAGACCATCCCATAATGTAAGATGGATTTCAGCAGAGCTGCTCTAGCTGGGCCAGGGAAGGTACGGGTGGGGTGAGCGGAGGGAAGAGGTCCTGCTCCCCAGGCCCTCCTCCTGCCACCCGCTTGGAGAACAACTCGGGAAGCACACCTGAGCCCAGGGCTTGGGTGCATGGATTTAGTATGGCGGTGCTTCCGGGGGAGACGGAAAGTCAGTAGTAGAGGCAGAAAAGGGAAGAGGAGGAGGCCAAGCCTGGGCAAATGTCAGGCCAAGTCGCACAGGGGGAGGCTACAAGCCACAGGGGTCTCTGGAGTTTAGCTAAGATGCGGACAGGATCTTTCAATCCTCGGCAAAGGGGCAGTGGCTTTCCCGCCTGCGGGTCTTGGGTTAAGGGTGACCCCTACCTTCACCTGGTCTGGGGAGGTGAGGAAACGCCCAGGCATCTCGTACTCAAAGGGAACAAAGCAGACCCCCAGCCTGCCCAGGCCAGTCCTCCCCCAATGATGTACGGGTGCTGGTTCACCAAAGTCAGGGGCACCAGGGCAACAATAAGATGGAATCAGCAGGGATCTGGGCAGAGCAGTGACACCACGCCTCTGTGGGAAATGAAACTGAAGCTGGGAGAGGAGGACCCAGGGGCAGAGAGAAGTCCTGGGGAGCCGGCAGCCTCCTTCCCAGTGACTGATCCCAGGGACCTGCAGAGAAGCAGGAAGCCAGCCAGTGAGGGAGGGGGCAGGGAGAGGAGAACAGAGTCAGGGCCCCTGCAGAGCACTTTTCCATGGATGTGTTTTTCTTTCAGACTTTATAGTTAATTTATTTATCTGACCACTCGGGAAGGGAAGAAAAGTACCGTTTTATGAGTCCAGGACAAAATCAAAAACAATAGCACATTTAGGTGCCTTAATTTTTCTGTTCGCAGAGATTTATTTCATTTTATTATATTTGACAGCAGTCAACAAACAACAAATAGGCGGCCGAGTGCAGTGCTCTCAACCATAATGGTTTGTATTCTCTGTGCACAGGGCAGAGATTTTTTTTTACCGCATACATCATTTGGAACTTGCTGCATTGATCCCCAAAAGTAACACGCGTAACTCCATTCTTCCCGCAGAAGCAGGCAGAACATGTCCAGTGGATGGGGGGGGGGGGGGCACGGTGAGGTCACGGAGCAGGTGGTACTCCCCTGGGCGGAGGGGAGAGGGGCGGGAGCTGTGAGTTCAGTGATTGTGCCGGGACGTGATGGGTGTTTCAGGGCTTGGGCTGGTGGAGGCATTATGGGTGTATGAGTGTGTGACAGGATTGTGGGATTGCATGCGGTGGGTGCGGTGGGCAGTGGAGTGCCTGGTGCGATGAACCTTTCTAGTAAGTTCCAGAGAATGTGTGGCCTTGGGCAGTCCTTGTCTTGACCCTGGGTGGGGCCAAGCGCCCTGAATTTGTTAAAGCCTACGTCAGTTTTGGACAAGGGTTTTCCGGCCTGAGGAGAGTGGCGGATGGGGCTGTAACTTGGGCAATCCTTATACCCCGGGGGGTCAGCCTCGAAGTCGCATGGATGCCACATCTATATTCATATTTGAATCCCCTCCGAGTTCCAAACCCACATTAGCTCGCGTTGGGATCCCAGTGTCTTTCTTGGTTATCTCTGTGGGTTCCTAGTGTGAACTGATGGGTCGCTGTACCCACCAGGTAATGGTATGATTGTCTGTCTTCATACAGAGGACTCTACTCTGCCCCTTGACTCCACTGGAAGCTTGCAGTCCACCACCCTCCGGAGCTAACACTGTGCCGGCCGCCAGTGGGCAGGAGTGGGAAATGGGCCCTTTCATTAACTCCCTCCAACACAGCTGAGACCAGGCTGTAAGTCCGGCAAGACTTGGGGCACTTGGGGGGGCTCAGTCAGTTAAGCGTCCGACTCATGGTTTCAGCTCAGGTCACGATCTCGCGGTTTCATGCTCTGGATTCTCTCTCTCTCTCTCTCTCTCTCTCTTTTTCTCTCTGCTCCTCCCCCACTCGTGCTGTCTCTGTCTCTCTGAAACGAAACAAATAAACCTCGAAAAAAATTTAAAAAGTAAATCCGGCAAGACTTCACTGAACGCCGGAGATGGCGTCAGGAAATGAAGAGCTCAGAGCGGCAAGAGACATGGCTGCCCCCATCGCCCACAGGCCCAGGACCAGCCTTACAAGGTATGCCCGGGGCACGGAGTAGCCTGCTAACTCACTGCCAACAGGTCTCCACGTGCCAGGCACTGGCTTGTCCCCAGCAGTGGCAGCGTCCGTTGCCTCAGACTCTAGATCCAGCCGGCCGAGATGCCCGGAGAGAAAATTGTCCCCAGCCTAAGGCAAGTCTTGTTGGATTCTGTTCCTTGGCTCCCACTGCTCTGAGGGGGGACACTGGGTGACTCCAGTCCCTGCAGGGGAGCCTCCCCCACCTGCACCTTCCTTCATTTATAGCCACAAAAGACGGATCGCTGGAGAGTGGCAAGAGTCCACTCCAGAGACTGCATTGTTTGCACGGGACGTCCCCGCACTGAGGCATCAACGGCACGGGTCAGGCTAGTCCTTGTCGTGCCTGGTCGAATGTGGGAGAGCCACACTCGACCGTCTCCTCCCGGCAGTTGGAGGCCACTCAGTTATGACCCACCAGCGACATCTGGTACTTCACACACAGAGCCATTTATAAGCAGTTTCCTGTCTAAATCCAAAAATAAGAAGTCTTGAGTCTTCTTGCAAATGAAAACGGTTTGAAGAAACAGGATAGGAGGGCCGACTTTGTAAAAACCAAGTGTTACCAACACAACACACACACACACACACACACACACACACACACACACATTAATGCCAGCTCCCCTTTTAAGGGCGCCCTGGGGGCCCTCCCCCTGAGCTTGTCAGCAGAGCACACACCCAGCGAAGCCCTACACTTGTCTCAGTGTTTTTCTAAGTAGGTGAAAGTGAAGAGTCATCAAACCTCAAAAGGCAAAACGCTGGCCTCTGGGGCGAAGACGCTGCGAAATCAGTGCTTCTCTATGTGTTCAGGCAAAGCACGCCTGCTAATTCCTGAAATTGATGGCCTTGCCTGTTAAAAGGACAGGTAACCAGCGGCTCAAAGATACATGGGGGCAGGAAATCTCATCAGCCCCCTTGCAGCTCATCAGGTAGCAGTGAGCAAACTCTTTCCTCCTTCTGGGCCTCAGTTTCTTCATCTGTGGAATAGGGTGTATGGGTTCAGTAGCTCCTTTCTACCCTCCCTCTGCCTTATGTCCACAATTCTACGAAAAGAACCCTGATCGCCTGGAGGAGTAAGGGGGCAAGTGGGGTGCTGCATTCACACGGCGCTCTCTACCCTCTGTTTTTCCTTCATTACATTTAGTCCGTAAATATCTATTTCATACGCCCTCCAACGTAGTCAAACCTAACCAATCAAAAGTATGGCAGATTCCGAATGTTTTCGCAGATTTCTATTTGAAATTTCACTTCATTTACCTGTTGGGATGCAATTCACATACCACAAAATTTACTCTTGAAGTTTACAATTGGGTGATAAAAAAAAAAAAAAAAAAAGCCACACGCTCTTCCCAGAGCCACCGCCGCCATTTGAGACCAGCCCCTGATCGGCTCTGTCCACCAGTTCGCTTCCCTTGACCAAACCCGTGGCTTCTTCTTTCAGGATAACCATGAACTCTGTCTTTTCCAGGAACGTCGACATCACTCCCTGCAGGGCCATTTGGGTGGGTTTACCAGAAGGATAGAAAGGTCTCCTCTAAAGGCATTTTCCAATCTCCACCTCCTCCGAGAGAGAAAACTCTTGGAAATGTCGAGAGAGCAGTTATTTCAATGTGGGTTCTTCCCATTGAAGCCAAGATTACCTGATATTTCTCATCCCAGGAACCATGTGACATTTGGATTGATTTAGTCAGGAACTCAGAGAAAGGTCTGGGGCAGCCCCAGGGGGGCCCGCACTGTGCTGGCTGAAACTTTGGGCTGCACAGAGGGACCAGGCAGGGTCCCAGACTGTGGGGAGCCCCGGCCCATGGGGTGTTCCCGGTGTGGATGAGAGCACAAGCCAGATCTCGAGAAGCCCCGTGGCGAGTGGCCCAAGACAAATGGCAGCACCAAGATCCCAAGGAGTTATAGGGAGGGGAAGCTAGCTTCCCAGGGCCCTCTGTTTGCCTCCCTTCTTACTGCTGCTCTAGGGAAAGGAGGTGTGAAACAAGCTGGCCCGATCACACCTGAGGAGTTTGTCATGAGGATCTGCATCTACCTGGGAGTGAAAGGGCTCTGAACACCGATTCTCCTTTTTCATTTTAAAGCAAATACACAGAGGTGGCCAGAACCTGGGGATCTGCTGACTCCTTACTCCTTTCACATCTATCGCAGAGATGAGAATAGGGCCTCACGCACGGGGGCTTGACGAGCAGTGTGACAGCCTTCATCTAATACAGACCCTTCCATGGAAGCCACACTGGGGGTCAGAGGTCCACCCGAACCTCCACAGGTCCCGTGATTAGTGCCGGGTACGGGGCCTGCGAAAGGGGATCGAGGGTCCCTCAAGGGCTCCCCAGATTCCATGCTCTGTCCCCTTGAGCTTATCACAGTCTCATGGCCTTGGCAAGGTGCCTGCTCCAGGGTCAAGGAGCTGGGGTAGCTGTCTCCACGGCATCATGATTGCAGGCTTGCCCTGTGTTGGGACCAGACAGAGTGGTGTCCAGTTCAGCAGGAGGAGATGAGACCTGGCCACAGATGGTTCTGGAAACTAGACAAACTTCAGAGCAAGGCCACTGGCCCCTGTATTCACATGGAGAAGCCGAAGACCAGTCAAGACTTCTTTCCATGTCCCTGTGTCCCAAAGAGCCTGGTCAAAGTGGTGCAGGTGAGGTACAGGTGAGGCTGAGAAGTGGCCACCCTGTCTGGAGCTTCTTCAGGAATCCGGCAAGCTGGGACAGTCCCAGACTCAGGAGCCCCAGTCAGATTAGGGCCGAAGTGACACACGGTGGGAGCATTTCATTGGGGGGGGGGGGGTGGCACACAAGGTGCTTTCAACTTGAGGTGCCTGAAATATTCACAAAAGTTGCCCTCCTGTGTTAGTGACTCTGCTTGGGGCCCACGTCCCACCCCCTTGACATTTCTCTCTGATAGGGAGACCCTGCCAGAAAAGAAGAGCCAGATTCTTCCACTGTCATGAGTGGCCCCGGCCTGGTGCCTCTGGGACCCATCAGGTTCTTTTCGAAGCTTGGCCATGCCTAGGGAGGCATTCCACAGCGTCTAGGCCATACCAACGAGGGGACTCTGAACCCCGAAGTCAGAGGCTTCCAGGGGGTTCACACGGGATATCGTTTCCATGGGGACTGTGAATGTTCTGCCCTGGGGTCCTCCGGGGGAACAGCCTTTCAGAACCGCTCTGGGTCTGGCATTCATGAAGCCCGAGACACTGAAGATGTGACTTTAACGGTCTCCACTAATTCATGGTCTCCCTTTCTACACTTAAAAAGAGAACGCTTCCTTCTCATGGCACCTCCCTTTATTCAGAATTAGCATGTAAAGCCCTAAATTAGGCATTCTGCACTCGGGTTCTGACAGAGTCATTACTTTTTATGCTGCGAGAGTTGGGTTAATTTTAAATTATTGAAGCCCAGCACCTGAGCGAAGCAAGCATCTTCAAACGGATCAGGCATCTGTGGGCTCTACTAAGGCAGGAATACAAACTGGATTAAAATCCGTTTCTCCTCTGCTGGCCAGATGCGTATATATGGTGGAGCAGAGAGAGAGAGAGAGAGATCTGATGTTGCTGTCAGGTTTCCCAGAGCGCGTTCAGGGCAGGACACTCAGGTGACCGGAAGGCTGGCTTATAGGTGCAATCTGCCCCCGAGCCCCAGGTAAGGAGCGAGAAACCTACAGGACCCGGTCCCTGTTGCCCATCAGCCATAGTGCTGGGCACTGAGGCTGTTGTCCAAGGACTTCAGGGAGCGGCTTCCAAGATCTGCTGAGTCTTCTTCAACACTGTGTGTGGCCAGTGCCTACTGAGGGTGGTCACTTGCCTGATGCTTCCTATAATCTAAAGCGTCTATAACTCCCCCCACCGCCCGCCATCTTGGAGTGGCCCACAGTTCCCTTCGCTAGATTGCCTGAAGATCAAACTTGCAGCCCCCGGACGGAAATCGCTGATAGAACCTGCCAAATGGAACAGGTGAGCTGCCTCCCCTCCCCCAAGGCTGCCTCCAGGAGGTGAGGAGCTTGGGTCGCCAGCCAGCAGAATCCCGAGTGGCCTCGGTCTGAGTGCGTTGCTTGTTGCCAGAGCACCCACACTCTGCTGGGGTGTCCGTCCTCTCCCAGCAGCCAGTCTCCCCAAGGAAAGCCTTACTCTCCTGGACCCCTTGCCCCTGCCCCCCACTCCCACTACCAGGGCAGCAACATTCCTGGGCACCTGCCCACACTATCCCCAGGGTCACTAGGGTGCTATTGCGGCTACTCCGACCGGGTGCTAACCAGTTCTGAATTTGCAAACAGCCACACCATGGACATTAATTGCTAATGTGCTACTTTGCAGAAATTTGAGCTGTTCAAGTCTAACAAACACGCAGAGGAGATCAACCGGTGTTGCCTGAGTGTCCCTGGCAGTTTTGATTTCAGGTCATTTTAATGCCTTCTGTAGGCTCGACCTTCTCTCAACCTGAGCTCCTCTGGCCAGAGTGGAGCCGTCCACACTGGAGAACTTGTGCCACGGGTACGGGTGGGGGCTGCCTCTGGATACCGGGAGTTGCTGGGTGAGGGCACGGGATGCCGTCTGCCCTGGAGTCTGGGGGAACCCAGCTTGAGGCCCATGGAGACAGGGGAGCTGTGTGCTGGGATCAGCATTCAGTTTACTGCCAGGAGCCGTGCAGAGCCTCTGAGCAGTCTAACCTGATCAACTTTCTGCGTGAGCTTCAACCGAATCCAATAGAGATCGGGTTGGAGCAAGAGCCAGCTGGCTGCCCGGGGCTGTGGGCTGCAGCCCCCGGGAGTGGCAGACCAGGAACCCTGAGAGGCAAAGCCCACCCTCACCTCGGGGTGAGTGGGTAACTGAGGGGACGTTGCAAAGACCTCTGTGAGTCTCTGCTCCTGACCTTGGTAACGGGGAGAACCCAAGTTTCCCCCCGGGCCTGTGCCGGGATGACTGCAGCCCAGCTCAGCACAGACTCCGAAGGCCGGCTGGCCTCCCCATGCTGCCGAAGACCCCCATTCATCTGCCGGGAAGCAGGCGGCGGCACCGAGGAGTGTCGTGTTCAGTTTTAAAATGCCACAAATAACAGATTTATAGATTTTTCTAAATACATTATTTTAGCTTGACAGCATTAATCATTCATGCTTCCTTCTTTCATTTTTCTACCTGCAATGGATTATTGAAACAGAAAATAACAACGAGAAAGGCTAGCAAGCAGTCTCAAAATGTCAAGTTTGTACTTACAGTTGTATGGGCCCAGACAGGGTCAAGAGCCCCAATTATTTGTGTACGTACACAGTGGTACGACACGAAAGGTTATGTCACCTGCAGCTATTTTCCTGCAGATTTAAATAGGACTGATATTCAGCTGTACAGGGAGCTGCTGACATGGAACACAGAACTGTAAAATACTGCGCACTCTGGTGTCAGAGCCTAAACCACGAAGGAGACGATTGCAAGGTGTAGCTGTGGGCAACGTCCCACGTCATGATGCCAATCCGCTCAATTACTTTGGGTTATTCCTGGCCTGCTCTTTTTTCATCTAAACATAAGGCAAAGTCTAAAATCACAGTAAGACGGTGGGCCGGGGTAAAACAGTAGGACTCTCTCCTTACTAAGACCAAGATCGCGGGCATCCACCGCGCCTGAAAGGCAGCCGGGTACACGCGTGAACCTGCACGGCTGTCGCGGGCGCCCCTCAGCTGGTGAAATCGGAAGGATGGGATAAGGAAGCCTTGTTACACATTTTCTGTAGATGATCGTTCTGTGTTAGAATGTGGCCACTACATGGACAGATCTGTAGGAACAACTGCCAACTGGTCAATAAATGCAGAGTTGATTTTTTTTTTTTTTATTCTGTTAGGGAATCACAATCCCGTATCTTGCTCCCATGCATTCAAGGAATATTGGTGGTTAGTAGCTGAAGGAGATCGTACACGGGAGTAATACCGTAGACTGTGCAAAGTATTTTTACAGACAGCTCAACATCTCATTTGATCCCCCCACCAACAACGAGATATGTTCTAGCCAAAACAAAACAAAACAAAAAAAACCCTGTAAGATAAGGCACAGACATTAAGCAACTGTTATTATTTAGCTATTATTTAATTTTTTTAACATTTATTTATTATTGAGAGACAGAGCGTGATCAGGGGAGGGGTAGAGAGAGAGACAGAGACAGAATCCGAAGCAGGCTCCAGGCTCTGAGCTGTCAGCACAGAGCCCGACGCGGGGCTCGAACCCACAAACTGTGAGATCATGACCTGAGCTGAAGTCGGTCGCTTAACGGACTGAGCTACCCAGGTGCCCCATATTTAGCTATTATTTAGCTAAATATTTAGCCATATAGTCATTATTTAGCTATATAGTCAGCTATTCAGCAGAAAGGGCTTAGCCCCAGTACTCAGGTTTCCTCGGATGACCCCACCTCAAGGGGCAATGAACCATGGTAGGTTAACTAGCAGTCATATGGCCTATATACCGTCCTGGTTTTCCCGCCATTTGGGTTTGGGGGAGCAATTGACTGGGTCAGGTCCAGGTTTTATGGTCCAGCCTTCCCATGGGGGCGCAGGACTCAGAAGGCACTTATTTGCAATGCCAACGTATTCTGTAGTGCCTCAGAAATGTGCCCTCTAGACAGCCAGGGATAGAGGGATACTTCTATCAAAGTATAGTTGACCTGCAATGTTACCTTTGTTTCAGGTACACAACATAGTGATTCAATACCTCTATGTGTTGTACCATCTGTCATCATACGTTGTTGTCATGATATTGCTGTACCTTTCAACCCCGTGACTTATTCATTCCACAACCAGAAGCCTGTATCTCCTGTTCCATTCCACCCATTTTACCCACCCCCCACCCCCACCAGCAACCAGCAGTTTGTTCTCTGTATTTGTGGGTTTGTTTCTGCTTTTGTTTGTTTGTTTTTGTTTTTTAGATTCCACATATAAGTGAAATCATATAGAATTTGTCTTTTTGTGTCTGACCTACTTCACTTAGCATTATGCCCCCTAGGTCCGTCCATGTTGTCACAAAATGGCGAGAGCTCATTCCTTTTTATGGCCAAGTAATATTCCATTTTATATCTATATATCACATCTTATTTATCCATTCATCAGAAAAGGTGACTTTTTATACCTCTGCCTGTCTACTGATTCTTTATTCAGGCATTGTCTTTCTGTCCACATTTATCACCCCCTTCTCGGACTTCCCACGCTCTGGCCCAGCTGCTCTCCAGTCAATGGGAATGTCCCACATCTTCCCTGGTTCTGTCCCTACTGTTCCGGATGGCTTCCCTTTCCACCCTGCACCATTTCTTTTCCTATTATCAAACCTTTGTCCTCTTTCCTGGCTCTGATCAAAGTTCCATCTCCTTCAGGAGTCATTACATCTATATTAGTTGGGACTAATGGGAGGAAGTAAGGCTGATTCTTGTGGACTGAAGGGGGAAAAAAGAGATTTTACATAGAATGAGAAGGAAACAAAGGGAAAGGCTGTTTCCAGGATTCAAAACTTGATGGAATGGATGGGCCAACAGGGTGTGTTATATCCACACTCGGCATGAAAGACTGATACCTGCTCTGCCATGGATGGACCTTGAAAACAGTGGAAGGGAAAGAAGCCAGTCACCAAAGGCTGCACATTGTATGATTCCATTTTTATGAAATGTCCAGAGAGTCTTAAAGTAGATTAGGGGCTGCCGGGGGTGGGAGGAAGAGGAGGATGGGGAGTGATGAGGTTTTTGGGGTGACTGTGGGGTCTGTGGGGTCCAGAGCTGATGACCAAGAAAGAATTGCTGAAGATGTCTTTGGTGCAAAAAGGTGATTTTGTTAAAGCACGGGGACAGGACCCATGGGCCGGAAGTGCTACCCCGGCACCATGAGGAAAGGCTTGTTTATATTCTATGGGGTTGGGGGAGGTAAAGTCCAGGGTCAATTTCCAATGAGATTTTCCTATGCTAAAGAAGACTCCCAGGGTACTGGAGACCCAGCTATTGTCAAGCTAAGGTTGTTTTTCCCTCTAGCAAAGCATTAACACTAAGACAGTAAGGAGTTCCTGGCGAAATGTTTTCCTCTGCCAGCCTCAAGTATTGTCAATGGGCTGCAGGTTATAAGGAAATTTAGTTCTACCTGCCATTTCCTTCTGCCTTTGTCTCCCACATCACTCTGGAGGGATGGTGGAGACTGAGGTCCGCAGGACTATGATTTCTATAAGTTAGCCATTTGTTTTTCCCTTCCCTTTGTTTTTGGGCAGCCAGGAGCGCCCAAAGAATATCACACATATCCAACCCGGTTGTTGGGGGCAGTGTTTGCGACCTGTCAGCTTGCCTTATGCTCCTTCATCAGGGAATGGCTGCTAAGTATGGATTTTCTTTTGGGGTGATGGAAATGTTCTGAAATTAGTAGCTATTACTAAACCACTCTGAAATAGTAAAATCAACTAAACTGTACACTTTACAAGGGTATATTTTATGATATATGAATTATAGATTAAAAAAAAAAAGAAGAATGTGGGGAACCAGGGACAAGATGCTCTCAGAAACATCTGTGCATTTCCTCATTGGGTTCCTTCTGTCTTACTGGACAGCTTGCTGGCTTTCTCTGTTCCTCAATCCAGATGGAGGAAAGGGGCCTCCCACAGCTCCTGGATTTTCATTTTCTTTGCACAAGACACCAATCAGAATGAGCCTGGGATTTCTTAGTCCCAATTCCACATTTCTAGGAAAAGAGCTGTTTGGTCCAGATTGGGACAAGTTCCCACTCTTGGACCATTCAACTAAGACCGGGAGTTGGAGTAAGGAGGGCTAGATAATTGCCTTCTCAAGGTAGTCCTATAGATTGAAAGGAAAAGAGGCTTCCAGAAAAGAGAAGGGGGAAAGGCAGAGCATCCAAGATATGGAGCATCCACCATCCTTATTGAACTTCCAGTATAGGACTAGGTATTCAAACCCGTTATACAGATAGAGATAGACATGACACATACATAGATATTTCTTGTTAACGCCTCTCCTTACCTAGTACCATTTAGCTACACTTTTCTCCTTGGCATTTTTTGAGTCTATCTGTTCCCGATTTTTTTTTCTTTTTTTACTGTAAGTCTTATCTTCTCAATTATATTAAAGCTTTATCAAGTGCAGCTTCATTGCATTCTTCTATCCATCCCTTTGTCTTTTACATTCTCCATAGCATCAGATGTAGCCCTGGGGGCTTACACTGGAATTCAGTATGAGGAGTGGAGTTCCAATTTGGCGTGGATACAGATTTTATAGTAGCTTATAAAATATTGGAGGCCCTCTTTAAGAATGCATTATGCATACAAAATTTGGATTAGAAATAAATATGTACTTGAAAGGAGAAAATAAATCACACACAAAAAATTGAAAGAGCTGGGAAATATCACAAAGACCCCAGAAAATATCATACTTTATTAATCTTTTTTTGTGTGTGTTAATTAACCTTCTGACGGAATTCTATAGTATACTTTTTCCTACCATTTTTGTCTACATTCTTTCTGATCATCTTCTAGAGTGCAAATAGGTTTGTCCTCTAGTGTGCATAAAGAATGCACATTCGCATTCAGATGAATTTGCTGAGTGATGTAACGCTACAGATCTGTGCTTCACAAATACACGAATTCTCATACATTTTGTTTTTCTTATTCCTCATCAAAAAGGGGAAAAAACAGTATTGTGTGTTTATAACAGTATGTTAAGTATATTCCTGATAGGAGAGAACTTCCATTTTGATGAGGCATCTATAGTAACTGATCCTACGTTAATAATTTTACGTGTCTGATTATTTGAAGAATTTCCACAGAAAACCTTCTGGCTCTGTATACTCTTGACCTTGTTAACCCTCCACAGTCCACATATTTCTTGCGTAGGCACCTTTGGACTCATGTTTATGTCCATAGAAATTTTGACCCTGCAGTTCCATGGCTTGCTTAGGGTAGATCAGTTTAGAGAGCAGGAAGGATCTTCCTTAAGTGATTCCTGAAGCCCTCAGCATGGGAAGCATACAACCATACCTAGAAGAACTATATGCACATTACTATATCCCTCCAAACCCAAAATGAATATATCCACACTCAACTTCCCCTTAGCCAGATCCCAAAACGCCCCTGGCCATGCTAACTCCACTCTACACCAGAGGACTATGGTGTAGGAAAAGTTATAGTGGAAAGAGACAGTCTTCTCTCTTAAAAGATTTAAAATCTTCAAAACTGTGTGACCCCGTGATCGCATTCCCAAGGCCCACCTGGAAACTTTGGAAGAAGCCTGTGCAGTAAGAGGTCCTGACGATCTGGCTGTGTCAGCTCAAGGAAAAACCACCTCTGTCCACGTGTGAGAGTTTTTGGATATTAGAGAGGGGAGAAATGGATGCGTTCGTTGGATGGATTGTAATAGGGCACACCTTTTGTTTTCTTCTCAAATGGAGTGGAAAGTCAGGGATTGGAATCTAAGAGTCAATGATCTTAGCCCAGTCTCTTGAAGTACAGCATTCTAAATAATGGAAGAGGGGATGCATGTCTCTTGGAGCTCAACAACTCTGTGTCTCCCCTTGGCCTCAGCCCTGCTACCTACTAGTCTCCCAGCAAATATCTGCTCGGTGAACTGATGGAAGGTTTAATGGATGAGTGCCATGGCTCTTTCTGTAAGGATCAAACAAGATAATGGATATAAAAGTATTTTGTAAATAGAAAATTGCTGTACCCATTATAGGTCTAACAAGAGAGTTCAGTTTGTGTAAGATGCTCCCTACACCATTGACTAAAGATAATCATTCATGTTTTTGGAAGACATCCCTCTCCCCCACCAAATCAATTAGTAAGAGGCACTTATTTTCAGAGGAGCCTAAAGACTGTTGCCAAGTCATGTTGTCCATTGCCATCAGAAATATGAGAAGGTTGGAAAGGAGAAACCCCCAGACCATAGGCCACATTTTCATCTAATGTCAATATTTTTCAGAAGTGTACCTGCCATGAACTGACAATGTATTTGGAATACTTAATAATAAGCTGATATTGACCCACAGATACCAGTGATACCGGTCTTCACTGTCCCATTACCAACCCTCTGTCACCCCAAGACCCTTATTCTGGGCAGGATTTGTATTTGTATAAGGGTGACTTAGCAAAATAGCTCTACTGAAGTAATGAGTCAGTCAAGTGTGGGGACTGCTTTACCAGATGCTTTGCAAATGATCAAAGACCTTTCCCAGAGATGCTTGCCTAAAAAAAGAATATTCTTACTGGATTATATAAATGGAAATTCCAAATCAGTGTGGAGATTCCTCAAAAAATAGGTCTAAAAATAGATCTACTCTATGACCCAGCAATAGCACTGCTAGGAATTGACCCAAGGGATACAGGAGTGCTGATGCATAGGGGCACTTGTACCCCAATGTTTATAGCAGCACTCTCAACAATAGCCAAATTATGGAAAGAGCCGAAATGTCCATCAACTGACGAATGGATAAAGAAATTGTGGTTTATACACACAATGGAATACTACTTGGCAAGGAGAAAGAATGAAATATGGCCTTTTGTAGCAACGTGGATGGAACTGGAGAGTGTTATGGGGAGTGTTATGCTAAGTGAAATAAGTCATACAGAGAAAGACAGATACCATATGTTTTCACTCTTTTGTGGATCCTGAGAAACTTAACAGAAGACCATGGGGGAGGGGAAGGAAAAAAAAAAAGTTGGCGAGGGAGAGAGCCAAACCATAAGAGACTTTTAAAAACTGAGAATAAACTGAGGGTTGATGGGGGTGGGAGGGAAGGGAGGGTGGGTGCTGGGCATTGAGGAGGGCACCTGTTTGGATGAGCACTGGGTGTTGTATGGGTGTTTTTGACAATAAATTTCATATTAAAAAATAAAAAATAAATGGTAAAGTTTATAATGTCAAATATATGGTTTAAATAAATAAATAAATAAATAAAAAATTGGAAATTCCAGAGTTAGATGGCTTAGGCATAGCTGGACTTAGGAACATAAAAGACGTCACCAGCACCTGAACACCTGGCCCCTGCCCCAGCCCAGCCTGCTCCAGATGCTAGTAAGGTGGTTGCCCTAAACTCCAGACCTCCTTCTCACTGGGTTTAAGTCAATTAGAAACCATGAAAACTTCATTCTCAAAAGTCACAGAAAAGTTATTGTGGCTCTTAAGCCCTCATAGGACCATCCCTGAACCAGTTGCTTTGGCCAGCAAAGCATGGTGCTTTCATTGGCCAGGACTGGAGCCCAGGGAGAGGAGTGTCAGCCCTATCTTGATGCCGGAGGGAAGAAGGTTTTTCAAAAGGCAGATGCTCTGAGGGGGCTCAATGTCAACCAACCACCAACCTCACTTGGCAAATGATTGCTCTAAGACTTAAAACCAAGAGGACCAGAACCCAGCACTCACCATAAAGATGTCTGAAGTGTCCCCCAGGGTGGTCAGCTTGTGACAACAGTGAGGAATCACTCCAACACAGGTTTGCCTTCGTCAGTCTACGTAAGCGAAGACGACAGCCCCACACCCTCAAATCCGTGGCGTATGCGTATATACATCATATGTAGTTATGCATAGACAGCTGTTAATTGTGATTCTTTGGAAAGGTGGTATAAACACATCACTGCCAATTGAAAGTTTTAATTAGATTTATTAATTCCAGAATGCAGTTGAAATGTGGTGAATATTGATTGTAATGGCCTCTGTTTTAAATATAATTAATTCATGATCTACATAATTGCTCATTACCTGTACCTTAATTATGGGGCATAAAACATTGTTTATCACTAACATAGTGCTAATGGGAAGACAGGTTCTCTCTGATATCTTAGGATCCTTGGTATTTTTGTTGAAGAGAGCAATGAGACGTTTCATTTTCTCTAAAGGGAGAAAGAGAGAGAGGGCAGAAAAAAAGGAAACTATGTCTCCAGTGACAACCAGTATGCAGAGACAACCCGATAAACACAGGGCGTTTATGATTCTTTTATGACTACATTTTCTGACAAGATAAAGTAAATACTCTTTTGTGGGACTTTACAACCGCACAAGGCTAAAGCTACTGTCCAAAGAAACTGAAAAATTTGAGGATAAATATACTGTGTTTGAGTCTGGCTCACGGGCAATGAGGATATCCCAGCAGTATGACAATTTTTATATAAAACCATGAAGGATTTCATGGTTTTTCTTCATCTTACTGCTTGTACCAGCACAATACATCTTTTCTAGAAAAAAAAAAATTATACAAATCTATGGTGCTTTCTGTATTTTCTGATACACCATAAATCCTAAAGGTAGGCCATGTGCCCGTTACGGTTAGCCTGCTTTTTTGGAGAGCCCAAGCAACAACAAAACCTGAAATACATTCCGTATACAAAAATATCACGCTGGCAGAAAATCTGAGTTTGGTGACATTTTAGTGGTTTTTGATTCTGTGGGATTTTTCGGAAGTTCCTTCACAAAGACCGCGGTGAGCCACGGGGTAAGGGTGGCAGTCGTCTGCGGACATCTGTGTCGCGTGTCAGCCCAGGCCTTTTTCAGTGGCAGCGAAGTGTGTCCCTGTGTTGAGGAGTTTGCAGATGCAGTGTCTTCACTGACTTTGTTGGGTCCGACAGACTAAGCACGAGCAAGGTGGGAGGGGCAGCCAGGAAGCTACCGGGAGGGCCACCTTTGGTCAATGCTGCTCGTCCTCTGTGGGGATATTTCTGGAAGAGGAAATAGTTATCTCTGGCCACAGCTCTTCATCCAAGTGGCCAAATGGGGCTTTGTCCCACTCTTCCCAAAACAGGGGGCTCTTTACAACAGAATTTCTTTTTTTTTTTTTAATTTTTTAATGTTTTATTTATTTTTGAGACAGAGCATGAGCGACGGAGGGGAAGAGAGAGAGAGAGAGAGAGAGAGAGAGAGAGAGAGAATCTGAAGCAGGCTCCAGGCTGTCAGCACAGAGCCCGACGCGGTGCTTGAACCCACAAACTGGGAGATCATGGCTTGAGCTGAAGTCAGATGCTTAACCAACTAGCCACCCAGGCACCCCTTTGCGACAGAATTTCTTATCTGTCCTCACCATCCATAGAGCATGGCTGTGCGTATTTTGACAGTGAGCATTTGAGTCTCAGAGTGCTGTCACCTGTTTTCCACCTTGCAACCAGGGGGTCGCCAGGCACCTGAAGTTGGTGATACAGTCACTGAAATCATCAGACACTGCACAGCAGCGTGCTATTTACCAAAGACAAATGATTTACTTTATATGAATTCACAAACCGGCATTGGGCCCCCCAGGAAGGTCTGGAAATTGAAACAAACAAACAAAAACCAAAGCTAAAGTTAACAATAGGGGACAGGAGGGAATTTTGGTTGCTGCTGTTAAAATGAAAGTCAGACAAAAGGATTAAACATTTTTAATACAGTGTTTTAATTTCATCCATGTAAGGTTCTTTTCCCTTCAGGAAGTGTGAGGGAGTGGTTAATAGTATCCAGATTTGTGAGAAAAACAAAAACAATGAATGAAGAGACAATTCTGGACAAATGAGAAATGCTATGTTCAAAGCAGGTACTTGTAATTTACAAGACAGCTTACAATTTCTTTGCATTGAAAATCTCTGCCTGACGGCGCTCACTACATTTGACAAATGTTAAGAGGCTGTGGCGGGGGCAGGGGCGGGGGTACCAGGGATGCCCATGTTTTCTGTCTGGGTCCCTAACCTACGACAGGCTCAATGCCTTTGGGCATGGTTCTTTGCCTCCCTCCAATGGGAAGTCTATCTTGCCGGACTCACGAAAGGGTGCATTCGTCTGCTCGGGCTGCCGGAACAATGCCCCAGAGATCACACAGTTCTGGAGGTTGGAAGTCCAAGATCAAAGCACCAGCAGGGCTGTTACTTCTGAGGCCTCTGTCCTGGGCTTGGGGTGACCTCGGTCTCCCCGAGACCTTACGTGGTCTTCCCTCCACACCATGCCCGTCTACGAGTCTGTGCACGAACTTCTTCCTCTTACGGGGACAACACCCAGCCTGGGTGAGGCCCCACCCTAACAGCCTCATTTTAACGTAATCACCTTTTTTTTTTTTTAATTTAAAAAAAAATTTTTTTTTAACGTTTATTTATTTTTGAGACAGAGACAGAGCATGAACGGGGGAGGGGCAGAGAGAGAGGGAGACACAGAATTGGAAGCAGGCTCCAGGCTTCGAGCCGTCAGCCCAGAGCCCGACGCGGGGCTCAAACCCACGGACTGGACCGTGAGATCGTGACCTGAGCTGAAGTCGGAAGCTTAACCGACTGAGCCACCCAGGCGCCCCTGTAATCACCTCTTTAAAGACCCAAATGCAGTCACATTTTGCGTTTACTGAGGGTTAAGATGTCAACCTGTGAATCTGGTGGGGGGGAGGGGGGCGGTGCATACGGATCCGCCCATAATAAATAGTAATGTGAGCGGAGCCGAGGAAACCTACTTTGTAAATTATAAACTATTAGGTAAATACAGAAGAACTTCTCCTCATTCCCCCCCAGTGAGGACACTGATGGGTGGGTGTGTGGAACTGCAGTTCTCTGTGGGAGAGGGGCCGGGATTTTGTCTCCCACCGCACCCCCGGGGGACATTTGACAACATCTGGAGACATCTGTGGTTGTCACAGCTGGCGGGGAGGTGCTACTGGCATCTAGTGGGTAGAGGTCAGAAATGCTGCTAAGCATGAGAAAGTGCCAAAGGCTAAAGCCCTAATCTGGGGGGATCTGCCCCTTTCCCTCCCTGATCACTTCTGCTGCCTGCTTGGAGGTGCAAGGAAGGCAAGGGAGGCTTCCCTGTGCAGAACTGCCCCCTGGAGCCACGGTGCAGGCCGGCCCGGCCTGTCTGCTCTGCAAAGCCTTTGGCCTCGCCCAGGCTGCCTCAGTGCCTCTCTGAGACCATTTTTCTGCACTTAGAGAAAGTTCCACTTCCCTCCTAGAATTATGATCACTTTACTCTTCAGGTTTTTTTTAGAAAGCTCCTCGTGTCCAAAAGGCCGCTAGCAAAATGGATGGGTTTAAGGGGCGGGGGGTGAGGGGGCGCTCCCTCCGTGGAGGCCTCCCACTGCTGGGGAATGGTTCTCCCTGTGTCCTACAACACATGCATTAGGACGGCCTCATTTTTTTTTCCCTCCCCTTCCATCCCCTCCCCGGCTGTATCTAAATTTAGCCCTCTCCCCAGCGACCCAGGGAAAGATCAAAGCACTCTTTACATCCCCGTGATGTTGAGATGGAGTGGGCTTCTGTCATAATAGTAAACGGGGCAGAGAAATGGCAGCCAGGGACGAGACAGGTGCACGGGGCTCGCCAGCGGTCGGCAGACCCCGGGGATCTGGCGGAGGCCCGCAGGCCCAGGGAGGTGGAAGGAAGGTCTTGATCCTCACAGCCCTGGGTCTCTGGAGGGAATTAGGGAATGGAAGTCTCCCCACAGTGGGCGGGACAGAATTTAGCCCACCCAACGGGGCCATTTATGCCAGGCCCTCAGCTCAGGCCTTCCCCCTCCTGGCCCCTTTGCACCTTTCCTGCTCAGTAGCCCCAGGTGTTTCTCTTCATATGAGGTTCAGGAAGGCTGCGGAGAAGAAAGCATTTGTAGCCAAGCCTCTGTCTCCAGCTGGGTTCCCCAAGACAGGCTCAGAGAGTTGCATGCAGGTTTAATGGGGGAGAGACCCCCGTGGGCAAGGAGGAGGGCCGAAGTGGACAGAGGGAGAGCCCCCACAGCCCTCCCAACTGAGGCCTCAGGGGGTCCCACAGGGTGCTCTGGGGTTGGGAGGGACTTCAGAGCTGTTCAAGGCAAGGCAAGCAGGACTGTGTCCCCCCCCCACACACACACACACACTGGGGGGTCATTGCTGTGGGCCGTCCCTGGGAAGGGACATTACTGGTGAAGGAGCCGGCCCCCATGAGAAGTGAGCTAGGACATGGGCCCCTGAAAACCAGATTTGGGCAGAGCACCCCTGGGCCTCTTTGACGGATGCAATTTCAAGTCAGAGATTTAGAGGCGTGTCACCAACCGACCCTCCTGTGATCACCTCCCTGAATAATGAGGAAGCAGCCAAGGAAATCACCAGCTTGTAGTTCTACTTTTCATAGAGGGGAAGCCCATGCATCTGGGTGTGGGCTTTGGAAGGTGGGAGACCGTGGGTACCCTGAAAGGCATACACCGCTGTTAACCTCTCGCTGCCTTAACCTCCCCGCCCGTAAAATGGGCCCTAGCAGCGTGCCTCGGTCACGTAACCAGTAAGCAGCAGCCAGGTTGCAGCCGTGGCCCGGCTGCTGTAGTGCTTACAAGCTCAGCCACCTTGCCGCTTTCAAAGGGACCCCAGGGAGTGAGGCTGAGGGAAGGCAGAAGGGGGAAGTCACCTGCCAAAGGCTACACAGCTGGTTAGTTAGGTCCCCGCCCTTGTGCCACCACACTGGTCCTATTCAGGAAGCAAACTGTTTTGGAGGGTGGGGAAAGAGGAGGGGATGGCTTGATTGTCAGTGAAATCGATCAACAGAGTCACCATTTAATTAAAAAATATATCAAAACCTTTCTTGATAATGATCGACCTGTTACACTGGAGCAATTAAAGTGGTGATTTTATTTACTGAGTTACTGCCAACTCCTACGATTTTTTTTTTCCTGTAATACCCTTGTGATAACTCAATTGGAAATATGTGGTAAGATGCAGTGATGATAATGCCTTTTCTTAAGATGCCTTGAGCCATAGCCAACCGGGGAGTTTCTCTGATGGGTCCGTCGCACAACTGAGATCCCCTCCGTGTCATTCCTACTCCAATGGCTCTGGAGGGACCCGTCAGCAGTCTTAGAAGGGGTCTGTCTGTAACTGGGGAGACACACACCCGTATGCTCAATGGCTCTTCGGCAATGGCACACAAGAGGTAATTAGAAATGGATGCTTTTTAAGATTTAAACATTAACTTTTTCAAATTAAATTTCCATTGGAAATGTCACAGAACCAAAAACGCCCCTTGCACACGTTCTCAAGGAGTGAGAACCTAGAGCTGTCCAAGCAGACAAGCCCAGATGCTTCCTGGTGGTGGCAGGGACATGTGGTGGGCACGCAGAGGCTTCCAGCCATGTGGATGTCGGGCTTTCAAAAGGGAAATGATGAGCCTTAGTTCATTGAAAGTGTCACCTGGGTCCATTTCCCTGGTTATGTGCCTGCCCCACTACCTTCGTGGCTCTTTGTTGGAGAGATAGATGGGAAGGAGTCCCATGATCAATTAAATTTGGGAAATGCTACACACAACGCTGCCCTCCTGGATTAATATACTAAAAGCTCTGAGATGTTCTGAATCAATAAATCAATTTAATTTTTGGTTCATAATTTTTCCAATGCACCTGACCACAGAACCCTGTCTTCGTGTCATACCTATGAAAAACTTGAAGAATCTGTTTTGCAAAACTCCTAATTGGGTGTAACTGGATTAAAACTGATTACCAATCAAAGGAGGCATGGCAACGGAAGGAACCAGCTGTCAGGGGTCAGGGGACTTGGATTCTGGTCTAGACTCTTCCATTAACTGGCAATGTGACTTTGGGGAAATCACAAGCTTCTGGAACTTAGTTTACTTGCCTATAAAATGAGGGGTTGGAGTTAGGTAATCCCATAGACCGTTCTGGGTCTGATGGGCGACGATTCTCAGGCTTGCTCAGATGCACCTGGAAGGGGGAGAGCTGTTCTCTTATCACCCACCATGGCTCATGGCCATAGTCACAGGTTCTGCCCTGGAATGTTCCCAGGCCAGATGAAGTGAGCCTTGGTCCCCGAGGCCACTCAATCAGATGGGGTTGCTGCCCCCCATCTGCCATACAGTCCACCTGCCATACCTGGTCCACTATGGGATGATGGAAGCAACTGTCTTTTGAGACTCTACCCTCCATGCAGATCTCTGTGAGCCTTGTTGTGGAAAACCTGGCCCCTCTGCTCTTGGAGCACAGGATCCAGATGGGGAGAGAAGCCAGGCCCACACAGGGATGCAAGTGGCCATGTGCCACAGTGGGTGCAATTAGCTGGCAAGTGTCTGGGAGATCCCAAAGGGAAGCTCATCGAGGACTGAGTGATCGCGGAGATGCCCTGTGGGGTGGAGGACTTGAGAAAGACCTGAGAAAGGGGATGGAATTCAGACAGGTGCGTAGGAACGAGGATGGCCTGAAAAAAGCAGAACTGCCCGAGGCCTATTTGGGAGAGCTGGTGAACCTCTGTGTGGTTCCAGTGGCAGGCAGAAAGGGTGGGAAGTGACGTAGAACCAGGGGCTGCAGACAGACAATAAGAGTTTTGGCATTTTATGTCATCAGGCTCCAGTGTCATTCAGGTGGTGGGGAGCCACTATGATGTCTTACGAAAAACGGTCTGTTAGCAAACGGAGCTTGGGACGTGATTGAGTGGACACCATCCTTGAGCTTCCTGCATGACCCCAGATGTGGAGCCATATGTGTGAAGCCCTGTCTCCCAGCCTGTGGGTTTGCTCAGGCTCAACACTCCCCAACCACGAGCAACATTAGGCCGGAGCACCCAGTGCCAGCCCACACTCAAACAAGACTGAGCAGAAGGAAACCCAGCTCCTCTAGGCCCGGAAGCAGTGATTAGAAGGAAGAGTATTCCTGGAGCACAAGGTTCAGGGGAGTGGGAAAAAGAGCTGTGCAAATGCCACCCTAAAACCAGCTCTATCCCAGGGCGCCTGGGTGGCTCGGTAGGCTAAGCGTCCAATTCTTGGTTGTGGCTCAGGACATGATCTCAGGGTACGTGAGTTCGAGCCCTGTGATGGGCTCGAGCCTGCTTGGGATTCTCTCTCTTCCTCTGTCTCTGCCCCTCCCCTGTGCTCTCTCTCTCTCTCTCTCTCTCTCTCTCTCTCTCAAGATAAATAATTAAAAAAAAAAAAAACAAGCTCTACCTGACAATTCTAGATAATCAACCCATGCCTCGGGTTCTAGTAGAGATGATGCACTGTCATGCGTGATTTTTAACTTGAGTGATAATAAATAGTAACAGAATCTAATGATTTATGCTGTCAGGAGCAGAAAAATGAGTGAGATGCTTGGATGAGTTCAAGCCCATGAAAGATCAGGAGGCAGCTGGACAGTCCCGGGGAAGCTTTCCTGTAGTCTCGTGAAATGGCAGCGACACTGAACAGCTTTTAAGGTAACTTTCAGATAATGATTACAAGACCCTATTTTTGACACCTTGCATGTAAGGGTCTAAGAATCAGGACCTTCAAGCTCTTTTTGACGGTTATCTGCTCCTGCTTCAGTCACTTGAGAGCCTGGACCGCCACACCCACGCTGCCCAGAAAGGCCACTGGGCAGAAGCTGTCTACGATTCAGTGGTTTGCTCAAGACCCCGTGGGGTCCATCGGCGGGAGCCAGTCCCCTCACTTGTGATGACTGCACACACCTGGCTCAGGTGTCTGAAACACGCATCTCAGGTGCTCTTGTTAGAACGCTGGGCACTTACGCGTGCGAGCACAATTACAGTGCGTTTGTTTCCAGGCCATGGTGACCCTAAAACCAACCGGTACGGACAGTAGAAGGGATTTACTGACCCACGTAACTGGGAAGTCCAAATGTGGGAAGGACTTGAGGGTCAGAGTGATGCTTTTCTTTCTGTTTCTCCATTCGGCTGCCCTGGCTTCAGCTTCACCCTAGGCCTGACCCCTCCCTCTGAGAGAAAGATGGCTGCCAGCAAACCCCGGCTGATGTGTTTTGTTGCCTAAACCGGTGGAAAAGGACAGAGGCAGAGACTTCTGTACCAGGAGAGTAAGAAAGTTCATTTTATAGGAGCTCTAAGGAAACCCCTTTGTACCTTTTACTGGACTGACATGGGACCCAGGGCCATTCTCGAACCAATCGCTGGGGCCACTGGTGGGACTCACGTTTGTCTTTCCAGGCAGCGCCTCTCACTGGGAGCTGGGGGACTGGCCGCTTCCCAGATATACATCTGATGCAGATTGAGGGACAGGGAATTCTGCAGGGAGAAAGGAGGGGATCTCCAGAAAAAAAAAAGGAGGGCTAAACTGGATGCGGTCGCAAGCTCTCCATTGCTAAGAGGCCAACCCCATGCAGAATACTGTCTGTTCCAGCATTGTTTCTGAACTAGTTCTTCAACATGCACTGCTGTAACTGGTCCTTGTGTATCTACCTCCAGCAGGTAGGATGCTTCTGGTTGTAAGTGACAGTAAATCCTAACTCCAGCTCTCTTAAATAAGGAAGTATATTATCTCACATCCAGACGTCCAGTGTCCCCTAGAGAGGGCCTCGGTAATCAGCAATGGCCCGGGGTGCTCCCACCTCTCTTAGCTCCCGTCCTCATCATCCCCTTCACCCTAAGGTTGCTTCCCCCTGCACTGGACGTGGTCGTTGCAGCTCCAGACATGCCGATCCAGAGGAACAAGAAAGGACCATCGCTTGTGGCTCTCTCTTGGGAGAGAGGACAATTTCCCCAAATCACCACTGTCAGTGACAGACATCCACTCATGGTTCACTGGCCAGAATGAGGAGGTGTTCATCATCGGCTTAAAACACAAAAGTTTTGGATAGAATCGATGTTAGGAAGGCAATGCCGTAACCGCTATTGCATCTAGCTGGATAAAATGAGCTTTGTGCCCACCTAAGATACTGAGGTGTAGACGCGCTTAACATTTGGGCCAGTGTGAGGTGAAGAATGCTTCCCTCACATGGGAGAGCTTCTCCCCATGTGTCAATGTGGTTTCAAGTCCCAACTCCACTGCAGTTGCGAGTGTGGGGGGCCTGGGGCAGCATTTCTTAACCTCTCCGGGATAGTAACGGTTCTGGGATCGTAAAGCCTTGTGGGTATCGGTGGAGAGATCCCCTTGAAGCACTCCCCCAATCTGGCACACAGTAGTTCTCAACAACAAATGGCATTGCTTTCCTGGCATGTCCTCAAGCTGATTGCGTCTGCTCGCTCTGATGTGCATGGTCTCTGCTCATCCAGTGCTGAGTGTGAACCTTTCAGACGTCTGTTCCCAAAGTGAGAATCAGCAAATGGAAGGTTTGGGGGCTTCGGTCTCATTTATTGAGCCTTTTGGTCAATTCCACCCTCAAGAGTTCCTTTGCTTAATAACCATGGAATGGTCACTTTGCCCTACCATTATCTTTGCAAAAAAGGTCCCAATATGCATTCTTCCGCCTGCAAAAAAGTCTCAAAGCTTATGTGTCAGGACCTATTTTTAGTGCTTTACAAGTCAGATCTTCCCTCCTTGCTTTCTCCAGTCCCTCAGGACTTTTAGATTTACTATTTAAATATTTATAAACTGTTACAATTATTTATTAAAGGTTTATGTTGTTATTATATTTAGTAGGGAATATGCATTTCTTCCTCCAAAAATAACAGGACTTTCCATTAAACGACATGCGTTAATGATGCAGTAAATTGTCTCTTAAAGCCACAGAGAAAGTTTTCCTCTCCTTTGACAACCCTAAGTACGCTTATTTAAAAGTAGGGGTCCTACCTCGCTGCAAAATGCATCGCTCCTGACTCCCCAGATGTTATTATGCATATTTAGGGAATGCTTAGTGCTTACACAGAGAAAGAAACTTTACCTTCAGAGATCACTGTGTAGTCAAAACCAAGAGATGCTTTTGTAGCCGGTAACCCCATAGCTGTGCTCCGGGGACCCGTGTTGGTGCACGTGTGTGCACGGAGAAGCGTGCGTGTGCACACCCACGTGTTACATGTGTGCGTGCCCGCACGTGCCTTTGTCTTGTTTTAGATTCCCTCATTGCTCGTCTAGTCTGTGCCAAAGACACAGAAATGAATAAGAAACGCTCTGCCCCAAGAGACTCAGGGGTCTCATGGAGGAAGAAAACTAGGTAATAGAGGAACAATCATACAAAGTAAGTGTTAAACAGTACGGAGGCGTCTGGGCAGTGTTGTGTGGACCAGGCGGAAGAGCAGCTAATTTTGCAGAGGAGTGATTCTCTGACATATAGGTAGACCCATATGTATATCTACAAGGCTTGCTCTGGGAAGGATGAGCCGCTTTTTTTGTTCTTGGAATTAGACTGTTCTGCCACCGCTCGGTTGCTCACTCATCCACATGACTGTGTGGCCCAGACCCTGCTGTAGCTCAGTGGTTATCAGCCACGGGCAATTTTGCCATCCAGAAAACTCTGGCAATTTCTGGAACCATCTTTGGTTGTCACAACTGAGAGGGTGCTACTGGCATCTAGTGGGTAGAGGACATGGATGCTGCTAAACACCTTGCAGCAGCCAGCAGAACCCCCCAACAAAACACTGTCTCGCCCCGAATCTCAACAGCGTCAGGGTTAAGGTTGGGAACACCTTGGTGTAGCTCAAAAGGGTCCTGAGTCAGGTGAGTCGTTTTGGATGAGGCCAGCGAGATTGCCTCGAGGTCCTCGGAGGGAGAGCTTGGGCTCAGGGAGCCAGTCCAGGGCGGCGAGATGAACACGGGCTCTTCCCGTGTTCTAGATCTCACATCTAGAAACTTCCCCCCCAGGGAAATGGTCAGAGGCTCTCTTTGAGCTTTGAGAGAGGCTCAAAGCTGCGGTAACAACAGCAACAATGACAAAACTCAAACCCTGAAGAGTCAACGCTAACAGGTTGGTTAATAAATTAGGACACATGATGGATTTTAAAGATGTCTGCAGGTAGCTTCAGTGACATATACATCGTCTGCCATCTGAAATTCAGTGACAGAGAGTGTCTCTCCCCAAACACACATTCTCCATCCCTCTGTCTCTGTGTCTCTATGTCTGTCTCTGTCTCTCTTTTTCTCTTTCACACACACACACACACACACACACACACACAAGACTGAGGGAAATAAACCTATGGGCTAATTCCTATGTTGGTAGATGGTAAAATTGGAAACAGTGTCCTTTTTTTAATGTACTTTAATTTTTCTGTATTCTCCAAGTTCCTGACAATAAACATTAACAGAAAAAAATTACTTTGTTCTCATTTTTTTAAAAATTAGTTTTAACGTGGGTTTGTTTTTTTAAAGGAGGCCCATGAAACCAGGAAATGAAGCCCGGCGCATCGGCCAGCCTATGCCATGCATTGAGGCAACGTGTATCCCTTTCTGGACCTGCTTCTGGGGTGCCCAGGGGCCCCCCAACCTCCCCCTCCCTGTCTTTCAGGGTGGTTCTGGGAAGCCAGTGAAATACTGCATGAGGAAATGAAAGGCTGGAGAAACCAAACGTTTCAAGATCATCCTTCTGGCGGGGAAGATTTGATCAACACCTAACGGGCCAGGGTCTAGCCTGATTGTCCCCTTGTCCCTGGCAGGTCCTGGGACACCCAAGAGCCACCACGGGCCATCGCACTTTACAGATGGATGCCCCCACCTTGGCGGGAGGGAAGGAGAGGCCCCTTCAGTTACTCAGTCACGGAGGATTTGAAGCTTCGAGTAGATCCCTCAGTCTGTTTTTGTTTGTGGTTGGAATTTGAGGGATATACTTCCTGGCCCATTAGCTGAAGCATTAGAGCATGTTTGCTAATAAAATCAGTCCAGGAAGAGAGTGGCTAGAATTTCCAACAGGGGGCTGTCTTTGCCCTTCCGCCTGCCCCCAGATGGGGGTTCCCATGCTCCCGTCGGGAATCCAAACCCTGCCAAACGATGACTCCCTCTTGTCCGCTGCCCAGGTACTTCCCCCCACCTCTCTGTGCCACATGCATATTCTCCCTACAAATCTTGTGTTTCACTAGGAAACTAGCTCAGAAAAACAGCTCCCCTACCCCCACCACAGATCCCTAACACCTTTGCTTACAGGCAGGCATCCACTGGCTTTTATAGAAAGGGTGGGCTTGCAGGGACTCTGCCCAAGGCCCACGCAAATCCAGAAATGTCTGGGGTTTGGCTTAGAAGACCCAGAGGGGCCTGGAAGGCAGAGTGATTTCTTTGCAAGCGTGTGGCGTCTGCGAGAGTCGGCGTGGCCGCCAGTCCATTTTTCCCACTCAGAGAGTAGGGGCGCCTACTAAATAATTGAAGTATTAGTAACAGTTTCTTTCCCCTTCTGCAGGCACTCCCAAAGGCCTGCCGTTTTCTTTGCAGGAACAGTTGGCATTAAATACGCTGGGTGTCAGTGCAGCAGTGAGGTGGTTAATTTTGACTGAATATTATACCATATAACCACTTGGCATTTAACTTGAAAAATGGCTTTCTGCTTCACCTGTCAGCATACTCAGTTCTCATCAAATAAGTGAGTGAGAAAAATTTTTAAATTTCAATTTCCTGATGCTATTAGACACTACTTCTTCCATACTTAAACAGTTTAGCAGTGCATGTACAGGTTTTGGTATTCAGACCATGCCTCAGACTACATGCTATTACAATAGCTTTTTTGTTTAAAGGGTAAAGAGATGCATGGATCTTTATCTTGAGGTTAGGAAAATGTATTGCAGGAACACGGCCAATCAGGTTCTGAATAACTTTGAAACATGGTACCGTCACCCCAATGTAGTACAAGGCATTCCAGCGCCGACGGGAGAGGGTTGGAGCCTGTCAGAAGGAAGCCTTCGGAAGGAGGCGGATGTGCGGAGAAATCCTGCCCGGTACTTCAGGGGAAATTGATCACTCGCGCGCATTAATCTATTTTTACGGTTTCTTTTGTCAATTATAATTCGGTAAACTATGCCAGCGACTCGCATTCACGAACTCTCTATGTGTAAGATTAAAACCCCAGGCTCTTTCACTTACATGAGTTAGAGGTCTTCTGTTATCCAGAGCTCAAACATCTTGATTAGCGCCCTCTTGTTTTGTTTGTACGTCCTGAAGGTAGGAAGGAAGAGGAAAGGAGATGGCGATCTTTGGTTTCGACCTCCCAGATCTACTTTCTAAGAACACCTCCATTTTGTGGCTGATGTTGCCCGAAAGAGGGTCGGGGGATGTGGCCTGTTGGTTGAAGCCAGGAGGGCAAGCTACGGCCTGTGAGTCAACCGCAGCCCATGGCCAGCCTGACCTGATTCTCTTAACGCGCGTTGCTGGGACACAGCCACACCTGTTCCTTTCTGTACTTTTCTCTGGCTGCTCTCCAGTCGGTGGAGTTGAGCAGTGGGAACAGAGACCCACAAAGCCCCAAATGTTTACCATCTGGCCCCCTATGGAAACGTTTGCACTGCCCCCTCCCCGTTTACAATCTCAAACTTCCATCCTCTTCCCTTTTCGTTCCTGGGACTAATTTTTCCATATCCTTAGTGGCGATGTTTCTGGAAAGAATGAAACCTCTTGGCTCAAGAAGGTAGGCACTTGTAGAGAGGTGTTATTTCTTTACTTAGGCCAGATAGGGGGATATGAAGTGACCCCTCCTTTCAGATGAGAAAACTGAGGCCCCCAGGGCTTTCCATGATCTGTTGAAGCCACACAGCAAGTTCATGACAGATCTGGGACTAGAAGTGCAGACTCCATTTTGCATAGGAGTTGTGAGGATTAAATGAGTAAGTAAATGTGAATTGAAAAAATGTCACCAGCCTAGAGCAAATCCTCAGTCCTTATTAAACATTATTATTCTCCTTATTTATGTTGTTCCACGACCCTCAGCCCGGTGTATCAGGCGGCCAGCAAGAAGGGATGCCTGCTGCTGTTGGTCTGTTCCAGCGACACAGAGACCCAGGCCATCGGCGGAGCAGGGTTATTTGTCTCCATCGGAAACACGAACCACATTTCCTTGTAATGGGCTCCATATTTTGGCCAAGCGGCTTCAGATGTCTGGCCAATAGGAAACCCGTGCCCTTCCTGCACAATCTCAGCCCTAAGAGTCTGTGACTCTCTCTCCCTAGAGGCTCACAGAACAAGAGGGAGGGATGGCTGGAAATCAATAAATGGATTGCACACCTTCGGGGCTCTGCCATTTGTCATCCCTGACCTACACAGGCGCTCCAGGGCTCACAGGAGTCTGTGCTACGTGTCTCCGTGGTCCCCCTCATCCTCCACCTTGACCCCTGAACATATTGTTTCAAGTTCTGAGAGCCTGGGGGGTGGGGAGTGAGAGACAGGAAGGTAGGGAGGGAGAGAGCTAGTGGAGTACAGGGAGAGAGACAGAGAGAGAGAGGGAGAGAGAGAGAGAGAGGCAGCACACCTGTCCGAAAGTGCTGGCCCCAGCTGGCTGGTTTTGATGCCAGGTGCCAATATCATCCGGGCCCCTCTGGGCTCAGCCAGGTAGTTGGTACCCTTCGTTGGCTTGCGGTGAGGCAAGCTGTCACTCCCAGAGGGAGACCAGCCCTCAGCCCTGCTCTCCTCTAAAGCCCAGCGAGAAGGCAGGGGAGTGAATCAACCAAGACGGTCCACATACCGTCTCCAGGGTGAAGTACAAGCCCAGCAAATGTCCTCTCAGGACCCTCCTTTGTCTGCCCCCCGTAGATCCCCTAAGTGCCGGGCACCGTGTGAGAGAAGACAGGGAGGGGAGCTGGCAGCCCTGTCCCCAGGGAACTCTGCATGGCACGTGTTCTCAGCTCAAGTCCTAGTTTCATATGGGAGGCTAGTCATGCCGGTGTTGGAAGGGGACACCGGGGATGATGACCAAACCCGGATATTGGCGATCGCAGGAGGCTACCTGCACCCCTGTGGTAGGCGGGGTCATGAGAAGAGGTGACTGTTTGGGGTGTGGGACGGTTCCCGCAAGCTGGGACCTGGGAGGAGGGGCTGTCTGGGGCTTGTGGGGCCATGGCCCAGATGGAGGCACCGGCAGAGGTATCTCCCCCTCCATTTCCACCCCCACAGACCTGCGGCTCTCAGGGATCCCTGCAGGTGGCCGATCAGGCTCCCTCTGAAACTCCTTCTTGCCAGGGAGCAAAGGTGCACCCTCTGGACAGCAGGGTGGGGAGTGCGCAAGGTCGGGGGAGTCCAGTGAGGAAGACAGTACCCTGTGGCCTGGCTGGGGACTCTCCCCGTGATGAGCAGTTTCCCAAGTGTGGTGGAGGGTGGAGCGTGGGTTTCCCTCCAGGGGCTGGTCTCCAGGCCAGACGGGCCCTCGGCTTCCTCACCTGTCAGGTGGGATAGTTGGGGAAGCTCCAAGGTGTCCTCCTTAGATGCCACCATAGGGAACAGGTTGAAAGATCACTGCTTAGAAGATGGGGCTTTAGAAAAAGAAACTGCCCAAGAGGGCTCAGAAGGGCCATCTCCCGAGCCTGACAGGCCAACCCAGCAGCTGGAGCATGCAGCCCTGGAACCGAGGGCCAGAGTCGGGGTGCAGCGTGGGCGTGTGGGAATAATGTGGTCCTGAGGCACAGACTATATGAGGCGGCAGTCATGAGGCACTGCGGAGGCAGAAAGCAAAGTGACCCTCCCCGGCTGAGCCCTGCTGTTGTAGGGGCTCGGGGCCGGCAGGGGCCTCCCTCTCCAGAAGTTTCCATGGGGAACTTCCCACCAGTCCGGCTGTGGGGCATGCTGGGCGCCTCCCAAGCCCTCACCCAGACCAGCCTATCAAGAGCATCCCTGAGCCCCCAGCTGATTTGCGAATGAGCATCAAGGTCCGCCTGTGACACCGGCCGGTGATTTATCGCCCACGCCACACCTCCCACTTTCTGTTGTGCACTCGTGTCCTGTCCTTCATATCTTTCTTTAATCATGAGAGAGTAATTGCAGATATTTAAACACTCGAGTTTCCTGCAGGAATTTCTATACTGGGTTTTATAGGCCTTTTATAACAGAACAAATCACAGTTTGGATGAAATTCTGGGAATTCTCTTGCAGGATAATCATGCTCAGATTGCCTCCCCACTGCTAGCTTAATGTGGCTGTCCAAGTTTGGGATTTACTGGGGAGCCAATTTGTTTTAAGAAATTAACAAAACCAATACCTAAGTACCGCGCTGAACATAAAGTTTTTATTCATTTTGGTGAAAGGGGAAAAAAAAAAAAAAGAAAAGATACCCAACATTCTACTACTCACAAAACAGCTCTTGAAAATCATTTTTATGAAACTGAATCTCGCTCCCCCAAATGATTCCCTCATGCTAAGCGGGATGCAGTGTGGCCTCGCAATAATCGCTCGCTTGTATTTGTCTGTTAAACCAGCTCAAACTTTGCAGGCTCTGCCTGACCGTCCTTTTACTTTTTTTTTTTTTTTTTTTTTAATTTATGTATGTTTTTACGGAGATGTAGGGAGCCACGTCGATGAGAGACAGCTCTCACTCGGGGAGGAGTCAGATAGGGACAATGAGGATTTAGACACCCAACAGGGAATCCGTATCCCTCAGACCCTATGCCCTACATGTATACAAACTGTATATAGTTTTTTCAAAACGTGACCTAGAAATGAGAAAAGAAGAGGAAGAAGAGTGTGCTTTCAACGGAGTTGGATGTACGAACACCTCTTTGAAAAGCAACGGTATTTGCTCCTGGGTCTGGAGGCTTCCCTTGCCCTCCCTTGCTTTTGCCCAAGGAGTTCCAGTTCCACTCAATGCTGGACACAGTTCTCTCTCTCACCATCACAGCTACTTGGGAACCAGATCTTATTTAAAGTATCTCCTTTTCTTCAAGCTGGAGCTGCAAAGAGTGGAGGGACCTCCCCAGGGAACTCCCTTTCGGTGTGTGAGGCCCACGGGGGTCCCATCTTTGCTCTCAGGGAGGCAAGTGTCCTTGTGGGACATTTACTCAATGTGTCCCCTGACCAGACCAGGTGCAAGTGGACGGAGGGTCCCAGATCCCACTCTAGCAAGGTTTTGGAGCTCTGAAGTGCCTTCTTAGTCCGACTGTAGCCCAAGGAGTCACTGTGGGATGCAGAGACCCTGAGGGGACAGCAGGAGAACCATTGCTGCGGGTGGGGCATCCCCTTGGGCAGGTCTCCCAGCCCAGCTCCAGGCAGGTGCACCCCAGCATGGCTGTGAGCTGTGAAAGGAGGAGACTCCAGCCGGTGGCCTTCATGAGCAGGTGTCTGTCCAGAGAAGGTGCACAAAGGAAGGAATCAACATAGTCAGCTAACAAGGGCTCAGTGCTCCTGCTGCAAGGGCGTGGTCCTGACTCTCTATGGAGTTGCGGGGCGGGGCGGGGGGGTGGATGCCTAGAAGAGACACTGCTGCCCTGTTATTGGTGCCTGGAGATACTTTGTGCAATCCCAACACCCACATGAGTTGACTTTGTCTCTCTTGGACATGACAGTCCCTGCCACTGGTCACCACCCAAACTAGGCTTCTGAATATGTAAGAGAGAAGGCACCAGAGGGCAAAGTTACCACATTTCTCACTTGTTCCAGCCCTAGGCAAGGCCATGTTCTGGGCAGTGTGAGCCCTGTGTCCACCCCCACGTCACCCCCGGTGTCTAGTCCTCGCATGCACACCCCTGCACCCTCTGTGGCTCCCTGCAATGCCCATCAGCCAGCCCCAAGGACCCCATCTGAGATCTTGTCCACTCGCAGTGGGCTGCTCCCGAAGCCCGCATGGGCCGGTCCAAACTTTGACCCACTCCTGCACGTCCCAAACTTGTAGTCTGCTCCTGCATGCGTTACTACCTTGCCAGGGCCCGGGTCTAGTGCCTGGAGAATCATTGTCAGCCCTGAGGTCTGAAGCAAAGGCTCTCTGGGCAGCTCTGGTAGGACAGCTGGATCTAAAGCCCTGGCCACACCTGTGACTCAGGACCAGGCCCGTTGCTAGAACCTTGGTATCTGCTAGTCTGGAATTCTAGCCTAAAACGCAGAGCCCTGAGGGCCTTGAGATGGTCACTGGTGGAGAGAGAGGAGGCCGAGCAGCCATTTGCTCCAGCCTGTACCTCAGTGTGGCTTTTTCTCCCTGATGCCCGCCTCCTCAGTGCCCCCTGCTGGCCCATTTTCACACTGCATGTGGCTTTGAGCTACAGGGACCTCCTTTAACAGGACGGCAGGCTCAACCTCAGAGCACAGGACTCCTCTCCAGGCGAAAGGGCTCCCTGGGTGCTGGCCCTGTCTCCCCATGAATGCTCTCCAGTCTCTCACCAAAGATGAATTAAGCACCTACTGTGTACCTTTGCTAAGAGCTGGGGATACAGCAGACAAGACAAAGTCCCAGCTCTTTTGGACCCTAAGCTCAGATCATCCAGAAACATGCAGATAAAGACACGTTTTAGACAGTGAGAAGGGCCATGAATGAAACAAAAGAGGGATGGGGGAACAGGTGTCAGTGTTAGATGTTGCAGTCGGGGACAGTCTCTTTGAGAAGGTGACACTTAAAAAGTGGCAACAAAGTGGGGCGCCTGGGTGGCTCAGTCAGCTAAAGCATCTGACTCTTGATTTTGTCTCGGGTCAAGATCTCGTGGTTCGTGAGCTCGAGCCCCGCGTTGGTCTCTGCACAGACAGTGTGAAGGCTGCTTGGGAATCTCTGTCTTCCTGTCTCTCTGCTTCTCCCCTGCTTGCTCTCTCTCTCTCTCTCTCTCTCTCTCTCTGTAAAGATAAAGAAATAAACATTAAAAAAAAAGTGGCAACAAAGTGATGCAGGAGTGGTGGCATAAGGACACGGGAGGGCATTCTGGGCAGAGGAGACAGCAAGGCACAGGCCGGGCGGTCTGCATGAGTGTGCAGGGAAGCATCTCCCTGGCGAAGTCTGGGCGGGAGGCAGGGGCCAGACCACAGGCATCGGTAAAGAGTCTGGCCTTCATCTGATGTGTGAGGAGACACGCCAGGAGGGCTGAGGACTCATGACCCACCCTGGACGTCTGTGATCCCCATCAGGACACGGAAAACGTGCACTTGGCCCGGGCCTGTGCCAACAGGGACCTGGGGAACACTGTTCTCTGGGAAGAATAAGTTTTTAACTACAAGGTTTTCCGTACCACGGCCAAGTTCTCCCTTACACAGCCCCATTTAAGAGAATTTTAAATCGTCAGCTTTTATTTATCCCAAGGCAGTCTCCCAGGCAGGGGCTCTGCCCTGTTGTTCCTCTCGGCTGGTGTCAGCAGGACGGAGGGGAAACCAAGGTCCACTGTCCCCCGCAGGCCTGACCCCAGGGCCCAGGAAGGGACACAGCCTGCACCCGGACACCACCCCCCCCCCCCCCCGTGGCCTTCCACACTCCATCTTCTCCCCTCCTCTTCCCTGGCTGCAGACAATGGGGCAGGAGACGGTCACCTTTTCGGATATGGTTTGCCAAAGCAGTGTCTGAATTAAATCTCTCCCATTAAATCCTACCAGGGAGCCTCTGGTCCAGAGCGCTCCCTGGGTTGAACAGGAAACGTCGCGGGTGTTTGGGCCCTCACTAATTCCATTGTGCGGCTTTCAATGTCACTCTATTTAAATCCCTGTCAGGGAGCCCTTAAGGACAGCTAGTTTTATTTACTGTCAATATAACCGCTCCTTGGTTAATGCCGACCTAAACAGCATCAGGGAAGGAAGCGCGGGGCCTCATAAACTGGACATCCACCCTGCTAAAGGAACAAAGAACGTTCCCGCCTCTCCTTGGCATATGTGCATATTAAAAAATTTATCGAGCCCATTTTAATATCCTTTCGACTGATGGGAGGATTTTAAGACCTTTCTAAGTACCGTGGCAATGAATCCCATTTGTATTTCACCTAAATACACGAAATCCAAGTACTTTTTGATCGAGAGGCGAATCACCCGGCCCACACTTTGGGTTTTGGTAGCTCGGTTCCCGACAACATCAACAACAACAACAACGACGACGAAAAAACCCACATTGCAGCAATCAACCTTCTAATGAGCCTCTAACTTGGTTTCTACCTTATCCCAAAGGTATAGGGAATAGCGCTGCTTTTTTTAAAATATCAAGAAAACATCATTTGCTCTAAAATGTCCCTAAAAGCAGGTCTAAATTGCCAATAAAGGCTAGGTAATTGTATCAGCATGGATCAGAAAGCATTTCTCAGGCCCGATGAAAGAGTTTGCAGGGCTGAAGAAGTGGAAATCTCCTGAGCACTCAGTCCTTGGGAAACTGACTGCCCCCCACCCCCAACCAGGTCGGGTGAAGGGAGGGATTTTCAACACAATGCAATTTCCCTCTGAAAGCCAAATGCCTCGCTCTCCCCCTCATTTTGTTCTAATTTGTTAAACTGAATTTCTCCTGAGTGGTCTGTAAGCTCAGGTTAAATCAGAGGAACTTTCTGGCTGCTTGGTTTTGAAAAGCACCAAACAGCCCCCTTCCTCGTGGCCCCTCCTAGCCCCCCCGGTTCCAAATTATTTAATTATTTCTCTCCCCATCCAGGTTGATGGCTCATGGCCACGAGAAAGCAAAAACACACGGAAGACTTGTCTTCTTAACAGCGCGACCAGTCTTGCCCTCCACCTTAGAGTTCTATAATCACTTGACTAGCAAACACATATACAGTATAAATATTTAAGAAAAAGTAAATTCCATTAAGCTGCTCTGTGATAGATACAGTGGTACGTACTTATCTTTGAAATATTAAACTCCAGACATTTATATCCATACAAAAAAGAGTTTCCTGCCATTTGATGAGAATTATGTGCCTGGCACTAATAAAATATTAAACTCCAATTTAAAAGATAAGTATCTTATCCACTTTTTTCATAATAAAACACTTTACAGTGCTCAGGAAAGCCAATATGCATCAGAATTTCCATACAATACTGTATTTACAAACTTTCATAAAAGTTTTGTGTCTGCATTTATCAGTGACTGGTTTTACACTAGCATCCAGATTATTCTCCCTAATGACATGGTGCATTTCAATAATGCATGATGGAAGGTGTACAAACAGCCTTTGTTTTTGTGTATGGTAATCCCATATTTTTGGTTAGGGCTCTCCCTGCCAGTTAATTAAATGGAGGTGGTCACTAGGATTGCATTATCCTTTTCAGTCCCCATTATATAAATTAATGTCAAACTGATGTAATGTTTCATGTTTAAAATAACAGATACAAGTGTTAAAAATTATAGCCTGCAGTTTTCCTATTTGACAATGCATTATTTTCAGCTGCAAATGTCAGTCTCTAACCCCTGCCAAGAATATTGTGGAGAGGGCAATGAGTAGTAAGTGTTAGTTATCAAATTTAGTGTCTTTTGAAATTTGCCCAGTGTTGCCAAGGTGGGGGTGGGAAGCAGTCAATGAGTGTGTGTGAATTAATGGGGGCTCCCTCTTCGGGGCCCTGCGGGATGAGGAAGGGAGCTGAAGCCCTCAGCCTTTCCCTTGCAAGGGCTGCCCAGAGCACAGTGGAGGGGCCCTGGCACAGGCCTGGGAGGGCCAGCTCGGGGTGGTGTCCCGGGCACCTCTGTACTAGGAATAGCTCAGAGACAGGACCAGCCAGAACTTTGTGACATTTTCAAATGGCCTCACCTAACGTGACCTGGACTTCATAAGCCCTGGTCTTTTCTTTGTAACATAAATCTCACCTTTGGCTTAGATGTTGTTGAGCTGGGCTTGGCTACTGACGGGACGTTCCTGACGCCCACGACCCTTTGGTCTCCCACAGCGGAAGTCACATGCGGAAGCCTCTAGGTCCCTGCAGAGATTGGCTTTGACAAAAGGATTTCTATTAGCAGCCTTCTCCTCTTCCTTCTTTGTTTTGATAGATGTCGAGAGACAGCTCTGCCTTAAGAAATGTAATTACTCAAGAGGATGATTGGAACTAAAAAGCTAGGAGAGGTAAAGAGCGTGATGTTTGAAATAAACAGAAATCACTGCAGGGGCAAAACCCCAGTCCCTTCACGGGCAGGTTTGGGATAGAGAAGCGGAATGTACATTCCTGACCTGTGTCCCCGGGCTCAGGAGCAAGCCGCTGCTTTTAGCTTGGGCGATACTGATTCATAGGACCAGCTCAGTTTCCAATACCCACAGGTCCCAGAGCGACACTGGATACTCTGAAGCTGGGATCCCTGGAAGAGACCTTTGTTCCTAGTGAACTCCAGGCTTCCAGCAGGAAGTGTGACCCTTCAGAGGAGGGGGTGACGATGCTTGCCCTCTCTGCAGCCAGAGGTGGCCGACTTGTCCTGTGAGTATCACCACTTCAACACCTTAGAGAAAAACCCTGTCCAGTTCTGGCGGAGAGAGCAGAGGTGACTATCCACAGAAATTTTAAAATAATAAACATCCTGTAGGCCAAAAGGGCAGCAGATTTGCAAGTTGTCTATCCGCTGGGTATGTGTCCCGACAAAGCAGACAAAAATGCGTTTTATTTTACCCTGAGGATAGGAGTGCAAGGGGTCATTTTTGCAGATGTGAGGGACCGTTGGTAAAAGTGACAAGTGACTCTTGTGCTGCTTGGCTGCAGACATCAGCTAATTCTTGAACAGGGGCTCTCTCCCCTTCCCTTCCGGGAGACGAGCCGGGGAAGAGCTCCTTATTTCTGTAAATTACTGCAGAAACAATGGGCTGCAATTATCATCACGTTTGAAAAGCATCCACTAATTACACTCAGGATAAACTGCACTTAATACCTATGATATCTATTATGAGCAAATCAGTGTGATGCCCTAGCATGCACTGATCCCTTTATCTTCCAATATTTGGAAGAAATAATTGCTCTGTAAAGAGTTTCTTAAAAGCCTGGCCTGCTGGGCTTCCCTTCGGCAGCTGTTCCGAAGGCTGTCGTCGGAGGGGGACGCCAGGGCTCAGACTTGTTAATTTGGACGGGGGGGGGGGGGGGGGGTTTGCATCGGCGTCCCGCCTCAACCACGCACCACTGTGTGACCTCGGGTGAGTTTCCTGACCTCTCTGAGCCTCTGTTTCCTTCCTCGTGAAACGGGGGGAAAGAATGAGACTTACTTTCTGGGGTGGTTAGGAGGATTAAAGGTGTCAATGCATGAAAAGCATTTAAAGTGTTGCTCTGGCGTGTGATTTAGAGGTTCTGGGAGGATTGGCTATAGCCTCTCTCGCAGGGTCACAGGGGTGATGCTGACAATGGTATCTCTGGCAGTGGGTGTGGGGGTCCGGGGTCTGGTCAGACCCTCCACAGCAGAGGCCTTGTCTCCTGGCCTCCCCGGGGAAACTCAGAAGCACATCACCTAAAAGGGGGGCTTTGAAAAGGAGACTGCACGCAAAGCAAGATATTGACGGCAACGACGCTTCAGGATCAGAAACATGGTCCTCACTTATGTATTGCTTGGCCCCCTGCAAACCACTCTGCTCCCTGCTTGCAGCCCGCTGCCTCTACCTGAGGAAGAGCCCTGCCCCCACCTCCTCTCTGACCTTTCACCTCCTCTCACCTCACAGCCAGAAGGATCTTCGACTACAACAGGCCCTGTGGTGCCTTGGATGAAAGCGGCTTCCTCCTTGCCCCAGGCTCAAGTTCAAACTCTGTGCCAGGACTCCTTTCTCCAGCCTCACCTCTACTCACTCAGTGTATCTCTTCGTGCTCCAGCCAGGTGGAACCTTGTGTAGTTCCTGGAAAATGCCACATCTTCCCTCCGCTCTTGTCTTTGCAGGGCGTTGAGCAGGGACAGGCAGGGACTCTAGGGCTAGACCCCTCGGATGCAAATCCCTGCCCATGACTGAGAAGCTGTGTGACCTTGGGAGAGTTCCTTAACTTCTCTGAGTATCAGTTTTCCCATCAATAATCCAGAGTATCTATCTCACAGGCTTGGAATGAGGATTAGTTAGAATATAAACGATGCTAGGGGCCTTGGGTAACCTTTTTTCCTTGAGGCATGAGCCTGAAGAAAGGGTGACTTCTGGGAAATTTGAAGATGAGTCCTCTGAGATGGGAGAGGCTGCTTGCTGTTTTCTGTCTGCGGTCTCTTGACGATTAAGGCTTAAGCTTCCTTTCCCTGGAAGTCTCTTCTATTCCCCATCCCACCCCACACGCTCTAGCCGTGCGTGACTCACTATTCGGTCTCCCAGAACATGATCCTAGTAGGACCTTAAGGAGCCAGAGAAGCCCAAGGCCAAATGGGCACTTGTAATTTCCAGATCCGGCCTTTGAAATTACTGATAGGCCATCATTGTTTTTATTCATATAACCTGGTACATGATTGCAGAATCACCTTGAGGACCATTCTAGTCTTGCTCTAATATTCTTTTTGTCTAGGAAAAAACACAAAGCAGAGAGAAGGAGTGTAGTTATCTATAATACGACTCTGAATTAAGAAAAGTTACCCAGAAAAAGAAAATGAAGAAGAAAAAGAAGGCGATGACAGTGGAGGATGGGAAAGAAGGGGAGAGAGGGAGAGGGGATGGGAAAAGGAGGAACAGAAGAGGAGAAGGAGGGAGAGAAGGAAGGAAGGAGGGAAGGAAGGAAGGAAGGAAGGAAGGAAGGAAGGAAGGAAGGAAGGAAGGAAAGAAAGCTGAGAACCCCTGTCTGGCTTCCCTGGACCCAGCTCACTTTCTACCATATAACTTGAAGCTGATCTCATGGAAAATTTGATGCCTGAAATCTGAAACTATCTGTTCTGTGTGACAAGGATGGGGTGGGTGGCTTCTGTCTGCAATTTAAGGTAAAATTAACGCATATGCTTCGTCGGTATTTTCACAGTATAAGACTTCCAGCCAAATGCGAGTGTTTCCACACACTTCCTTCTTGAGAAGACAGATTTGCATATGCATTAAGGCCATTTTATCAGAATGCACACACAGAGGAATGACACATCTCATTGACAGCGCCCGGGTGACGGATAACTCCACACAAAACATACATTTGAGAGGAAAATAGGAGGAGGAATAGAATTAAGGGCCGGTGTGCGAGTGGCATCATGTTTTGTGCGAGGAACCACAGATCGGCTTGCCTGACTCACTTCCAGGCTCTGGCTCCACAGGAGTCGTGAGTCAGGTGGTGACAGGTGCCCCCGGATCTACCTGCGCTCCCTGCCGGGGCTGCTGGGCAGCGGCATCTTTGGCGACTCGTGGCCTCATGGCGGAGGCAGTGAGCCTGTATACCTACAGTCCCACCCCTGACCACCTTGCTTTCCTACCTCCTCCCTGGTCACCCTTGTTCAGGCGTTCTGGCCACTCCCCCCCAGTTCATGGAACTTTATGACTCTCGAAAATTGTCCAGTTCATGCACTCACTCACTCACTCATTCCTGCCTAACTTGTTTGGGCTGCTTCACGTCTGACTCTCCAGGAGCCCAGGGCCCTGTTCTGGCCACCCCCTCACTTCCCACATCCACAGCCCTCGATGGTCGTTGGACGAATGAGTGGCTGCCCCAGACTGCCCACGACGTTCTCTCCCCCTCCTCCCCCAGATGTGTCATTTGCTTCTCTGGAATTACAAGCCTCCTTGTGAAGTGTGGAGGGCATTCAATGCTTTTATCCATGCCTTTTAGGCCCCAGGAACTGTTAGGTCCGAGGTCCAGCAAAGAGGAAGATAGGTACCACCTCTGTCGTGATGGAGAGGACGGTATATAGAAGATACAGACATTCAACAGAAGATCGCGCAACCATTTAATGAGAATGGTGGCGGGTAATTAAGAGGCTCATGTGAAAGCAACGTCATCAGTGTTCTGCTGAGGAGCCGCTGGATGGTTGCCAAGGCATGTCCACATCTAGCGTGCCTTCCTGCTACGCGGGCCACCGACCGCCAGGAGGCCTGGTCCCGGCTCAGTGCCTCGCAGAGTGGCCACACTCAGAGGGGCACCATGCCCTTTGGCATCCCCGAGGGCCACGGCCTCTCTCTTCTTGGAAGCTGGCACGAAGAGGAAGCCTTTCCCTGCCACCCCCTACCCCCCCCCCCCCCACCACATGTATGTTCAAGTCCAAGGGTGCCTGGGACCCTCCCACTTAGGCAGCCATGATGCCACTTGGAATGCCTTCTTCTTTCGTTTGCCAAGTGAGCGATTGCCTCCAGGGATTATAGGGAACGGGGGGGGGGGGGTGCAAAGGAGAGTCCAAGGTGTCGGATGTGGATCTGATGGTGCCAGCTCAGATAGGGCCTTCACACCCGAATCATCTGGCAAATCCAAGTTGAGAAATCAAACACAGGCACACCCAACCCTTCTCTTTTTATGAAATGTCTCTGCGATAAGTGGAGATGACAAACGTGTGCTCGATTTTTCCAAAGGCCTGGGAGAGTCGCGGTGGCTGTCTTTCCTCTCTTGAGCGTGTGGACCTGGCTCCCAGGGGAAACCTCTCGTGCAGATTCACCTCTTAGAGTCACCCGTCACCTGAAGAGTGGCAGGAGGCTCAGCCACCTGGTCTGGCCCATGTGCTAATGAAGGCGGTGGCTGAAAGCTCGTGTCAATGACAGACACCCAAGCCCACCGTTGCCGGGAAGTCAAAATTCCGCTGCAGGTAAGCCCACACGCGTACTGTCTCTAGGTCCCCCCCTCTGCGGGAGCAAACGTACAGTTTGGGGTGGGAAGCACCTTAGCAAATTACAGACAACTGTCCAACTTGGCCCTATATGTAATCATATTAGTCTGCATTACTTATGCAAAAGATCAAAAACTCACCCACTCTTTTTTAGCTCTTTCTCGTTATGGAGGTGTGGCCAGCGTCACAGGCAAAGATCCAGGTCCCTAGGACTGTTTTAAACTCTGTCCCCAGTCCCCATCCTGTTCCTCCAGCCAGCGTTCAGCTGAGGCATGTGGCTAACGGTGGAAAGACAGGAGCCATCACAGATCACCGAGGATAATTTGTGCGAGGGCAACATAGCTGAATGCAATTAACCCTATTGTCAGTGATTAAGATTCTTGCAATGACAGGTGAATCTGAAGTGCAAGATATCAGAACTGTTTGTTGTGAAATTCCCACCTAGAACTCTATCAGTTTGCTAAGAAATTTCAGCAAACTCAAAAAAAAAAAAAATTCTTTTTATCAAGTGTCTCCCTGGGTGCTAAGTCTATACTACATTGTTGCAATATATTATTTTTTTTTCTGTTGCAGACATTGGTGATGGCTCACGTCTTCACACCCTCTCTAACCTGGAAGCTTCCCTATGTCTTTAGGAGAGAATTTGTAATTGTTGGAATATTCTTGGCCATCCTTCATTTGGAATTTATGTGGTAATTTCAGCAAAACCGAGACCTTGTGCAGGAGTTTTCATCTTTTTCAAGGCTGCCTCTATTTCTTGAGATGCTGGAGGCTTTCCAATTATTCCTTCTGGTCTCTTTGGATGTGAATTGTAACAGATCAGCTGAGAGTCGCAGTTCAACATTGTTAAGCTTATCAATATAAATATAATGTTAAACCCCTTTTAGATAATTGGAGCTATGTGTGAAAATGTGACCAATTTGTGCATAAATTGGTCCTACACTTCTTCCTGGCATAGACAGAGAGAGAGGGAAAGAGAGACCAACCATATGTGAGGCTGGTTCGCTTCTTCTCGAGGACTTTTCTACACCTTGAGTCCTTGATCTGGTTTTGTGGCTGCTGACAGTCGGGAACCTGCAGAGGTTATGCAAAACCTTAAGGCCCTTGGCCCTTTTGCACCACATCCTTCCATCCTAGAGACTACAGAGTGAATATCAACAAGGCACTTACACATCGCACCAATGGTAAGTTGCAGACAGTCTTGAGATTTAACTGTCTCTGCTTGGACAGCTACCAAATTCAAACAACCAAATGGAGAGACTGACGCCCATGGAGAGGGGGAAGAGAGGGTGCTGAGGGAAATCCTGGAACTGACTCCTCTTGCTTGGAAACCTTGCTGAAACCTCGGGATCCTGGAAAGCTCACATCCTTTTTGCTGTGTGAGAATTCGCGTGGGGATGGGGGCGGGGACCAGTCCATTCCCCCAGCCCAGGGTCCTCTGTGGCCGGTCAGGAGGCAGGCACTGGGTATTCTACAACCGCCCACAGTGTTTTTGCAGCATCAGAAGGGTGTTTCTCAACAACGTTGAGCTAAGTATTATTATTCAAACTCCAGAAATAAAGAAATGGAGGTGCTCAGAAGATTTAGACTAAAAACAGAACAAAACAGAAACAGCTGTTCAAGGATCTTCAGAACAACTTCTGAAGTCCATTCCATGGTCTGCAAATTTTAAGAAGCATGCTTCTTTGCCTGCGACAGAGCTGCGACGGGAGTGTGAGTAAGGCTGGAAGAGCATGCGGGGTCACTTGAACATCCTTCTCCTTCCCGCTCCTCGGGCTCACTCAGAGAACACGGTGGCTCCCCCTTTGAGCCCCACACAGGTTTGACTTGTGACTTCAGGGGGCTCAGAGTGGGAAGGTGTAGAACAGCTTCCCCAAACCAAACAGGGTCCCAGAGACCCCTCTCCCTGGGACGAGTTGTGTTGCTGAGAAAACCAAAGACGACCTTTTAAACTTGCGGTCACGGTTCCAAATGGACCGCAAGGTTTCCTGGTCATGAGCGTTCCTGAGACACCTCGCCTCTCCCCTCCAGCCTGGGGGCGAGGGCGCACAGCAAGAGCTTTCTTGGACATCAGATGCTCTGTTAAAGCAGAAAGATGGGTGAGGCAGACATGAATCAGAAAACATATGGATCCAATTTGGGTTTAAAAATTAATGGGAAAACACATTCTCCTCAAACTCAAAACAATGAAAAATATTTCTTAAGCAGGCAAAAAATCCAAAATACAGCTGGGTTTGCCCAGCTCCGCACAGATTCCTTGCCGCCCCGGTCTCCTTCTTTGATTTTCAAAACGAGCAAGAAGAGCGGAAGGATGCGTGGAATAAATCAGGGCAGCACGAGGTAGGTGTCGGCTTCCAGCAGGAGGGGCCGCCGGGAGCAGGTCCTGAGAAGACGTGGCCAATGGACAGGACAGGTGCCCAGAAGGGAAGGGTGAAGAGCCACGGATGTGTCTGGGACAGGGACATAATAATCTCATAAAATCTCCAATGAGCTCATGAAAAGGCAAGGGAAACAGAAAGCAAAGGGGAGTTCATCTTCTGTCACCCCCGGGTGTGACCTCGCCGTAGGAGAAGGATCCTGTCGGGCACAGTCCCCTTGGTAAACCCGTCCGTTCTCCTTCCCACCCTCCCACAGCCACAGATCTGCAGAAGCCCGGGTGACTTTTCCAAACCTGGTTCGTTCCCTGGTGGCCCAGCCAGGCCTCCTGAAGAAACCAAGGATGAGGAATTTGTTGATGAAAGTGACCGGCCGTGGGAGGGGAAGTCTGGATCGTCACCCTCCGTGGCAGACCAGAGCCTGTAAATTGCCCACTCCCTTCCTCGATTTTGCCGGTCAACAATCATTCCTGGACTTCATCCTCCCCAATCCCCTGGACCACCTCCCCATCTTGGCCTTCCTTCTCAGCAGGTGGCCTTGCCTTTTACTTTAAAGATAAAACACAAGCTGCCAGCTGACACACACCTGAACCTGTCACCACACCTGTCATTTTGTTCGCATCAAAACCCATCCGTTTTTGTTCCTTCCCATGTCAGGGAAGAGAGAGTCCCTCTGTCCATGCTAATTCCTCCAGCCATATGCCGGTCCCGTCCCTTTGCCTCCCCCCTGGGGGCCCTGAGAAGCTGCAACCTCTGCTCCTTCGGAGACTGTTCTCTTCCTTGTGGTGTGTTTTCAGCACAGCGTTTAAACACTCCATCTCAGAGCCAGACCGCCTGGTGTGGTAACCTTCGGGTGGCACCCAGCTTCCCCGTCCCTGGCGTCCCCATCTGCGAAGTGGGGACAATAAGAGCTCTTACCTAATGTGCTTGTTTCGAAGACGAAAAGAGTTAATACGTATAAAACACGTGTAACAGCGGCTAGCGCATCGTATGCATAACATAAAGGTACGTTACCCTGCTTGCTTTCTGCCAAGATTTAAATGTGCTCAGGCCTCTCATAGTAAAGAAGAAATTCTTTCTCAAGTTCACATCCACCTGCAACTACTGTCCTTTCCAAGTTCACCCTTGCCTTTAGATCTCTTGGGCGGGAGAGCTATGAACACCTGTTGCTTCCCACCTTGAGTCCATGGCAGTCCAAGTCTCCCTGCCTTTCTTCCAGTGAAACTTTGGGCCAGGCCATTAAATCTGTTTGTCTCATGCCACCAGTATCTCTAGGACCCATGGCGCTGGTGACCCGTGCCCCTGCTTGCCCACTCCAGCCCGGTCCTCTCCCCTGAGCACCCCCTGGACAAGGACCTTCAGATGCCTCACCAGCATCCAACTCTGCCCTTCTCTGTTGTCTCCAACATATCCATGGGGTGGGGGTGGGGGGGTTGTCACTGAGCACCCTGCAGTTTAAACCAATGGCCTAGGGGTCATTCTTAAGCATCTCCTGTCTCTTACGTTGATCTTATTTCCTACCTGCCGGTCGGAGTCCTGGGCATCTCTCCAGATCCATCACCAACTCGCCAATTCAGCCCTCTATTACTCTGCCCCTGGATTACTGCAATTGCCCATCAAGTGTCCTGAGGCGCCCAGCCATTCTCCCCTCTCATCTGTCCTCCACACTCCAGTAGGGAGAGTCCTTCAGGTATCACTGCCACTATCCTGTCCCAGTCCCCACTGAACACTCAGTGATGGTTTACCATTGCCCCGAGGATGAGGCCCAAACCCCTTACCCTGCTTTTCAAAGACCTTGACTTGTTGACGACTACGAAAATTGCCAGTGAGAGGTCTCTATTTCTCTCTGTATCCTCTATGTTCCAGCCACACAGATTTAGTGGACGTTTGTAATGTGCAGTTTTCCGGTAACTGAGCAGTTTGATTTGGGAAGTCCCCCGATGTGAATCTTCACCCCAAGGGATAGTTCCGTTCCCCGCTCACTGGCACCTTACATGAGATCATGTGACTCAGACTTGCCAGTCAGGTGCTCAGTGATGGTGGCACCAGGAGGGTAGGCTCGACTGTGTTCCTGGCAGTCCAGCTTCCTTTGATTTCTGCATGATTCCTCAGCCTTCTTTCCTTCCATAATTTGTCGATAGGCTTCGATTGACTCCTTTTCCTTTGAAGGTATGCAGAGTCAGTGCCTAGTGTTCATAATCGAGAACTCTTGGTGGTTACGTGGAATTTCTCGCAGACCCGCAGACACACAAGGCTTGTGAATTTCCCCTGTATGTGCTTCGCTTGGCCCACTCCTCCTCATTCTGAAAACCTGGATTTACAGCTGCCTTCTTTGTCTGGAACCCCACCCAGCCTTCCTCACCTAGACTAGGTTAGATGCCCCTGCAGAATGTCTCTGTAGCTCTGTCCTCTCCCTATCATGGCACTTATCACCCTTACACGTGAATGCCTGCTAAGTTGTCTTCACCACTGGATGCGAGATGTTCAGGCACCTCATCTGCCTTGTTTACACTTGACTTCCCAAGGCCCAGTACCCGGCATAGCATCTGTCACAGAGCAGCTCTCACTAAATGTTGGAGACGTGAATGGATGTGTTGCAGCCCCGTCCCGGTGCCTGGAGTAGTGGTTACTAACTCACAGGTCCTGGAAGTCCTAGGCTCCTGATACTCTGCTGGGAATAACTTGCTTATTTCATCTCCAGGCCCCACGCTTTAGATCTCGCTCCCCATTCTTTGTAGAAACCCCCGACAACGGGCACACACACAGACCTGGATCCTTCCTGGCGCAAGCCAATCTGTGGTGTGTCATTTTGTGGCGTTCGTGGAAACTGTGCCATAGAAGTACTTGACCAAGAACTGGCTAGAGTGAAGCACCCTGCCAGGGGCACCGGAAGAAGCGTCCTGCAGAAGTGGTAGCAACAAGATAGGAGAAAAAGAACAAAAACGAGAAGGCGTTAGCCTTTTCCAAGAGAATATTAGCTCTTGCTTACTACATGGTGAGTACTGAGTATATATTTGTGGGTTGATGGATTGAATGTATATTACTTAAAGTAAAGCAACAGAAAACACACGCAATCACCTTCATGATAAGTCAAGGATAGGAAATTCATAAAAGGTTCCATAGAATAGAACATATGCATGGCATAGGATTGCCCAGCACCTATTAGTATTGACTGAAGATGAGAAAAAAATATGATCGTCACGACTTTATTTAGATAACACCAGAAATATTTAATATAAGGACTTTCGTGATGCCGTTTACACACTTGCTCTTCCAATTCCCTTTTCCTTACAATATCTTATTTGATGGCTTGTGAATTCTCATGATTTGGAGTTCATGTTTCAGAAGTATAATCCCCGGGGGGAAGGAATGTACTAGTGTCCTTATCCACCTCTATCCATGGCTCTTCTTCACAAAAACACCCTCTGCTATTCCTTCTGGTCCATTCTTTTTTTATTGCCTTCCCTGCTGCTCTACCCAACTCTTATGGCAAGGCCTCTTTCAAGTATGACCTCCTCTGAGAAATCTTTCTGGATTATCCCAGCCCATCCTCTCTTGCCTTTCCCTGAGCACCTCCAGGACCCGATTCTCTATTGACTGCTTATGCTGTGTGGTTGTGTCATTTATGAGTTAAGTCCAACAAAGACAAAACTAAGTCTGAGACAAAATTAACCGTCTGTTTATTCATAACCATACAGCAAGGGAACCCATCTGTGTCACTTTCGTGGGCAAGGTTTCAAGGGCGTTAGAAAGGAGTACGTTTCATAGAGTAAAAAGGGGAAATATGGAGACGGTCTCTGATTGGCAAACACCCTGTTAGGATGGGGTTTGGGAAGCTGGGGAGACTTTCTAATTGGTCTTTGGATCCAACTGTGGGTTGGCTGCAGTTTGGGGACTTTTCAAGAGTGGAAGGATTGTTCAATGTTGGGATGGAGGGTTTTCTGTGCCCGGCCATTTCCTGGAACTGGTGGGGGCGGGACTGCTGGCTGCCATGGCCGGCAGTCTCTCAAGTCTGATAGCACAGCTTATGGGCCGCCACGAGGCAGAAATCATGTCTCACACATTCCTTGTATGTGCTTCACTTCTTGGCTTACCGCCAGCATTCAGCCCTACTTCCAGATTTAACGTGAAGACTTGTTGAATTGGCTTTGGGGACGGAATGGTACTGTATGGCTACATACTCCCTAGTATATTTGCGTGTGCATGTGCGTCTGAGTGTGAGTGTGTATACGTGTGTGTGTTCTCGTATCTGGAAAATGTGTAGGTTGACATGAGGAAGGGGCATGAATTGATATGTCCTGTACATCACTGTTCTTAGTATTCCCCCATCAAAGAAATCCATTGCCGAACGTGTGTGTGCCCAGTGTCTAGCTGATTTTGAGGTGTCTGGCCAAGTACTGAGGCATTGGGAAGGTGGCAGTCAGGAGACAGGTGATGTCCTATTGAGGACTGTCCCGGAAGTACTCTCCCCAAGGTACAACTGAGCTGCGTCGGCTGCATTTCTAAATAAGCCAGCCAGTGTTCAACAGGATGGAGATGCTCTGACAGGCACAGGAGTTGCCCTGCAGCCTTGGGTACCCAGATATCATACATAGAGAGGACATATTGCTACAGCGCTGCCTGTGTGAATGAAACTGGAAACTTCACCATGGAATCATGGAGACTAACGTGTTCCATTGGAAACACTAGCATGAGGCAGAACCCAGGGGTCAAAACCCATAGGAACTAAGACAACTTTTGGAAAACTCGGTCATAATGAGCATCTGTGGGCTGATGGGTTGAATGAATGCATGTTCTTAAAGGTAAGGGCCAGGGCACTGCTTCCTAGCAGCTCTTGCCTACTGTTGCTGGGGCCATCATGCATTTTGACCACACTCTGGGCATGTGGAGTGAAGACAGCAGACGGGTGAGCGGTGACGAGCAGCATCTGGTGAGGATGAGTATCTTCCGGACTCAGGCCATGGGACCCAGCCTGGTGAGATGGGGGACTAGGGTGCTGAGGGGCAAGACAACATGGAACATAGCTAAACCATTCTGCCCTTTCATGGCCACTGAGGGTGGATGGCTTTGACATTGGCTGTTCCTGCCGAGAGAATCCCTGTCCGGCCCAAGTCATGCCAGTTGCTGGCTATGACTTTGCATCTCTCTGTTGATTTTTTTTTTTTTTCTTCTTCTTCTCAAAATTAGATGACAGGGTCATTGTGCCCTTGGAGCTTCCATGGCATAAATGCATTGGTCAGTCTTTTGATAAATAGACTTTGAAATGCTCTACATATGCCTACAACAAGCTTTTATCCATTTGGCTAATTTTATTCTTTGTAAGCCACAAAAGACAGGGGGAAATGGCCCAGTGATTAGATCTGGTTCTGAGACCGGGAGAAGAAAGTGGAATCTGAGCCGCCCTGCAACACGTGAGCAAAGCATCCTTTGTACGAAAGGTGGAATCAGAGAACCAGGGAATCTGGGGACTTGGGAGGGAGTGTTGAGGCCCTGCAGCCCTGACACTCTCAACACTAACCCTCCAGTCGGGCTCAGAATCACCTGGGTTGGAGGTGGGTGGGGGACAGTGTTGTTCTTACAATTCGGGGTTCAAATGTAATCTCCGCCAGTGCTCTGTGCCTCTGTTGCTTTTCATACAAAAGGTGGGAAAATAGTATGTATCTCACAGGGTTGTTATGGCTAGTACATGTGGTCACCCTATAGTGTTTCCAGAGCAGGATCTAATAATAAATGTCAATCATGTCGAAGTTCAGAGTGAGGAACAAGGATAAGCTGGCTAACCACCAATTCAAGCCAGCCGATCTCCCAGCTCAGCAGTGCCTTCCTCGGTGTCCCTAAGGGTGTCACTTTGTTCTTTCCCCCTCTGGAAAGCCTGGCTGTTGGAGGCTGTGTCTTGATTTTACGGAGCTCTGCCTCGGGACACTGTTGCCCTCTCACCCTGGCCCTGCTCTCATGACCTCTCAGGCTGCACACGTGTTTTGAGGAACTATGACACGAAAACAAACATGGTGGTTTCATTAGATGAGCTATGCCAGCATTTCACCCAATGTGAAATTTCTCAGCCCACTTCCACCTTGCTGAGTTAAAGCATCCTCCCTGAGCACAGGACACACAGCTGGGCACCAAGAGGGAAGCAGCAAGCGATATAGCCACGAACGGGTCTAAAGCAGGGGTCCCTATGGTGACGGTGCTGGGGAAAGGGCTAAAGGTGAAGTCCTTGCATGTATTGGGTGTAAATTGGTGAGATTGCATCAGGGGGCCTCCGTGCTCACCGGGCCCCACACCTCCGTACCTTGTCCTGCTGTTACCATCTTGAAATTCTTAACAACCTTTGAACAAAGCGTTCTGCATTTGCCTTTTGCACTGAGATCTACAACTTATGTGGCTGGTCTCGGACTGAATTGAAATGTACGTGACCCACTGACACCAACATTCTCCTGTTGCATTACTTCCTCCCTCCGGCTGCTGACACTGTGGGCCTCCCCTGATTCTGGGAACAAGTTCACAAGGACACCGGAGCACCTCCACAAAACCTGCCCTGGGCCCTCATTGTCCAAGGATATGCCATTTTGCTGCATTTGCCCCAAAGGTGCACAGGAAAGCCTCACACTCCCCCGTGCCTGCGTGGGCACACATGCACACACTTAGACACACCCCCAAATTAAAGGGTCCCTTGCTGCAGTCCGTATTTCAGCCAGGAGAAGACTCAGCTTTTCCTGTGTCCTCAGCCGCCCTGAGAGGTTCAGGAAGCTTTGTTCTGTTCCTTTGGAGAAAGACGAGGATGAGTCGGCTGTTTGCCCCAGGCCCCGCCTCCCCGAAGTCTAGTTCAGCCTGGCTACCGAGATGCAGCGTCAGGAGGCACGTTGGTGATTTTGATCCCTGTTCATGTGAATTTTCACGTCGGCCTTCTCTTCGCTCTCAGGGGGCAGATAAGGCATTTTTGTACAATTCATGCAAGAAGACACCGGCGCCGAGGGTCTGAAAACAACTGATTGTTTGCTCTTCCCAAAGGCTCTGCTTAGCTGAAGTTTGGCGGGGGGAAGGAGCAGACATCCCACCCACAGTCTATCAAACTTGTCATTTCAACGCCACCCTCAGCAGGAATGCTGTGCCGGCACAGCCACCTTTGGACGAAATCTACCCCCCGCCCCCGATTTTAAGTAGACGTCGGCACACTATAAGGTGGTGGGGGTGGGGCGGGGGGGGGGGGCGGTTTCCTGGGAAAGACCAGAAGCACTTTGCTCCTTGCCAGGAATCTCTACTGGAACATGAAGGAGAAATGGATTCTGAAAACATCCTTGGATCTGGATGGCTGGGTTCCACACTCCTTCCCCAGCTGTGTCAGCTCCTTCCTGACAAGCACACTCTCTGAGATCCTTAGATTATTAACACCAACCAAAACAGCCACCCGTGGGGACCAGAGGCGATGCAGTGGGCAGCAGAATTTCATTGAGGTAGGGCTGTAAGGGGAGGCCGGAGAAAACGCTCCAGGTTAAGTCCTCTCATTGTGCAGGCTGCAGCCCAGGGAGGAGGAGGAATGATGCACTCTTGAGAAAGACTCTGTGGAAACTGTACCACCCCTCAAGCCCTGACTTCTAACCCGAGGCCCTGTGGGTTGGACCAGGGTCATACCCCTAACTCTAGTGGGCCAGCCACACTCTGTCTCCTGAGAATAAAATCTGGAATCTGAGGTTCTAGTTGACTGGCAGGGGCCCTGGAGCTCTGGGACCACCTAGTGTGTGGTTGGACTCTCTTCCACAGTACGGATACTGAAGGAAGCAAAACCCACTAGTGAGAGAAGAGAGAAGCTGAAAGGGGACTGGTAAGACCTAGAGGGGCAGAGAGGTCTCCTGCTCTCATGGTCCCTTCTGCTTTTGACCGTCTCCTTCCATGGGACAATGCCCAGCATGGACCACACCCCAGACCGCCTGGGCACAGTGTGCTTGGCACAACCTTGGGGCTCCTGGGCGGTGACTACAGTGAGCCACCTGCTCTGGGCTTCCCAGGCCTCTGCTGCATCTCTCCTGACTCTTGAGTATTGTTCTGACTCAGGCATCCAATGCACACCCTGGCCTTAACTTACACTGCAAATTACTCACCTAGCCGTTCCGTGCACTGAATCTCCCAAAATTATTTTGGAGAGTCAATATGAATGCGACACAAAGTACTAAACATTCAATATTAACACCCTTGTCCCTAACAGAGACGTGGCCTCTTCACTGAATACAGGATTGTACCATCCCCCTTTACCAGGGGCCACTCTCTGCCCATTATCCGGTCACGTAAAGGGCAATTGTTGAACCTTCTTCCCTGCTGTCTGGTATCCCATCACCCCAGCTCTCCAGAGTCTCATCTACCACACCGAGTTTTTGAGAAAAACTTGGACTCCAAGGGCGGTGCCCTTTCAGAGAGGAATCCACCAGGTGGGGGAGGCTCAGGCTGTTTTCGACCCAACTTCTCTGGTTGTGAAGCAATCAAAGCTGGGCTTCAAGCATTCGGCCCCTCCAGGCTGCTGCTAGGGGGCCCCAGGCAGAAGCCTAGTGCCCCACCATAACTAACCTGCTGCCTGGCACCCAGCAGGTAGATACTTTTGCCATGTTCAGATGCACTTGTTTTGATCGCTTCATCGGGGCTACGGCATACCAGAAGTTTTGCCCATTTTAAATGGACAGTTAATTCCATGAGTTTTTGTCGGTCGACCACCGCAACAATGAAGACTTTTAAAACTCCCATCATCCACCCCCTCCGGGGCCCCTTGGTGGCTCAGTGGGTTCAGCATCCGACTCTGGGTTTCAGCTCAGATCACCATCTTGTGGTTTTGTGGGTTCGAGCCCCACAGAGTATTATTCCACTGTAGGGACATAGCACGATTTGTTTTATCCACTTACAAGGTGACGGATCAGGGTTCCTTCCAGGATTCGGCTCTTACGAATAAAGCTACTGAGAACACTTGTGTCCCTGTCTGTGCATGGTGATATGTTCTCATTTCTCTTGGGGGAATAAATGTCCAGGAGTGGATTGTTGGGTCGTAAGGTATATGCATATTTCATTTTATAAGAAAACTGACAAATTGTTTTCCAAGTGACTGAGCCATTTTGCACGCCCACCTTTAATGTGTAAGACTGAGTTTTCTCAAGTTTTGCTAACATTTGATGTTATCGGTCTCTGTTTGCTACCTGTTTTTGTGGTTATGTGTCTCTTTTTAAACTTGTACTACCCACATGACCAATGCCCTCAAGCGTCTTTTCATAGGCCTCATTGCTTTCCCCAAATTCTCTTTGTGGAAGTGTCTGTTGACATCGTTTGCCCATCTTTTAGTTGGGCCTTATGCTTTCTTATTATTCAGCTGTGAGAATTATTTATATGTTCTTTCCTTTTTATTTTCTTGGTGGTGTTTTTCAGTGAGCAAAAGTTTCTAATTTTGATGAAGTCTCTTTCTTTCTTTCCTGGTGTTTGCCTTTGGTATCTTAAGAAATTTTTGCCTAGCCCAAAGTCACAATTTTTTTTTTCCTTTTTGTTTTAGAAGCTTTACAGTTTTAGCTCTTACATTTAGGTCTATCATCCATTTTGAATTACTTTTTGTGTACAATATACAGGTAAGTTTCATCCCCCCCACCCCCAGTGTCTGTGGAGTCATGTCAGCACTACTTATGAAGAGAGTATCATTCCCCCACTGAATTACCTTGACCCCTCTGCCCTGGTAGGTAAACCTTCACTGGTAGTTCATTAAGGCAATCCCCAAAGACCATTTTCTCCAGTTTCACGGGTACCTGGAAAGGACAAAAAAAAAAAGCCACCCTTCTGCAGTGCCTTTGACTGGGGCCTCAGGCTGCAAATAGTCAAGAGTAACTTTGCCAGTAATGCTGCTTCCCATGGTATGATACCTTCTTATAATACAGTATAAATGTCCCCCCCCCCCTTCCTTCCTTCTTTTTCCTCCCGAGGGACCTTGCAGGAGACCAGGTGTCAAATACCAAAGCTAGAAGGAACCAGTAATATAATGAAGCACAAACTTCTCATTTGTAACATCAAGGAAGAGAGGCCCAGAAAGGTTAAGCAACTTGGCTGATCTCACACAGCGAGGAAACGGCGGATCCCAGGCTTGCAGTTGCCTGCTGGTGTCTGATGCTCCTCTTCCGGACCACATCCTCCTTCCTAGCGACTCCTCCGAATACCAGTGGCTGCCACTCATTGGAACTTTACAAAACCATCTGAAGAGGCAGTGTTCTCAAGCAGAGTTTGACGTAGTCTGACTGTGGATGGCAAAGTGGCGGGGGGCTGTAAATGGCACCAACCCCTTTCCATAGAGGTCATGTGAAACAGCTCAGTTGCCCGCTAATTGCTCCCACACTGTCACATATCTCGGCCCTTGGGGGAGTTCTTATCATCCAGACCTCCACCAGCTCTGGACCCCTCCCTGCTCCTTCCTATGTGACTGATACATGGCCACCCTCAGTTGCAGATGGTGTAGCCTTTGGGGACATATGACAGCAGCAGTGGGAGTAGACACAGTCCCTACCACATGACTTCAACGTCCTCTCCATCTCGATTGGAAGCCCCAGTGTAAGCCTGGGCTGGTGCAGCCACTCAGGTTGGCAGGGGCGGTACACCAAGGGAGGGTGCAGCCCAGCATCACAGTATTTGGAACATCGGCCCTGGCACTGACACCATAGCCCATCGTGTCTAACCCCATCCTTTGCAGATGGGGAAACAGAGTCCTTGAGAGGCGATGATGTGTTCCCAACACCATATAGCAAAGGTGCACAGCATGCTCTTAAATGTACAGAAATTCAACTGTCTATACCCTTAGTTCTTTTACTGCGTTCGATGAGACTTGAAATAAAAAGAATATTTTTATTTGTACTCTGTTACATACTTTACCATCACGTTGGCATTTACACACGGCAATTACTGGATAGTGGTACCTACAGAAATGCATGAATGCTGTGCTGTGTGGATGACTTATAGTATATGCAGCCAAAATAACCCTTGAAACGTGGTTTTCATCTTACCTTGCGTCTTAGAACCCAGCCTGCTGTGAAGGATATGACACTGTGTGCAGCTGTTTAACTTGGGGGGAGGGATGTGAACCCTGACTCCCAATTAAACACTCTTTTCCCAGAGCCCAGCTGCCTCAGTCTTCCAGTGAAATGTCCAGTTTTTGTCTGGTTGCCCCTCCCCGAGGCAAAAAATGGAGGGGGCTGGGGGGAGGGGGGTAGGCCTCGGGATGCTGGTTTCTCCAGGAAGTTTGCAGGTAGGGGAAAATGTAAGTAGCAAATGTCCATGAAACGGGAGTTTCTAATGGACCCGACAACGGGGTTTAATTTGCAAAGCACTGTCCTCCACCAGACTCCCACCCTCGCTGTAGCTATGCTTCCTGGGGCTGAGAGCAGCCTGTGCCCTATCCCTTTAATGCTGGGTCTTCATCTGGGTTCTTCGTTTCTCTGGGAAGTGACTGTGTACAGGGAGAGTGTAATTGGCAGGCTGTGACACTCCTGTCTGCAAGTGTCTCTCTAAGTGGAGCGCATCTCAGCCTTTATCTGGTGATGGCTGCTACCTGAGAAAGGCCCTGGGCCATCTCAAAGGGCTTGTAGCAGCTAATTGTGCCTGTTAGGACCAGCAATTAGCTGGGAACTATGGACTTCGAAGCTCCAACACCCACCAGCTCTCAGCTCGTTCCTCTCCCTTTCACTTAACTAGCAGAGCCTAATAGAGGCGGTGAAGGACAGGCAGGTGAGGCACAGTCACAGCAAGGGAGGCGGGGGGCTCACCGGGTCTTCGTCGCCAGTGCCCCCTCTGAGTCCTGCACGACGCCCCCGCGGGGAAGATCCGGTGGAAAGAGGCAGGCGCCCGACGCTGATCTCACGCCATAAATACTCCCTGTTTATTGCAGGACCAGGGATGCAGGCTTATTAATTGGTATTGGGAGTCATGCTGCCCCTGTTTGTACAGTTTAAGCGTGAGTTGGAAGATGACAATAAAAAACTAATTAGGCACAGGTCATAAAGGAGATCACACATGCGTGGTATCTGCTGGTTACTATGGGCACACGGTGGTTTCGGTGGAAACGTGAGGCAGAACATCGGAAAATTAAGACAATAAATCAGTTTCATTGAATAAAAGCCATGCATTTACCCATTAATTAAGGATAATAGTATCCTATAAGCTTTTGTGTACCATAGGTAATTTGTTATACTTTACCATAATAATATACATTGAAGATTAAAAATTCAGCCCACCTTCCAGGTAATGGATGAACACGCTCTCCTCTAGTTCTAGAAAAAATTAAGAGTGTGAGCCCAGTCCTGCATTCAGGCTCACGTGAGCCGTTTTGGTTCAGTGGCTCAGGTCTGATTATTAGGGGTTCCTCCCTGCTGGTCAAGTGCATCTTTGTCCCAGGAACAGGGACATAGCCTGGTGCAGTGACATTTGTGTTTCACTTTTTAGCCACACCATCCTGTCCCCTTCTTACAAGGTGGCACCCTGATTTTCTGGAAAGGATTTGCTTCTCTTCGGTTGTTTCCAGTCTTGATGGGGCCGTCAATCAAGGTGCCCAAGGTGGGGATATAACAAAGGCCCAGCCACGGAAGCTCACTGTCCCAGGACTTGGGCTCAGTGAGCAGAGGGGTTCAAGGACAGAGACAGGAGTGTCAGTGAGGTTCTGCCTGGAGAGCTCTAAGGCTTCCCTCGGTCACCCTTTGTGGTACACAGAATAATGTCCCCTCCCCACAGACATTTACATCCTAACCTCTAGAACCTTTCAATATATTACTTTACACGGCAAAGAGCCTTCGTAGTTGTGCGGAAGGGTACAGACTTAGATAGGAAGATTAGCCTGGATGGTCCCATGGTCCTAATATAATCACATTTGTCCTTAAAAGAGGAGCACCGTTCCCAGCTGGGTCAGAAAAAGAGGTGACAAGAAAAGAGGGGCCGGAAATGGAACATGAAAATGACTCGGCCTCCATTTTTTTAATCAATCCTGAAGCAGAAGGAAGGGGCCATGAGCCAAGGAATGTGCAAAACACTAGAAGCTACAAAAGGGAATAAAATGTATTATCTGTCCCCTGGAGCCTCCAGAAGGGGACCTGGCCCCAGTGACACTGTGGTTTTCACCCAGTGAGATCTGTGCCAGACGTATAGTACTGTCAGAGCATGAATTCGTTTCATTTAAGCCACTGGATTTGTTGCTTTTTGTTACAGCAGCAATAGAAGACCAATATGCCTTTGAACCTATGCCCTCAGTCTTCCCAGAGTGTGTTTCTGCTGCTTGTAACTAGCCTGAGAGAACTGGAAAAAGACTCCCAGCAAATACTGATGGGCCATCTGCATAACCCTCAGCTCACGGAAGGCTTGCTAGAAATGAAAGACACTACCTACTCTGTTTCTGGTGCCAAACCACCCCCTGGACTGACCATGGGCACATCCATGATTGACACTGGGCAGATTTCACCTCCCGCTGCCTCCTCCCCGTCTCATCTCTCTTTGTTCTTTAGTTTTCAAAACATGAATGCCCAGATCCCCCAACCATTGGCACCTCAAAATTTCATTCACTTGTTCTGAGAAGGGGCACAGATGTGATTTTTTTTTCTCCCTCACCTGAGGATTCTGATTCTTGGGGAAAATCACTGGTCTAATTCAAGGCCATCATGTCTTGATAAAGTAATTGAGACTTAATGAATGTAAGCATCCTGTCTGCTGGTCACACAGCTGAACAGAGACAGAAGAACCCCAGGATCTCGGCTCCACATTCAGTGCTTGTCTCGTGAGCAGGAGCTGCTGTGAACTAAGGCACTGGAGAATTCACTGGGCCTTCCATGATCTTTCCATCTGGCAATTCTTGTCTTCTAATTGGAGCATCTCACCCATTTACATTTTTTTTAAATTTTTTTTAAATTTTTTTTACATTTATTTATTTTTGAGAAACAGAGTGAGACAAAGCGTGAGCAGGGGAGGGGCAGAGAGAGGACACACAGAATCTGAAGCAGGCTCCAGGCTCTGAGCAAGCGGTCAGCACAGAGCCTGATGCGGGGCTCGAACCCACAGACTGTGAGATCATGACCTGAGCCGAAGTCGGACGCTCAACCGACTGAGCCACCCAGGTGCCCCTCACCCATTTACATTTTAATGTAATTATGTGATCTTTGGACTCAACTCTACCATCATTACCAGGCGCTTTCGATTGGACTCACCCAACTCTCCCTTCCTTTTCTTATCATTGGGTTGAATATTTTATGAATCCTTCCAGTGTTTCCTTTATTTCCTTGGAAGGTATACACTTGTTTACTATTCTTTTTTGGTTACCCTACCGCAATAGTTTTCAACTAGGGAGATTTCCTCCACCCCAAGGGATGTTTTGCCATGTCTGGACCCAAGTTTGGATGTCACAGTGGTGGCAGCAAGGGTTGAGGAGGGTATTGTGTATTGGGATTCTAGATATAGCTAGAGAGTTATTTATTATAAGATATTGCCTCACACACTTCTGGAGGTTAAGAAGTCCTATGATCTGCATCTGCAAACCGCAGACCTGGAAAGCTGATGCTGTACTTTGACGGTGCCCATCCCACTGTGGGCCTGACGACCTGAGAACCAGGAGTGAGCACCACAGGCAGGAGAAGACGGATGTCCCAGCTCAGTCAGTCAGGCAGAGAGTAAGGGAATCCCTCCTCCTCTACCTTGTTGTTCCACTCAGGCCCTCAAAGGATTGGATAAGGCCCACCCACACTGGGAATAGCAATTTATTGTATTTAGTTTACTGATTCAAATGCTAATCTCCTCTGGAAACACTCTCGGAAGCATACCCAGAAAGTAAGCTTAACCAGATATCTGAGAATCCTCTGATCCAGTCCAGTGGACACGTAAAGTTAACTGTCACAAGTTGCTAATGGTAACTGGTTCATAGAAGCCAGACATGCTGCTCAACATCCTACAGTGCACAGAAAATTCTCCCACAATAAAGAACATATGGTCCCAAATGTCAATATGCCAAGATTGAGAAACCCTGCCCTAGAAATGACAACGTTCATCCTTGACTTATTAAAATCTAATGTCAATTTGGCAACTTCACATGCTTTCCAGAAAATGCAATGGAATATTGTAACTTCTTTGCCCAGTTTCAATTCATAGGCTGTTGGTATGGGGCACTCTTCATACACTTTTAAATACCACAAAATATCATCTTTATTGTTTGATACAGTTAGTTCTTTATTTAGGCTTGCCCAGACTCTCCATTCCTTCCTGCATCTCTGACCTTCCATCTGGAATCCTTTTTCTTCTAACCTAAAGAGCTCCCTTTACTATTTCTTATAATGCAGATCTTCTAGTAATAAGTTCACTTAGTTTTTGTTTGTCTGAAAATGTCTTTATTGCACTTTGTTTTTGTTTTTCTGGTACTAGTATGTTTATCAATGTCTACATGCAGAAAACGTGGCTCTCAAAAGTAAAAGCCAGCATCCTTCTGTATAGCCACCATACCATTATTACCTGCAAGAGAATTAACATGGTTATAATGATTTCTACAGTAGCGCTAATATTCAAATTTCCATAGTCAAATTTCAAACTTGCCCCCAAGATGGCTGGATCCTTTCATAAGAATCCATTCTCCTGGTTGTTGTTTCTCTGTAGCCTTTTAGCCCAGAATATTGTTAATTTATTTTGTAAATTATTGTTGTTATTTTAGGTCTTTCACAACTGTGTTGTTTTTGAAGAACCAGGCCAGATGTCTGGTAGAACACTTCACATGCTGGATTATCTTGATTATTTCTTCATGGTTTGATTTAGGTTCAACGTTTTGGCAAAAGTATCCCATGGGGGATGTACATTTTTCTTATGGCCACATACCAGGAGGCACATAGTGTTAGCCTGTCCTACTAGTGACATGGCTAAGGGGGTGACTGCCAAGTCTTCATAATGTAAAGATTTTTGTTTGGTGGTTAGTAGGCTATAAGAGACAAATGTATATTTCCCTTTGTAATCAGCAGAGTAGCTCCCACTTTGCGACTATGACACATCATCATCCCTAGCAACATTTCACTTAGGTGCTTACCATCCACTGATAGTTCTTGTCGGTCACAATTATTGCACTGGGGTTTGCAAAATTGTCTTCTCATTTTATAATCCCTTCTGTTTGATTAGTTGGCACTCCATTGAAAAGAGTTTTGAGCATTATCTTGCTTTTTGGGACAACAGAGAATTCCAGGCCCCCTTTGTACTTTGTCGCAGATCTGTAATAAGCTACTTTGCAGAGGATCCTTGGTTTTCTTCAGTGGGAAATGGTACTTAGAAACCAAGATCTGGGCTGTAGGTGTGCTTCTCACTAACTGGTTGTTACTGCTTCTGATCCCTTCTAGGGAAAATAATCAGGAAATGAATTTGATTCCTTAAACTTCTGAGTTCACATTGGTAACCTCCAGCTCGATAGGAAGTTGATTTCCTATTTACATTTTCCTTCTCCCACAAAGAGAACTCTCATATGCAGCAACACATTTATACAGGTTCATAATTCTGTAATGCACAAAATACTTTCAGAATTGGATACTAATACCACTCCCATCTACAAACCTCGTAAATAAAGATCAATATTCCTTTGCAAGTTTTTAGAAATATATATTTTGACTTTAGAATATATCCCTGTAGGAAAGCATGATTAGAGTCCTGTGCTCAAAAATTACTTGAATTAACGTTTTTGTCGCCATGGTTATGTTGCCAATGTTATCATTTGGAAGTACAATATGATTAATTTGCTCCTGTGTATACACATTTTTACATTTGGTTTTTGTCCTTTCTGATGCCTTTTTATTTTACATACATAAAATATTTACAAAATTCAAAATTTTCAAAATTCAAAACTATGTAAAAAGATAATCTCAAGGAATCTCCCTCACATAAGTATCAGCCCATCTCACTCCTACCCATCTTCAGAGGAAAACAGTTTTCATTAGTTTCTGGTACATCATCCTGCATTTCTTTCTGCAAAAGCAAGTATATATGTATATAAGTATGCTTTATATGAAATAATAACAGACATTTGTTATTGTGCAATCTTTCTTTTATAAAAGACAGCATATTCTCCATGTATCTCTCACTTCGCTGTTGATAAAACAGTTGGGGAATCTCACAATAGAAGTTTATAGAGATATTCTTTATTCTTTTTCGAGCTGGATATTTTCCATTGTTTACATACCACACTTTGTTCAAATAGTCTTCTATGGATGAGTAGTGAGGTTGATATGAGTTTCTATTACTTGAGGATACACTCCTAATAGTGGGTCTATATTGCTCTTTTTTTAAAGGTTTTGTGGGCATTTTTAATTTTTCTAATTTTACCTACCTTTTCAAGTGAATGTTAAAGCCTTGCCCAGATCCAGGAAACAAAAAAAATGTGTTGGTATTTTTATTGTTATCATTATAAATTTATATAATGACTTAGGCAGATGACATCTTTATGATGTTAAATTCGTCTGTCCAAGAACAAAGAATGCACTTCTATTTTTAATATATATTTTGGAATCTTTTGGAGTATGTGTAAGATTTCTTCATGTAGGTTTAGCACAATTATTATTACATATATTGACAAGAATATCTTTTTTGTTGTTATTTTAAGAGGGCTTTTATCTTCTATTACATCATCTAACTGGTTATTATTTGTATATATAAAAGCTATTGACTTTATGCCAATTTCAGATCCTTCTACCTTACTGAATTCTGTGTATTTGTGTGTCTGTCTGTGTGTATTTTGCTTTCAAATTGCTTTACTGGTTTCAAAGATTCTTTGTCATATCATATACAAGTTAAGGAAGTGTTACTTCTTTTCCAGCTCTTATGCCTCTTAAAGTTCTGAATATATTAGTCAAATAAATCAGATAAGAGAACGTATATAAAAGGAGCAGTAGTAAAGGCGATGAAATCACTGTCTTTCCCAGACCTTAGTAGAAATACTTGTAATGTTTACTGTTTATCCATGAGATAAAATGCTACCTTTTGGACTGACTAGTAAATATTTTATCATTAAGAAAGTATCTGTAAATGCTAAGATCAAACCATCTTTGAATTCCTGAAATAAATCCAACTTGGTATAATGTATTTTTTAATTGCCATTTTTTAATATTAGGGATATTTTTAAGTTTCATTATTTTTCATGAAATTGACATTTAAAAAAATTATTTTGTAAAACGCTCCTCAATTCGGTGGATGTTTCCTAATGATTAGGTTTCAGGTTATGTGTTTTGGGCTGGCATACTACAGCAGTAACTTTATGTTCTTTTCAGTGTATCACTTCAGTGGGCACATGGTGTCAATTTGTTATGTTACTTTATTGGATTTTTAACTATACCTCTTTGATAATTTTACTATTTGCTCTAGGGATTAAGACATACGTCCCTGATTTTTCTTTGTTGACTTTGTTTCTCCACTGTAAAGTTACTCTCTTTTCCTTTTGTAATTACTAAATACTTTCCTGGAATGAGTTTTGGTTAAATTACTTTAGACTGTTGCCTTCATTTGGGTTGTCATAACAAAAAAATGTCATCAGTGAGTGGCTTATAAACAAAAAAACATTTGTTTCTCATAGTTCTGGAGGCTGCGAAGTCCACGATTGTGGTGCTGGAAAGATTTGGTGAGTAGGGAGTGCCTGTTTCCCCCCCCCCCCCCGCCAATTGCTGTCTTCTCATTATAACCTCACATGGTGGAAGGGGCAAGCTAAGTCTCTGGGTTCTCTTTATGAGCACTAATCGCATTCATGAGGGCCCCACCATCAGGACCTAAGCACCTAACATCAGCTCCTAATACTATAACCTTGGGATTCATAATCTCAACATACGAATTGGGGGGAGACACAATCCTTCTATCTACGGCACTGTGTAAATATCCTGTTCCCACAAAAACTTTCATCTTTTGTTTTAGCCTTCAATGATTTCATCAGTTATCCTTATCTAAACTATTACATTCTTTTCTTAATATTGTGTTTTCTATCTCTTTATTTTAAGAGAGAAAGAAAGCGTGAGACAGGGAGAGGGGGAGAGAGAGAATCTTAAGCAGACTCTATGCTCAGAGCAGAGCCCAGTGCAGGGTTCAATCCCACGACCCTGGGATCATGACCTGATCCCAGATCAAGAGTTGGACGCTTAACCAACTGAACCACACAGGTGCCTCTTGTGCTTTTCCATTTGTAAAATTGATTTAATGTTTAATAGCTGGCATTCTTCTCCACAGAATAATATTACTATGAATTTTTATGTCTTTTTAATTACTTGTATTATAATCCATCTCCATCATTATTTTTGATACTAAGTTTCCCTGGTTTGGGAGAGTTAGAGCCCTTGTAAACTTATTTTTGTGTTGTTTTGACATTCTCATCCTTCTTTGAGCTTTTTCATCCTTTCTAATTGTTTGCATGCTGTATAGTTTCCCATCCTTTTACTTCCCACTTATTTGTGTCTTTATATTTAAAGGACATCTGCTATAGACAACATATCATTTGATGTTGCTTTTTTAAAATTCTTTCTGACAATCTCTTTCTTTTAATTGGAGTGTTTAGTCCTTTTTACTTAATGTAATTATTTAAATTCTTTCAGATGAAATGTGAAACTTAAATCTTCCATTTTATTTTTCTTTTTTCCTTCTGGTTTGGTTCTTTCGGTCCTCCTCTTTTGTGTTCTTTTGGTTTAGTTAAATATATGTTATGGTTTTATTTCTTATTTTTATTGAATTGTGTTATACCTTTTTGACCTTTTTACTATTTTCTCTGGGGATTGGGACATATATCTTTATCTTTTTATAGTATACTTATAATTAGATTCCTTATCTCCTGCTACCTCCCCCTGTCCTCCACTCTGTCCTTTATGCTAAGGTTGTGTGTGTGTGTGTGTGTGTGTGTGTGTGTGTGTGTATAGGTACATATATAAATAAAATGTGCATGTATATGTATAACAGTTACACAATCTTATAAATGTCCACAATTTAATGTTGTATACTTGTTTCAAATGTTTTGTTTTCAATTAAAAGAAGAAAGACTTTTACATCCACATATTTAACATTTATGGTACTCTTCATCTGGTATTATTTACCTTTGACCTGAAGAATTTCTGCTAGCATTCTTTGTACTATTGATCTATTAGTAACACATTCTCTTCATTTTAAATTATCTGGGAATGTCTTCATTCCACAATCATGCTTGGAGGGCCTTTTTACTGGATAAAGAATTCTGTATTGACAGTTTCTTTTTTCTTTCAGTATTTTAGAGATTTTTTTCCATTGTCTTCTGGCTTCCAGTGCTCCTGATGATAAGTCAGCAGTTCTTGAGATCGTTGCTCTCCTTTGTGTAATGTGCTGTTTTCTCTAGTTAGTTTGAATATTTCTTCTTTATTTTTGATTTTCAGTCATTTGACTATGGTGTGCTTAGGTGGGATTTTCTCTGTGTTGTTTTTGCTTGATGTTGGCTGAGCTTCTCAAAGCAGTAAGTTTGTCTTTTACCAAATTCAGAAAAATTGGGTGCATTATTTCTTCAAATATATTTCCATCACATGTTTTAAGGCAGCTCATTCTGGGATTCCAGTTATTTGTATGTTATCTTTTTGCGTTGTCCTGCAGACCACTCATTGTCTGTTGTTATTTTTTATTTTCCCTTGTTTTTTAGATTGGCTAATTTTTATTGATGTATCTTAGATCAATGATTGCTTCATCTGTCATTACTAACATACTATTTACCGCACTATTTTCTTCATTTATTGTTGAGAAAATTGGTGCAGTAGGAGCTGCTTCATAATTACCAGAAGCAGAATTCTCCTGGGGCTGGGGGGGAATGATGCATTATATTTAATGCACATCACCTTCATTCTTGAAAAATATTTTGAGGAGCATAGAATTCTTGCTTCACATTGGTTTTCTTTCATAACAAAAACGAATATTATTTGTTTTCCCACTTATTTTTCCTTCTCTCTTCAGAAGTCAGTTGTCTATCTCACTCTTGCTTCTTTAAATATAATCTCTTATTTTACCTGGATTTTGAAGGATTTTTCCTTTCGTTTATTCTTTAGTTTTATTATTAGATGCATAAAAATGTGGTTTTACTTTTAAATTTATACCCTCTTTGGCATTTATCAACCTTCTTGAATCTATTTGATGTCTTTTATTAGTTCTAGAAAATTCTCAGACATTATCTGTTCAAAGGCCTCTGCCATATTCTCTCTTGTCTCCTTTTGTAACTCCAGTTAATATGTATTAAACTTCTCACTGTATCATCTGTGTCTCTTACTTCCCTTCTATTATTCTGCTTTCCTGTAATTTTATCCTATTCTATCCTAAAATAGCCTATCCTAAATCAATTTGTGTATATTACTGTATATTTCTTTTGATATGTCCTCTATTTTACTAATTTTCTCTTTAGCTGAATGCAATTATCCACTGAGTTCTTAATTTCAGTTGTGTGTATCCTTCTGGAATGCCATTTTAATTATGCTATGTCATTTTTAAGAAATTCTTCTCTCTGTAAAAATTTTAAATTTTGTATTTTTCTCTTTGAACATAGAGAGTATAATTGTTTAACATAATTATTTAAAAAGCTGTGTGTTCATTAATGTTTTCATTATTTGGAGCCCCCATGGATCTGTTCTGTTGTTTTATTTCTGCTAGTTTCCCTTTATCTTGTTTTGTGAAGCAATAAAACACAAACACATTTTTTTCTTTTTCCTCTGCTGGGCACCACACTGAGCAATATTTGTGACCACACTTGATACTCACATCAGCTATACTGTCATTCTCATTTTGCAAATGAGAAAAGCAATTCTCAAAGACACTGAGTAACTTCTCAAAGCCACGCAGATGCAGCTAGATTTCCTGGAATTCAGAACCAGATCTGTCTGCCTTTAGAGCTAAATGCTGGGCTTTTACCCCATGGCTACTTAGGAGAGGCTGAGATGACCAGACCCCATTTTCCCAACTGAAAGCAAACAGACCATTGATAAGGATCAATATAGTGGTCAACTCCAGTGTCATCTCCTTTCTCAAGTTCTGTTTTCACACTGAATATGCAGTAGTGGACCAGTAGTGAGCTGTTTTCAGTCTATGACCTGTAGCTGGTCAGCTGACTCCTTTAGTGATGTGTGTGAAACAGAAGAAGCAGCAGTTTTATGATCATTTCAGAGAGATTTAAAGCTGAGCAGTGGTGAGGTGCCTGTCATCTTCTGCCAAGGCAGAAGGCAGCTGGGAACAGGCAGCATAACAGACCCTGGGACTTCCTTATTCCCACATATTCCGAATCTTCCTTATGTAGGCTCATAGAAAATAATAGATAAAATTTATTAAACATAGTGTGCTTATCACTATTCTAGAACTTCACGTTTATTAATGCATTTTGCCTCATAACGATATTATGATGTAAATTGTATTTTTATTGACTTTTTATCAGTGAAGAAGCTAAGGTGAAGAAAGGTTATGTATCTTTACTTAACTGGCTCAGATATTCAGAATTAGGCACAAGACTCATTCAGACAGTCCCATCCTGGAGCCCACAGTCTTAACCAGTAGTTAACTGCATTGTGACCTACTTCCTCGTGTTGGTGGCCTTCTGGTGAGTAGAAAAGTGTATAACTGACCTAAATATAAAATATTGGATGTTTCTGATGGGTATGATGGGTCTGACAGAGGTCAGCTGTTGACTTAATTGCAACCCAAGAGCCATAAGCTCAGGAGGGGTCAGTGATCAGCAGAAAACCCTAGAGTCTGGACTGTGGAGGTGAATGTGTAGCCATTGCAGATTGCATGCCAGCACACAGAGGGACATTAAAATGGTCAGCAGTAAACGCCACAGCTGAGATGCTGTGGAGTGGTAGCTGGCTCCACCCAGGGAGGTTGAGCCCAAATTTCTACCTAGCCACTTTCAATAAAAAAGTGTGTCTCTTCAAAGATGTCTTTTACCACAGATTGTAAACACAGGGTTTAATAAAAATTAATGCTCTCACTCAGAATCTCTTATGCAATAGTTCTTCCATATGTAGATAAACGAGTCAAAAGAGATTCAAGTGTTTCATTTGTAAAGAATCTCAGGGTCTTGGCAATTTTCACCCTTGTAAAGGATGCCATTTTATTATTTATTCACTATTATTTTCCCGAATTTTTCTTTAACTTTCTTTCTTTGTATATTTTTTATAGTAGGATTGCTGGCTACCTTGAGCTCCTTTTAGCTGACAATTGTCACTCAGTAGTTAATTACATTGGATGGTGGTTCTGTGACCAATGGCTCCTGAGTAATGGTAAAAATGCCCTGTTGGTGAACTGTGGAAGGTCCTGCCCTAAGCTTAGTGCCCCTGACTGAGTGCAGACTGAGCCCTGTTGGGACCAAAAATCTAAAATCTATGGGGACCTGAAGGAAGTGCCTTTGTCCAAAGTCAGCAAGTGGAATCAATGACTGGATCTCTCAGAAGGTGTCGCTCTGCTTGGGACCTCCTGGTCTCCTTGGCTTTGTCATGGGGAAGCTTTGGGGGGCTTTGGCATGGCTGATAGCTGGTCCTCAGACCCTGGTGTTCCTGCCTCTGCTAGTCCTAGAAAACAGAAATTAACATAAAAGGTAGATTTGTTCTTATCTAAACTCTCATGCTTCTCACTGATGCCAGGCGGAGCCATGCTGGAAAATCTAGCCTGGTTATCCTACACATTCTGGAGCCTGGCTTGTTCCAGATCACTTGCCTGGCTCTAAGTTAAAGAAACTCTTGTATGGGAGAAGTGTGGATATGGACTGTCCATGAAATAGGTGCAGAGGAAAGCAACAAATTCCAGGAGAAGAAAGCGCAACAACCCCATGATCTTTGTTCTGTGGTCTCTTTTCCCCAGGGTTGGGGACAGAAGGGAGGGGGAGCTTTCTGACCTCCCGAAATTTCACAGTCACTGGTATGAAAACCGATCCTTTGCTGCCTCACTCTCTGGCAGGTGGCGACTGATGCCTTTTACCATTTATGAAAAAAAAATGTAAATGGCGACAAAAGCTATTTTTATAATGTTTTTATCTATTCTGTGACTGACATCAATAACACATAACAGTTTCATTGACATTGTATCGCATCCAATGGGCCCAGTGACCTGATTCAATGTCAGTGGAAAAGCCTCGTACATCATCTCTGTGGCTGAATTGCAACAGATCCATTATTGACGCTTCAACCCCACGAGTGCCCCAGAACTGATGCCAAGTCCATTTCAAGGGTTTGCCTCCTTCCCGATCTTCGTTTGTCACAACTGTCTTAGCTCTCTGACCATGGACATGCCTCTTTTTAGCACGTCCCCTGAAATTGGTCCACTCCAAACGTGTTTTTAGACTTGACAGCTCTTGAGAGGTGGGATGGGTTTGTGCTTGAGGCACATAGCATGGATCACAGTAGGAACTCACACAGTAGGAACTTTGAATGAATGAGAGAAAGAGGGAAGGCAGAAAAGGAGAAGAGGGTGCAGAGAGTGTGAACCTCTCCACTACAGTATATTGTCAGTGTTTCCTGTGTTGTGGCCCTGAGGTCCTCAGAGCTCCTATGGCTTAGCTCAGGACCTTGGAGGAATAAAAGTTGTTAGCAGGACAAACTAGAAAGAGCTTTAGAACACTTTTGCAAGGCAAGAGAATGTTCTTCCTCTGACTTCAGCCTCAGGACCTGGAAGCTGGCCAGCACGTGGAGAAGAGTGGAGGCCACCTGGCCAGGCCCCTGTGGTGGGCACATGAGGAGGAGCCCCAACCACCAAGCCCACCCTTGTTTCTCATCTTCTCAGCTATGCAAAATGAGAATTAGCACTGAGCCCACAGTCTTAGATCGGTTTAAGCCAGCTCTTACTAATATTGCAATATATTTGTCATTTGTCTCACTGGTAAGCCTGTTTAGTAGTCAAAACTGTAGAAAATTGAATATACACTTACTGTATAAAAATGATATGCTTGGTTAGTGATAGTTTAGAAGAAATAAGTACATCTATCATAGAGGAGCAGGCTGTCAGCTCTTTATATGTAAGAAAAATATTGAACACAAATGTGATAAATGTTGGGCATCGTTTACAAAAGTTGTCTGACAAAGTTGGTTTGTAATAAGTTCTTCAGAGCAAAGAGGAAGATGAAAGGAAAAGAGAGAGAGTGGGAAGAAGAGAACAGGAGAAAATGGATAGCCGGGTGGAGAGAGAGAGATAAGCGGAGAGCTTTAAAATGATCAGAGAAAGAGAGACCCATACCTCGCCCTTGCTCTGACGTCATAGTAACCCCTGCCTGCCTATGAAGTGTCCATCCTTTGGCAAAAGGAGCTCAGACACACAACGGTAAATCTGCTGGGAAAGATTCCACCTCAGGGGACATAGCTGATGGCCACCTCCCGAGGCCACGATGGTGGCAGCTGAAGCTGAGACAGACTTCACTGTGGCCCAGAGGGGAGGGTAAGGTAGACTTTGGACTAATGACTTGGGGACTAGATCCATACATAAGAAGGTTCCAGGTGGGGAATCAGGGCAGTGAGGGGTAGGGCCCTCAGGAGTGAGCAGGCTGGGCTGGCAGTGCTGGGCCCCGGGACCCAGGTGGGGTTACTGTCTGGAGAGGGAGGCCACCTCTGGGCATGGGAAGATGAGGAGGCCACCAGGGCCATTGGTGTCAGCACCCAGGAGCTGGAAGGATGGTGGATGCGGTGGAAGAGGACAAAGCAGGTGAAAGGCCCATTCCTGGAGGAAGTGGAGAGTAATTGAGCCTTGAGGTTTGGGTGGGCAGAGAGCACTTTCGCTGGGGAAGAGCCCACGGTGGAGGGCATCCATCTGTGTCTATCTGGCTGCGTCAGAGGGAGAGGACACTGGAAGGCAGCAGCCCAGAGGTAAGATGAGTGGGGAGGTTGGTTGGGAGCAGATCTTGGCACGTGGGTAAGCTTAACACCAAATCCAAACCGGCTCCCTCGGATTCATTGCGTAAAGGGAGCTGGGCACAGCGAGGGTGGCAGTGTGATACAGCAACAGCCAGTGGAGGGCAGCGAGGGACTCTGGCCCCCAGGAGAGTAGAATGTCCGTTTCCAGCCTGTCCTCCGCACTAAGCATGCTGCCTGCCTGCCACTTCTCACCTTGTCTGGGGTCTGTTTGTGCACAGACCTGCAGGGCATGGCTCAAGGACTGCAGTGAGATTCAGCAGGGCTCAGGAGAAAAGGTGATAGATAAGAAGGGCCAGGTGTGGGTGAGGGCCAGCAAGGAGGGTGGGGATATCCTCGGACCAGATACTTCTCACACTTAGGGAAAGGACTCAGAGAATCCTGGGACTCACTTTACCTCTTCCTTAATTTCCTGGTAATTTTTTTTTTTTTAACTTTAGCCACCACCTAGATGGATAGTAATCATTACCTTCTTGGAATTGTTTCAAACACTTTATAGATATTACCTCATTTCAGCTGTCATTATGGCCTTAAATATAGTAGGTCCTATGGTTGTCCCATTTTACAGAGAAGGAAACTGAGGCAGAGTGGAGGGTAAGCATTGTAATGACCAAGTCACCCAGCTAGTAGGTTGCAGAGCCGGAATTTGAGCCCAGGCTATGTGTTCCATTGTCCAAACTTTACCTCTCTGGGTAACCCTCCTCCCCCAAGCTGCCCCTCCAGAAAATGCCAGTAATTCTCTGGAGGGGACCCATGTGTTCATGGAGAGCATTTGTACTCACTTGTCTGTTCTTTTCAGGAGCTCACCCTCCCTGGAGTTGGGAATATGGCCCAAGGAAGGGAGAGCAGGGGTTGGGAAAAGGAGGGTTCCCCTGGCAAGAGGTGGGGAGGTCTTGCCTTCACCCATTGGGGGCACCTCTAAACTTAGTAGCTCCGGATTTACATTCACTGTTATCACCTCCCCACTCCTCCTCAATTTCAGAGAAGCCTTCTCCGTGGGGTAGCAGGGATGGACCAGCTTGGCCAGTCTCCTCTGACGTCACTGAAATGCCTAACAGGGCTATCAGGGCATTTAATGAAAGCCCAGCTATTACTGAGCAGGTTTGTCCTCAGGACTTCTTTTGAGTTCCTGAATCCAGCTGTACCTGAAATCTGATATTCTTGGGCTTACTGGTACTATGACCCATCAGTGTTGTTTTTTTTGTTGTTTTTTTTTTTAAGCCTTAAAATACAGGCAATTCATACCATGTAATACATGGAGTATTAAGTCCCCTCTGACAGGCATCTCTAGAGGGAGGTCATTGTGACTTGGTGACCAGTGGATCTTACTGGATAACAACTGACCACTTCCCTGTCCGATGACATGGGAATGCTCTCACTTAAAATTTGACCATTTATGCTCAAATTCCATTGGGCATTGAAATTCACTCTTAACAAGGTGGCATCTGAGGGTCAATTGCCAGTGAACCTAAGGGGCCAGTGAATTGAGCTGCATACATAACTATATGCCTGTAGACATGCATCTCAAGGTCAAGAGCCCCATCACTTGGGACTGGGGGAGGCAAGAGGAAATGATAGCCTATCTTTTTGGCATTTTCAAGGCTTTAATTAATCGGGGGAACTAATGACTTAATGATGGAATGTGAGGCATGATATCAAGCCAGAGAATACATCTGGGGCCAGGGAAAATTTTTGGGTTTGGGATCAGCACAGATGATGGGCAGCTGTTCTTGGAAGCTTTGGAATATAAACCCCTTTTGAGTGCACAGTGGTGCAGCCAGGGCACAGCCAGTCCAGGCACATCGTTATAAATATATCTAGGGCTGGGTGGTCACAGGATTCTTAAGGAAGATCTGAGTTGAGGACCAGTCCTGAGGGACATAGGATCTAGTGGTTTAGCCCTCCAGCCTGGCCCCACCCAGGTTTTAGCATCTTGTTCCTATGGACAAAAATCCCACAGGAGAGATTTAGATGCTGGATGACAGGTCCTACCTGTGCTCAGCTCAGGGCTGGCCAAGGAAAAGGCTCAGTTAAAATTGGCTAATTGGGTAAATTGAATCCACCAGAAAGCTTGAAGAGGCTGTTCCTTGAGGACGCAAGCACGTGAGTCGTTAAGACACCAATCTGCTTTGCTTGATACAATGGCCAAGATGCCTCAAAGCCATGCCAATTTGAATTTGGGGATCCCTGGTCTAAAGATGTGAGATACATTTCAAGTGAATCATTTCATTGAGTAATGGAGTGTCCTTCATTCTGTTTGTAAGGTTAGATTTTGCTGGGGTGTGTTTTTCAAAGAAAGACTAACACTGTCATTACTGAGGTGTGATAGGTCCTGACAAGGTGAATATCCCTGGGCCAGGCCTGAAAGAAAAAAGGAAGGGAACAGAGAGGAGAAGAGATGGTGTGGGGGGCGTGGAGTGGAGAGGAGGAGAAGGACACAGAAGGAGGGCAGCCTTCCACAAGCCAGGAAGAAAGAAAGCCCTCACCAGAACCTGACGGTGCTGGTACCCTGATTTGGGTTTTCCAGCCTTTAGAACAATGTCTGTTATTTAAGCCACCCAGGCTGTGGTGATTTGTTATGGTGGCCCAAGTTTATACAGATGGGGATTCAAATATATATATATATATATCTGTATATATCTGTGTGTATATATATATGTGTGTGTGTGTGTGTGTGTGTGTGTGTATATATAAATGTACACTGTATTGCATAGGCCTTCCTGTCTCCACTCTTTATTAAGTCCGTGTATGTGCATGGGTCTGTTTCTGGATTCACTCTTTTGTTCTACTGCTCTATTTGTCTATTCCAGTGCCAATATGACTCCCATTACATCAAAGTTAGATTAAAACATATTTTGGACCAACCTTCCTCCCCTCCCTTTCTTTTATTTTTAAACATTTGCATTTTCTTGGCTCTTCTTGCACATGAACTCTTCTGTGTAAATATTAGAATCAGCTTGTCAATTTCCATGAAGTCTCTTATTCGTCTTTTGATAAATTCCAGGTTGAATTCATACGTTTATTTTGGGATAGATGGTGCATTTTCAATTCTGAGTCCTGCCTTTTCTTCACTCAGTAGGTATCTCTGTGATTTGAGTCTTCAGCCTGCTTTCTCAGGACTTTCCTGGGGGCAGGTCCACCTTCTACAGATTTCTCTATTTCTGAATCTCTGACTTCTTGTACATATCTTATATACATATTTGTACTCTCTTATCTCTAGATACTGTTATTCCCACATGACTGGGGGGGGGGGTATATAGGCACACAGAGGAAGTTAATGGCCTATCTATAGTTACAAAGCAAATGACCAAGCCAAGACCAGAACTTAGGTCATCTGACATTTCACCCACTTCATATCTAGGCCACAATTGCTGAGCTATCAAATCTTGTGGCTATTTCTTCACCCGATGGCTTGTCTTTATCCCCCACACCAATCTTTTGCTTAGCCCTACAAGCCACAACATAGCTACTTTATATTCAGATGGCTGCCCATGAGGTCAAGACATCCATTCATAGGTTTACTGAGTGCTTACTGAATGTCAAGTTCAATACTATACACTAGATATACCAAAGCAGATGAAAGAAGGTCCCTAGCCTAAGATTATTCACCACAGTCTGATGTGCAAACTCAAGTTGTCACAGATGTCACAAGGGTGAGAGGGTGTGTCTGGGCATATCTGTGCATGGATTTGCAATGTGGGTTTTGTCTGGGAGGGGGACCATTTACAGGGGATCTGGGAAGGAAGCATGATGCAATTTCAGATATTGGTCAGTCTGACCCATCCCCTTCCCTTAGATTCAGTTTAGCCCCTATGGACAGAGAGGTTGTAGATGCTGCCATCCTGAGGTCGCTGAGTCAGGCAGGACCTAGGAAAACTGCCTGGTGACCAGGTGATGAGCACAAACCAGAATAGGTGGCTTAGAAGCCATGTCCTCTACCCTGGGCATCAGCACTCATATTCTCCCACAAGTTAAGAGCATCTGTGGCAATGGGAAGACCTCCCCCCTTCAAAGGACTTCCATACTAATATAGACAAACGTGAAGAGCACCCTTCTTAATTTTAATAGGATGGACATCAAGCAATAACTCAGTAGACTGTCGACTCTTGGACCCGCATGCTTGAAGTGAAGTGTCCAGCAGCCTCAGGGACATATTATTTGCCAGTTTTCGTGCGATGTATTGCCCATAGGCAGAACTGCCTGGGGATGTCATGTCACTCTGGAAACACTGATTTACAACAAACCTCAGGCAAAATTCTGCACACAACTTATATCTCTGTACCTTTTTTACTTTTACTTACTTAGTGTATTTTTCTTTAAATTGACCCACATTCTTATTTAACTTTTTGAAAGAAGAAACTAGTGGGTAACATAAAATAAAAACAGAGCTAAAGGGTACAATAGATACATGACCTCAGACACAGAGTTAGAGGACAGGGACTTAGAGGAGCTGGAAGGCCAGAACCGGTCCCAGAAAAAGGGTTTGAGATGAGAAGAGGGGCAGACATCAGAAAGCAGGAGCGAAGGTAGAGTCAGCCTTGGAGTGTAACAGGATACAACCTGGAAGTAAGGATTCATGCTGGGCCTGATTCAGGAGTGATGACAAGGGGTGGCGGGTAGGCAGAGACTATAATGGAAGAGCCTATGGAGGGCCAAGGGATGGGAGACTGCTGAGGCATGGAACTGAGCCCTCAGATAAAGGGGTGACAAATGGAGAGAATGACAACTCCTATGAGCAGTCAAAGCCATTGGTGGCCTTTCATTCAATTTACACATACCAGGACTATAGGCACTGATGAAAAGTCATAGCAAATGGGGAACTGATAAAACTGATTAAGGCAAGCACAATCACTGTGAGGATTCCTTTCCATTCTACATCCAGCACATTGAGTGTGTGTGTGTGTGTGTGTGTGCATATGCATGTGTGTGCATGTGTCTGTGTGTGTTAGGGGATGGAGTTGCAGACCTATTGGTCTTTCAGGACAGTGGAAACAGGAGATATCCATTGGTGGCTGTGGACTGGAAATGCAAAGATGGGTGACTCCAGGCAAGCCTGAAGAGTGCCAATGTCCTGACAGCCAGATGTTCAGCTGCTTCTCTTGGTGAACAGAAGATTACTCCAAAACACTGTTTATTCAACTGTATTTATTGGCTTCCTGCTGTGTGCTGCCCGGAACCGTGCAAGAAGCTGGAGACAACCCATTGAACCAGATGGACAGAACTGTTGTGCCAAAGAGTGGCCATTCCAGTGCAGGAGAACAGATAACAAATACGTAGAGAAAAAGTTAAAAAGAAGGAATTAAAAGTGGATATTGGCGTACAGAGTGCTTGGGAGGGAGGGAAGTAGAATAGTCAGGACAGAACCCTCTGGGAGGTAAGAATGTTGGCATTTGAGCTGAGACCTGGGCACAGGCCTGTGCAAAGGCCTGGAGGTAGGAATGGAATGAAGAAAAGCACAATGAAAGATGGGAAGAAGGTTAATGCCCAAAATTCCAGTTTGACTTGTAAAGTTTGAGGTGTTTTTTTAAAATCCAAGAGGCAATACAAGATGAAATACCACCATTGCTTCCAGTTCTCCTTTGCAACTAAAAACTGTAATTCACAAAGAAATATGAGAAAGTTGTGAAAGATGGAAAACAGAAGGCAGATTGGCCCAGGGACCTCAGACCTTGAGGAACAACCCAGAGGCATTAAAAAACACACTCAAGAAGCTGAATGAACCCAAAAGGGTATAAATCGAAAGAAATCCATGCCAAGATCATAAGCAACTTTTTGAAAAGACAAAGAAAAAAATTGAAAGGGACTAGGAAGGAAACACTCCACTCAATAACAGCAGAATACACATTATTTTTAAGTGACCTGGAGCGTATATCAAGATAAACCATATCCTAGGCCATAGAATAAACCTCAACAAATTTAAAATAATTGAGACAATACAGAGTACGTTTTCTAACTGTAATAGACTCAAAGTAGAAATTGATGAAACACTAATTCAAAAGGATACATGCATCTCTACGTTTCTTGCAGTATTAAAATAGCCAAATTATGGAAGCAGTCCAAGTGTCCATCGATAGATGAAATGGATAAAGATATCTATATCTGTATCTATATCTATATCTATATCTATATCTATATCTATATCTATATCTATCTAGATAACAGAATATTACTCAGCCATAAAAAGGAATGAAATCTTGCCATTTGCAATAACATGGATGGAGCTAGACAGTATTATGCTAGGTGAAATAAGTCAGTCAGAGAAAGACAAATACCATGTGATTTCACTCGTATGTGGAATTTAAGAAACAAAATAAACAAGCAAAGCAAGAGAGAGACAAGCCAAGAAACAGACTCTTAACTCTAGAGAACAAACTGATGGTTACCAGAGGGGAGGTGGGTGGGGGGATGGGTGAAATAGGTGATAGGGATTAAGTAATGCACTTGTGATGAGGACTGGGTGACGTATGGAATTATTAAACCACCATAGTGTACATCTGAAACTAATGTTAACCACACTGAATTAAAATAAAAACAATAAAAATGAAATAAAAAATTAAAAAGAAATTTATAAGAGAAATATAACAGGAAAATCTCCAAGCACGTGGATTTTAGATAACCAATGGGTTAAAGAGGAATTCTCTAGAGAATTTTTAAAAATACACTGATGTGAATGAAAATGAAAATACAGCATATCAAATTTTGTGAAGTGTAACTAAAGCAGTTATATGAAAATGGAACTCTGTAGAACACTAAAGTGCTCTAATGGAAATTTAGAGCACTAAGGACTAATATTAGAAAATAGTAAATGTCTTAAATCAATGAAGTTCCTACCTCCATAAACTAGAAAAAGAAGAGCAAATAAACCAAATGCAAGAAGAAAGAAAATAATAAAGATAATAGCAGAAACCAATGAAATTGAAAACAGGAAAACAATAGAGAAAATCAATGAAACAGAAAGCTATTCTTAAAAAAAAAATCAATAAAATCGATAAACCTCTGGTCAGACTGACAAAGTTAAAGAAAGAAAAGACACAAATTACTGATAGAAATAACAGAGGCTGCCACTATGGGTTTAAGAGGATAATAAGGATATATCATGAATAACTTGAAACCCTTAAAAGTAGCAATTGAAAAAAAATAATTAATGAAACTCAACCAAGAAGAAATGGATATTCTGAATAGCTTCATAATCATTTAAAGAGATTAAACTTGCAACTAAAAATCTCCCCCAAAAAGAATATTCATGCCCAGATGATTTCACTGGAGAATTCTATGAAATTTTAAAGAAAAAATTAGCACCAATTACACACATTTTCTTCCAGAAAATAAAGGAGAGCAGAACACTTCACAACTTATTTTATGAGGCCAGTATTTCTCTGATACTAAAGCCAGACAGGAAAGTACAAAAGAAGGAAAAGGATAAGAAAAGAAACTACAGACCAGTAATTCCTATAAATGTACACACAGAAGTTCAGTGGCTTACACAACAGAAATTTATTTGCTCAAAATTCGTGGTTTGCAAGTTCAAGCCCCACATCGGGCTCCTGCTGTCAGCATGGAACCTGTTTCAGATCCTCTGTACCCTTCTTTCTCTGGCCCTTCCCTGCTTGTGTTTGCTCTCTCTCTCTCTCTCTCTCTCTCTCTCTCTTCTCTCAAAAATAATATAAACATAAAAAAAACAGTTAGCTTTACATTTAGGTCTTGATTAATTTTGATCTAATTTTTGTATAGGGTGTTAAATTTCCCTTGAACTTCATTGTCTTTCCTATGAATGCATAATTGCTTGATCATTGTTTTTTGAAAATACTATCTTTACTCCATTAAATTGCCTTCACACCTTTTTTGAAAATAATTTGGGTGTATTCAGTATGTCTACTTCCGGGTTCTCTGTCCTGTCCAATTGATCTATATGTCTCTCCCTTTGCCAAAGTCAAACTATTTTGATTACATAGCAAAATTAGTAAGCCTTAATATCAGGTAGTGATTCCTCCCACCCTATATTTCTCAAAGTTCTGTTATTTTAAATCTTTTGTCTTTCTACATGCATTTTAGAATAAGCTGGCCTTTGTCAAAAACCTTGCTGAAATTTTAATAAGAATTGTATTAAATATATAAATCAATTTGAAGAATTGACATTTTTACTATATTGAGTCTTCCTCTTCCAACCCATGAACATGGTATACCTCTCTATTAGCTAGATTTATAAAATTTCTTTACTCAGAGTTTTATAATTTTCAACAGGCAGATCCTGAACATGTTTTGCCATATTTCTAAGTCTTTCATTCTCTTTGTAGCAATTGTAAATAACTTTGTTTTTAAAATTCTAGTTTCGAGGGGCGCCTGGGTGGCGCAGTTGGTTAAGCGTCCGACTTCAGCCAGGTCACGATCTCGCGGTCCGTGAGTTCGAGCCCCGCGTCAGGCTCTGGGCTGATGGCTCGGAGCCTGGAGCCTGCTTCCGATTCTGTGTCTCCCTCTCTCTCTGCCCCTCCCCCGTTCATGCTGTCTCTCTCTGTCCCAAAAATAAATTAAAAAAAAAATTAGTAAATAAAATAAAATAAAATTCTAGTTTCCAATTGTACATTGCTAATATGAAGATCTACAATTTATTTTGCTGTATGCCTTGTGTCTTGAAAATATGGTAAAGTTTTTAACTCAATGGGTGATATTTGGGAGGGAGGGGTTCTTGGGATTTTCTATATAGATAGTCACATTGCCTATGAATATGAAAAAGTATATTTCTTTCCTACCAATCTGTTTATTATTCATTTTTCTTGCCTATTTTTAGTTTCTATTGTATGTATATGTTACCACTGGGGGAAATTGAGTGAAGAGTACATGGGATCTTTCTGTATGGTGTTTTTCTTTCTTTCTTTTTTTTTTTTCCAACTTCATGTGAATCTCTAATTCAAAGTGTAAAGTTTTTAAAAATCCAAGACCTAGAGCAGAACTTTTTTTGGTGGGAGAGGCTCCAGAAGAATTACAGATTGGAAAGTCATAAGCATATGTTTAATTAATTAATTAATTAAGTGTTCATTTATTTTTGAGAGAGAGAGAGAGCAGGGGAGGAGCAGAGAGAGAGGGAGACACAGAATCTGAAGCAGGCTCCAGGCTCTGAACTGTCAGCACAGAGCTGGACACGGGACTCAAACCCACAAACCAGGAGATCATGACCTGAGCTGAAGTTGGATGCTTAACTGACTGAGCTACCTAGGCACCCCCATATGTTTATATTTTAAACCAAGGACCTGGATAAGATCACTCGAGGACTGTAAAGGAGGTTTATGCCTCAACATTCAAATGTATGACAGTGGGCAGGCGTGGCTAAGATGAAAGGGTAGAGAGTGACAAAAGGGAAAAATCCAAGCAAGGTAAGGTCTTGGCTTGTTTCTCAAGAATGAAGGGGTATGGATGGTTTGGAGGCTCACAAAAAGCCCAGTAAGTTGCAGAGAAAGGACTGTGGTGTTCAGCAGGATGGCAATTGATGAGCCTGATGAGCTCTGTCAGGGGAGTGAAATAGATGTAAACACAGATAAAGTGGTTGGAAAAAAAAAATGAGAGTAAGTTCTAATGTGGAAAACAATTCAAGATTCTCTAGAAATTGGTGCCTTTGGAAGCCTGAGAGGGAAAATCTTGGCCAGTTGAGTCATACTTTAGGTTTGGGGACCTGATTATAACCTTGGGAAGGAGCTAGCTCCCTTAAGAAAATATTTGGACATCCCAGATTTTTGTGATGTATTACACACCATTGAAGTTGAGGTAATGTGATATGTGATTCAAAGCCTAGATCCACCACTAGCTTACTGTGTGGTCTTGAGCAATTTACTTCCCCTATCTGGGCATGAAGGGGAACTATGTCATTCTGTTGTTCTTTTCAGCACCCATTCCCTCTTAACTAATATTGCAGTTCTGCCTTTAGGCATGAACAAGAAGAGACCCACCCTCGCACCCCATGTTCTAGAAATCCCTAATTGGTACTCCTACAGCTATACCTCTCCCCACAAGACAAGAGGATGTGGATGAAGCCCATGCCTCCTTCTCTGGACCACACCAAATATGTGGAGCCCCTACACAAATAGTCTTGAATCCACTTGCATTTATCTTGCCCTGGGGTCCAACCTCCCCAGATGCAGACCACATACCCTGTGTTGGCGTTATGGCCAAGGATTGCTGTTTGTAAGCAGTGTGGACAGAGAATGGACATGCAGACTTGGTGTTCACATGTATAAATGAGAGGCCCTTCAAGATGCAGGGGAGACTGAAGGTGGGGAGAAAGTGGTCTGTATGTTGGTGAGGGGGTGGAACTGAATGCATTCTCCTTGTGTAGCCAGAATTCCAAAGCATTTGGGAATTCTAAACTCAATCCTGACCTTACAGGCTGTTATGAAGCTATATTTATCCAGGTAGGAGGATATAACATGTTTTATTTAACAGTTTATAATTTGATTTGTAACGTTTAAAAATATCTGTACTCATATGGGGAGCCCCGTAAATGTTAGGATTAAGCCTGTAACAGAACCTTTGGGAGGAATGCCCTCTCTCTGATTATATGTGGTGTTGGGGGAGGCAAAGAATCCAGTTCCATTCCCCTCCTCATATAGAAGCAGCAGAAGACCCTTGAGTCCTGTCCACCAGAGTCTTCCTTTAAGTGCCAATGGCCAATCATATTCTTTCTTCCTGGACTTGGGACTTGGGTAGAATAATACCAGATAAATAGACTTATGTGATGTTCACTCTAGCAGAAGTGGATCCTGGGGTTAAGTGGCACCTGTTCTGGTTTCAGTCTTGCTGCTTAGCCTCTCACTCGAGGCTTCTTGCTCCACAGATTCTGGAAGCTCTTCAATATCCCCTTTTGTGTTTACTTTGTCTAGTTGGTTTCTGTTGCTTATCATCAGCTTTGATGCTCAGTGGCTCATGTTGCAGAAGCTTCAGGGCTACTCAACATCCTCCTGGTGATAAGTTCATATTTGTATATGGAAGATTTCTCAGCTAATGATGCCCACATATCATGAGTGGTGTAGATCTGGTGGACAAGACAATCAACGAGATATGGCATTGGGCCCAGTGGCTGGGAGGCTGATGTGGGGGGGTGGTGAGCAGATTTGTCTAGGGCTCTGAAGTGAGCCACCATTGAGGAGTTTCTGGATTTGGCCTGTGTACCAAAGGTAACTCTATGTCCAACATTGCTTAATAGGGTCTGAATGACACCAAGGCACCTGCCTATAGACAAAGAGAATCCAACCTCAGCTGCATCCTTTCATTTAATGATTCAGTTCAGCCCAATCTGGAAAGTTCAGATTGGCACCAGTTGAATGTTCTGGAGGTCACTGGATTCTTCAAGGTGGGTTTGAATTAGCATCTCCCCTCAAGGAGCTTGTAGGCCCTCTACTGCTTTGTGCAGCCTTCCCAAAGCACCTTTCTCTTCTTGCTCTTACTCCTTCTAGCAAGAACATTTGAACCAACCCATAGAGTCTGAGGTTTACAACACACCCTCAGAATTCCAAAAACTGATATCTGATTTTATAAAATTTATATAACAAAAAAACCCTATACATTTTAACCCATTTCGACCTAGCCTCCTCCTCTGACTCACCCCAACCACAAATGTAGGGAGAGGGTGATGCAGTATAATGCCATTTGGCCAAGGCGAAAGCTGTGAATAAAATACTTCTCTGACTTGATGGTAGACAAAAACTCCTCACTATCCAACTTTGAGACTGTGTTACTGGATCTTAAAGTGGTGGTGGTTGTGTTGTCCTACCAGTTCTTAACATTGGAGGTTCTGGCAGTGGGTAGGGGTGGCATGATTGGTAGTGTTTGGGGGAAGGGCATCTGGGGTTTGATGAGTTTGTTATTTCGTACACAGCTCGCTCTGTTTCTAGCCCCCTTTGCAGATGACAGGAGGTGCTAGACAGTGGAAAATAAGATGTGTGGTGTTGCAGGCAGAAATTTGATATGGTGTAATTACTGTACATTAAAATAGATGGAATTTGGATATAAAAGCAAAGCAGACCATACCTTACGTGATGCTGAGAAGAGAGACATCACTCCACTCCGCATGTACATGTGTCTGAAAGAGCATTCCAGTCTCTAAAAATGGCACATGGGCCAAAAAGTCCAAATAAACATCTCATTGCTGGGAGTGGGAGGGGAGGAGGCTCTCACCAAGGCAGATGAGAGTAGATGTGAATCAGAAACCACACTCATATGAACCATCTTTTGGTTTGAACTTTTATTCAAAAATGAGGAATTGCATTTCTCTTTTTAGAACCAAACCAAAGTCATGCCAATTCCTTTTTTTGGGTGGAGAAAAGCAATTCAATCCCTCAAGACTTGCTGAACAATTGTGCCAGACTAGGTCAAGGGGAAATAGAAGGAAAATACTGCATGCTTTCAAGTAGCTTATTAGTTTATTTGGGAGCCTAAACACCAATGAAAATTTTTGAAAATATAATAATTTGTAATTGAGTATTATTATTTATCATAGTTCAACTAGGAATGTCAAAACACAGATCAATTATTTGTCAAAAAAATGCGCTGAGAAAGTCCAATTTGAACAACTCCTTGAAGAGTGGAGTGTGTCCAACTAGACAAAGAAGTGGGACATATACTTTCTGGTTGAGTGCAAGGAACAGCATGAGAAAAAGCTCCAAGGTGAGTCCTGAGATGGTATACACATGCATAGATGGTGGGAGAAAAGAAGGAGGATACTTTGAGTGGCATAAAGGAAAGGAAATTAAAATGCCTAGATAGGGACTTGATTAAAATCTACTGATTCCTCATTGCCCTTATCAACCCTAAGATTCTCTGATCATAAAATACCAGGATAAAATAAATATAGATGTAAGCTTCAGAGAGTGGAAAAGAACCATGGAAGTGGTGCATGATGGAATTTATTGGAGACAGTGCCATAAGGCAATACTGATCCTCAGACTGGAATGGGTTTTGCATTTCCTTTGTGTTAATCTGTTGCTCATAGCATTTTGGCCAGTGGAAAGACAAAGTACAGCAGCCTTAATTTCTCTGTGTAGCATATTGAATTTTTAGGAAAGAAGATATAAGACTGAGTGTCCCTCCCACTAGATGGCTGGCTTTCAGTGGATCTGACACTAAATTTCATGACCTCTTTCTCAATTGGGAGAGCACACACAGATGCCATCAATGAGGTGCATCAGTTAGGGTGATTTTCTAAAACTGCTCTTAACACACATTTAAATATATGAAAGCCATTCCTGGAGGTAAGGCCATTTTGAAAGCAAAGATATCATCACTTCCCTTGCAATCAAAAAGCCAGAGAAATATGGGCCAACTAGTTAAGAAGGAACTGGACATCAAAGCCTGGGCCGCTGATATTATCACCAGCTCTTGTGAGTTAACATTAGATCATGTGTTTATAGTTGTGTTCCACCTCCCAGGTGAGCCCTCATTTTCCTCACTCCACCTCATCGAGGTTTTCTCCATGTTTGACTTATGGGGACATGAAGAATGGAGAGTAAGCAGGTCTATGGAAAACCACTAGGTGGGCTTCCTGTTCAAAATGGCATTTGGATAGGACACCTTGATTTAGCTCCAGCCCTAGCCCCGTCACACACCCCCACACACCACAGTTCTTCCTGAGTACCAACAAAGACAAATGGGGGGAAAAAAAAAAGAAACTCACACCATTACCCAAAACAAACCAATGGTCATTAATGCCAGCAGGTAGAAGGAATTTACCCGAGTGACAATGTCTTTAGAAATATAAACAGAAATGGGTAAAACACAATTATAATGACATCCTTAACTTGATTTTATTTGTCTTTGACAGCTAAAATAGGGAAAAAAAAGTGAGAAAATCCGAATAACATAACATTTTATTTTATGGTGAATATGCCTTATTCCCTAGCACCCATATATAATATTTATTAAAAGTTGATCTTATATTAATCTCCAAAAAATACCAATAATTTTTTAAAAAATCTGAAATTTATGCCTCACCTAACTAAAGTATAATTAAAGTAATAATGACAGATATTAAAAAACATGATAATCATTAGAAAATTAAATAATACTTGCTTAAGTACCTATTTGTCAAATATAACTTCAACATTTTAATTATATATTTATATTTTTAAAAATTAAAATTAAAAAGTTATATATCAAATCTCAAAATGGTCAAAGTTTCTTTCAGAGAAAAAATTGAAATGTTACATATTTTCATTTTTAACTCACATTATAATGAAATAAGTATGGACTCAAGGACTTAGAAATATAACCAAAAAATTCATCAAAAAGGTAGAAGCAAACAATTAAGATTAGAATATAAATTAATTAGAGGGGCGCCTGGGTGGCGCAGTCGGTTAAGCGTCCGACTTCAGCCAGGTCACGATCTCGCGGTCCGTGAGTTTGAGCCCCGCGTCAGGCTCTGGGCTGATGGCTCGGAGCCTGGAGCCTGTTTCCGATTCTGTGTCTCCCTCTCTCTGCACCTCCCCTGTTCATGCTCTGTCTCTCTCTGTCCCAAAAATAAATTAAAAAAAAAAAATAGAATATAAATTAATTAGAAAAAATGAAGGAGTACAGCATATTGTGTATATGCACATATTGTGCACACATATATACACACACACACACACACATACACACACATAAAGCTTTTAACAATTTTTCTGAAAGTTCTAGACATTGTAAAAACTTTTCAAATACATGAACAGTATAAATATTAGGGGAAAAAACAAAAACAAAATTATTTTGACTTACACTTAGATTATCTTCCCCTAAATGCTAAGACAACTGAACAATGATTAAAACTAATATAAAATGCCATGAGAACAAATTACAGGACTCTTTTTGGACTTGAACAAAATGACTTTTAATGTATATGGAAGAAACAATAAATAAAAAAATCCAGGAAAAATTTTATGTAGAATAGTTTAGGAAGCCTTGCCCTATGCGTATTATAAATCTACCATAATAAAATCAATATAGTTTGGTTTTCTGTGGCAAACCAATGGACCAGAAGAGAAAATTCAGAAGCATGCCTACGTTTATGTAATATGAATTTTAAATCTGTGGATAAATGATAGATGACTTATTCAATGTGTTAGGACAATGACAGCCATTTCCAAAAGAAATTTAATCACTATCAATAATCAAAGTAAATTCTATACGAATAAAATCTTTAAGTGTAATTTAAAATAATGAAGTATGAGAAGCAAATGTGGGTGTACATATTGCCAGATGTGTGAAGGTGGAGGTTGAGAAAAAAATTTATTCTAAAATATTTAATATTTTGCCAGTATGACATTTCTGTCTCAATTATAGCAAATTTTGATGCTAATAAAGTTGAAATCATATTTATTGTATCAACTCTACACATTAACTCTTTAATGGTGTTTGCCTTTGGTATCTTGCTTAGAAAATTATGTGTGTGTGTGTGTGTGTGTGTGCGTGCGTGTGTGTGTATGTGTACATTCTAAAACAAAACAAAACAAAACAAAACAAAACAAAACAAAACATAGCCCATGAAAATCAGGCTAGCAAAACATTTAAGAGTACAGATTCTGCCACTGTGGCACAATTAAATTTCAACTCTGCATAACCTTGGGCAATTTAAGCCTTTAAGCCCCAAATGCCATATCTGTAAAATGGAATAATATTATCTAACTTGTTGGGGTCTCTTGAGGATTAAAGTAATTAGCACATGTAAAGTACTTAGTAAGTAGTTAGCAAATTTAAGTGTGATAATATGATTATTAAAGTAATATTAATGGACATGAGGTTATTTAAGACTGAATACATACACATGGCCATACACACTAAAATTACTAAAAATTATTTTACGTTTATTTTGGTCAAAGAAATGAAATTTAAGTGTTAGTGAGTTATATTTTTCATCTATAAAGATGTCAAAAGCAGAAAATATCTATTCAGAGTTAGCAAGTTTTCAGGAAAAATAAATACCTGATAAATCACTATCAAACTTCTTAAAGTAGTTTGACATTATCTACTAAGATATTATTAATGTGTGTAATTTTAGCTCAGCAATTAGTTTAATTTCTTAGAGGAATTATTACATATAGATAAATATTCAGCTACAAGGACAGTCTCCTTAGTGTTGTTTAGAAAACTAATATAATTTCTTTCATCAGTGTATCATCAAATTTATTAGTAAACAGGTGCTTTCATTTTGGAAAGGTATTGATTCAATTTATTTAATGGATACGGGCCTATTCATATTGTCTATTATCCTTGTGTGAATTTTGGTAGATTTTGTCTTTCAAGAAATTGATCCACTTCATGAAGGTTATGAAATTTATGGACATAGAGTATTCTTTATTATCCTTTTAATATCAATGAGATCAATAGTGAAGACCCCTTTTTCATTTTTGATGTTAGTAATTTTTTGTTCTCTCTTTTATTCTTGGTTTGCTTGGCTAGAGGATTATCGATTTTATTGATCTTTTCTAAAGATAGGGTTTTTTTTCTATTGATATCTACTTTTAAATTTAATTTACTTAAAAAATAAAATAAATTTCATTTATTTATGCTCTTATTTTTATTATTTTATTTATTCTACTTACTTTGGATTTAATTTCCTCTTCTTTTTCTAGTTTCCCAGGGTGGAAGTTCGGATCACTAATTTTAAATCTTTTTTCTTTACTAAAATATACATTAATTGCTATAAATTTCCCTCTAAATACTGCTTTTACTGCATCCCATGAATGTAGACAAGTTGTATTTTCATTTTTATGTAGCTCAAAATATTTTTTAATTTCTTTCAATATTTCTTTGACCCATGTGTTATTTAGAAATGTACTGTTCAATCTCTAGATTCTTTGGAATTTTCCAGCTATCTGTTATTGATTCCTAGTTTAATTTCATTGTGGTCTGCTGAAGTCTACAACTATAATAGCGGGTCAGTCTATCAGTTTTTGCCTCATATATTGTGACTTTCTCCTGTTAGACACACACACATAAAGTATTGTTATATCTTCTAGGAAAATTTGCCATTCATCATCATGTAATGCCCCTCTTTATGATGATAATTTTCCTTGCTTTGAAGTCTGTTTTTTCTAGAATTAATATAGTGTTTTTAATTTGATCTCTTTCAATAGATCTCTCTCCATCTCTTTACTTTTAATCTTTATATTGCATATCTTTATATTGAAAGTGGGCTTCTGGTAGACAATATATATTTGGGTTTTATATCTGTATCCACTCAGAGATTTTCTGCCTTTTAATTGGTGTATATAAACCATTCACATTTAAAGTAATCATTGACGGTGTTGGAGTAATAATTAACATTTATAACCTTTTTTGTCTTTGTTCTTTGTTTTATTTTTCCTCACTCTTTCCCTGTTTTTTTTTCTTTTTTTTTTAATGTTTATTTATTTACTTTTGAGAGAGACAGAGACAGAGTGGCAGAGAGAAGGAAGACACAGAATCCCAAGCAGGCTCTGCACGGATAGTGCAGAGCCTGACATGGGGCTTGAACTCACAAATTGTGAGATCATGATCTAAGCAGAAGTCAAGAGTTGAATGCTTAATGGATTGAGCCACCCAGGTGCCCCTTTTTCTGGTTTTAATTGAGCATTTTATATGATTCTACTTTATCTCCTCTCTTAGAATATTAATTATACTTCAAAAAAAACCCTTTTTAGTAGTTGCACTAGAATTTGCAATATACATCTACAACTAACCTAAGTCTACTTTCAAATAACACTACACAGCTTCACAGTAAGTACAGATGTTATATAACAGAATATTCCTAGTTCTTGCCTTCTGTCCCCAATACTGCTGTCATTCATATCCCTTATCTATAAGCTATAATAACCCAGTACATTGTTGATATTATTATTTTGAACAATTATTAGATCAATCAAGAATAATAAAAATATATATATTTTTTTAAGATTTACCTTCATTTATTCTTTCTGTCACACTCTTCCTTTCTTTGTATAGATCCAAATTCCTGACCTATATATTTTTTTCTTTTTCTCTATCTTGGTGATTTTAATAGTAAACACTTGGAGACAAAATAAATGTTCAACATGAGGATAAGACACTGTCAAATCCATGTAATGGAAAGCTACAAAGCCATTGAAAATTGGTGTGAGTCTCCTGTTCGCCATGTGGTGGTCCAGTAATTAATCACAGCTGACAACAGTTCATTGGGGATAAATTCCAGGCACCCTGTGAGCATTATCATTTGGAAAATTGACCATTTCTATTTCCTCTTCTACTTGTGAGAGTGTTCCCCACTGTTGGTGGAAAGGGGGAGGTTGAAAAGAAGAGGGCAGTGCCCAACCCCATGCAGGAGACACACAAATGTAGATTCCCCGGCTCTGAGAATTCCCCATTACTTGGAAAGTTCAGCTCTCACAACATGGGGTCAGAAGGCTGGAGAGGGGTTTGTTCCTTTGACCTAGTGATTCCTGGGACTGTCCCTAGAATATGCCTGATTTTCCCTGGTAAGCATTACCTTTGTTTGCCCCTCCTTTAGAAAATCAGTTTGTTTGTTCTGCTGGGTTGAAGAAAGGGAAGAGACAGAGAGGCAGGAAAGTCATCTTTATTCCTTCAGAATTTTACCAGCCTAGGTCCTGGAAGGAACTGCAGGATGCTAGGTGTGGACAACATTTTAAAATAAAACATCACGATGAAGAGTCTCCTCCCAAGTCTAGGAAAAGAATTCAGACTGGAGTGAAGAGAGAGAGGCAGAGAAGTCTGTGTTCCCTGCAGAGGTCCCTGTGGCCTGTATCCTAGGCTAAGCCCTAGAGAGTGGGGAAATAACTCAGACAAGTTTGTAGGAACCTACAGCAGTGGTGGCCTGCAGGGTTTCCTGGGAAGAGACGAGGGGAGGCAAGAATCCCAAGACAAGGTTTTGGACAATGTGGTGGAATTTCAAGACAGCAGCAAAGTGCAGGCGAAACAATCACCTCAAACCCCATATGCTCAAGGGCAGCATATGGAAGCTGTTGGATGTAGGGTCTTGGATTAGGGGTGTGGGATACCTCATAGAGGTGGGAATGGACCAATGACTTAGACTAGACACCAGGATGGGCATCCTGGTGTATTGCAGTGTAGACAGATGACACTGAAGGTCAGAGCACTAGGAGCATGGGTACTATGTAAGCCTTACAGCCTACCAGAACCTGGTAGGGAGAAGTTTGAAGGAGCCCCCATTTTTACTGAAGTTAAATTCCTACTACAACCCTGGCAAAATGATTGCTCAGAAAAAAAATGTTAATTGCGTTATAAGAAATAAAGTTATATTTGTTAAACTCTTGTGTTTGTGGACCAAGATTCTCATTTGATCATTTTTATGGTAATTTTAGCCCCAGACTACCCTAAGATGATAATGTGAGGAGAGGGAAGAGCGAGCACAAATATTACCAGTTGTTGGGTATGAAAATGCCCTCCTATGAAGGGTTAAGGCAGGCCATTTCCTTCCCACACTGAGGAAGCCAGCAGCCCTGATTGTAAATAAGGAATTAATGAGTACATCAAAGACAATGTTGAGATTGCATTAAAAATGAGCAGTTCACACCTTTTTTTCAAAGTTAACTTTTTTTTCAGCTTAAAACCCTGATAAATGATTTCAATTAACAGTTACAGAAAAAGAAAATTATATTGCAAATTCATGCAAAATCTTCCTACAAAATCACTTGCCTAATTACACAAATCAATTCTTCAGACTGAGAATTTAGCTCCAAAATAGAAAGTATGGATGTTTTAGCAGCAATTGCATGGGTAAGGTAGGAACCTCAGGGTGGTCTACTCTGGCCTCTGTTTCATCAGGATAAAACAAGCTCAAGATCACAGAAACCTAGGGGTACCTAGGGGCGGCTCAGTCGGCTGAGCATCCTACTTCAGCTCAGGTCATGATCTCATGGTTCATGAGTTTGAGCCCCACATTGGGCTCTGTGCTGACAGTTCAGAGCCTAGAGCCCACTTCAGATTCTGTGTGTGTGTGTGTGTGTGTGTGTGTGTGTGTCTTTCTCTCTGTCCCTCCCCTCTCCTCTCAGAAATAAATAGAAACAACATTAAAAAATTTTTGAAAAAGATCACAGAAGCCTAGTCTTTCAGGACCTAGTGTTGCTTTATGGATAGCTCAGCACAGTGCCTAGGATATCAAAGGCCTAAAGAGGTGTTCTACTTCTTTCTTCACTTCAGGCAAAAGGAATAATAAACTCCTTTACCCAAGGGAGAGTTGTAGAATATGTTAGTTCTGGAGCAGTTGAGAATTGTCAAGCTGTACCAAACAGATATGTAGATGCTCTTAGTCACATGACAGTCCTAATAAATCATCATCATCACCATCATCATCATCTAAGAACCGTGCATCCATTTGGATGGACTGTGATGTGGAAGACAAGGAGTCAGGTTGGAAGGGTGCTAGACTGACTCAAACTTTAGCTGCTTGTCTACTTTTTGCAGGTTGCTTCCCTGGTCTGGGCCTCACTTTATGCATGTATATTTGAATGAAGAGTGATGATAGACCAAGGATCCTTCTGGGCATTCTCTGTTGTCACACTTGCCCTTATCTTCATAGTGTGTGAGTCTTTAAAGTCTTTGATGGCAAAGACCTTGTCTTGTTAACCACATTACCCTTCAAGAATCCTGTCTTAGAGTGTGTGCCTAATAGTGTTAGCTAATGTGAGTTAATTTTGTTTTGTTTGGGGAGAGTCTGGGAAGGATAGGAAAAAACAGAAGAGGTATGGGTATATATTGTCCATTTAAAGGTGTTAGTTTCCCTCACCCTACTCCCTTCCCCAGGGGGTAGGGCCCTGAGGCTTGGTCCCTAATCCCAGACAATCATGAAGGAGTTATGCAGCGTTTTGCTTGCATTTGACAGCTCTATGGTCTTGTATCTCCCCACAGAACTAGGGACTGCTTTTATGTTTTATTCCTGAATCTTGGCTATGCCATGGAGGTGAAGTGACTACATTTGTTCGATTCTTAGTGGTATTGCTGCTATGACAGGGATTCCTTTAATGATCCCTATTCCTCCTGGTCATAAATAACATTTTAGGCTCTGGCTAAACAGAGATATAATATAGCACCCTCAACACACAACAGAAAAGCATCAAGAAATATGGGAAGTGGGATAAGAAGGCTAGAGAAGGGAAAAGACAGGGAATGTCCTGGAACACTACTGACTGAAGAAAGTTAAGGCATTTGGTCATAAATTTGGTCCTGAACCTCTGGGGATCCCAGGAAATGGAGGGACTCAGAGTAACATCACAGTGGTGTGTAGAGAGAAATGCATTTTCAGGTGTTGGGTTTTGAGATGCACTGAGTAATACAACAAGCAAGAGTTTTCTGTATCATCCATTTTATGTCCATTAATGGCTGAAAATAACAACCTGATTTTTTTTAATTTCTTTTGAGTCTGTAGGTCAACTGGGCAGTTCTACTGATCTGGACCAAGACCAGCTAATCTGAGCTGGGGTATGTCATGCTTCTTTGGTCAGGTGGTGGATCGGCTAGCTGGGCTAGCTGGTCTTTGTAGCCACAACTAGTACAACTTCTCTTCTCCATGTCATCTCATCCTCCAGCAGGCTACCCTGATCTGTTCAATGGTTACAGGATTCCAGAAGGGATTGGAGAGGTGTGTTGGGGGCCAGACTCAGAACTGGCACAGTAACACTTCTGTAGCAGTCTCTTGACCAAAGTGAGTCATAAGGGCAACCTGGAGGAGAGGGACAATAGACTATTTCTACATGGGAGGAGTTGCAGTCATATTACAAAGGTCATGGATAAGGGAGGTGAAGAATTGGGGCCATTTTTGCGATCAACATACTGCAGCCAAACCTCTGTTGATGATTACACACCTCTTTTCTTTATACAAAATACATCACAGCCCTCCTGAGATTCCTACTCCCTAATTCTCATCCAATCATGGCATCATACTCCAAGTCTAAGATCCTGGGATCTGCATCAGGTCCAGTTCCAGATCCTCCTGATTCTGAGGCCCCTGGACCAGAAAAATAAGTTATCAGTGTGCATACACTCTACGTGCAATGTTGAAATGGACCTAAAACCTCTGTAAACACTCTCATTCAGGAGTGAGAAGAATGGGAGGCATGTAGCTGTCAATAGTCTGCAAGAATTCTGAAATCCCTCTGGGTAAATAGGGACTGTTACCTGATTAGGTAATGGTTCTACTTCCTGGGAGTGGCTGTTCCATCCACTGGTTTTCATAGGTGTTGGGTACACTGTTTGAGACATCTTTCCTTTCCTATCATCGTCTCTGCCTTCTAAATAAGTCGCTTATCTTATTAATGCTTTCTCAGCCTTCTTATTGACTTCAAGAAGTTGGGGGTCCAGGAGTTGCCTTATAATTTGAAAACTCTCAGTCCTTTTATTATATGTGAGTAGATTTTGCCAATTCAACTCACTTTAAAATTTTGCAGGATTTCCATGTATCTAACTGCTATTTACCCCATACTTTGAAAGCCATGACTTAAAAAGCTTCTGAGATAGAACCTTCTCTTTGAAATTACTTCCAGTGTGGGGTCTGATTTCTATGTTCTTAAGGTCCCCTTCAGTCCAGCTGAGAAGGTCTATCCCAACTTAGAGTCTTCAAGTCACATTCTTGATTTTGTCTTTGTATTTAGGGCTTATTTTATTTCATTCACTTCGTTTTAAATTAATACCCATAAAGCCCATTTAAAATTGCACCAGAAATAATAAGATATCTAGAGATAAAACCTAACCAAAGAGACAAAAGACCTGTACTCTAAATCCTTTCAAAACACTGATGAAAGAAACTGAAGACAAACAACACAAAGAAATGGAAAGATATTCCATGCTCATTGCATTGGAAGAACAAATATTGTTGTGGAGATCCAACATGGCAGGGAAGTAGGGAGACCTGAAGTTCCCTTGTCCCTCAAGTGTTGGGGCCAAAGGACTTTAAATTCCAAGTCTGGTCTGCAGAGTGACAGAGACATCTCCAGGGGCCCACGGGGACAACCTGGCAGGCTGTAGGTATGTGATTGCGAAGTGGGAGAGATAAAACGGGCAGTGTAGGCACAGATGGGAACGATCCCCTTCTGCAGAGACACAAAGAGAAGAGAATGAGAGCCTTGGGAAACAGGAATGTATCTGGACAAGTGAAAAACCACAGACTTGGACAGACAAAGGTCCAAATTCTAACTGCGGGGCTTTCTCCAGACTGGGGCCAGCTGCCCCGTTTGTGCACATGGGGGGGAGGGGGAGGGGAGCCAGCCCTGGGCTCGGAAACTAGTTCAGAGGAGCTGTCCTCAGTGGGAGGAAGCAGTCCCATCCCTGGAGTGCTGTGGGAAGAAGGTATATAACGGTTCAAAGGACAGGACCCTGCCTGCACCCGCCAGCTGGAGGCCGCACGGAGAGGTGCTTCCCAGGAACCAGGGCGCAGGGAGTGGGGCCCTTTAAGACATTGAGGTTTAAATCCCCACGGAGTACCATGGAGGCGTGGGAGTCAGTGGAGCAGGACAAACCACCTCCTTCGTGCCCGAGGCACTGTGAGGATGGCCTGAACACAGTGGTTTGGGACACCCAGTCCATGGAGGACAGACTGGGGTGTCACCATTTGTCTCCCCAGCAACCACAAGGTGGGGCTTTCAGGGAAAGGACAGCGGGACCACAGTGTAGGTGGGATCCGCCTACACCAAAGCACTCCCCTCCAAGCCTGGTAACTTCGTATCTACAGGGTGCGGATTGCCACTGAGGAGTCAGATGGACCCCTCCTCCAGACCAGAGCTGCCCCCAGTTCCAAGGCACCCAGCAGTTTTTCATTTCCTAATTTAATTCTCAGACAATTCTTATTTTATATATGTGTGTGTATGTATGTATATACACATATATATACATATACATAATACACGTATATATATACATATGTATATACATATACACATATATACATATATATATATACACATATATACATATATATGTATACACACACACACACACACACACACACACACACACACATATTTTCACTTCCTTTTCTCCTTATTTCGTCCCTCCTCTAGTTTGGTTATTCTGGTGGTTGGTTTGTTTAAGCAGACATATGTAAACCATTCTCTTTATACCTGTTCTATATCTCCTTCTTTATTTTCCTCTCTCTCTCTCTTGGATTAAGCCATGTAGTTTCTCTGCCTGGTCAATTTTCTTTTCAGTTTCCCCACCCTTGTCATTACTCCCTTTGTGTGGGATAAGCCCTCTTCCATCAACACTGCCCCCACCCCGTTGTTTTGCTATTGCTGGTGTTATTTTATTTTTGTTGTTGTTGCCATTGTTGTTTTTTTTTTTGTTTATTTTTGTCTTTTTGTTGTTGTTGTTTGTTTGTTTTCTTTTCCAGGGCTACTTCAAGGAAAAAGTCAAAGCACATTGCCTGGAGGATCCAAAACATCACTACAAGTAGGGAGATAAAGCAACCAGAATCACAACAACAGAAAGCAAGTAACACACTCCAAAAAACACCTCCTGAAGGGCCAGCCCTGAACAGTGTATGACCCCTCTTTAATATAGTAATATTTGCAGGTGCAGGACACATAACAAGTTTTTAAAACACATAAGGGACAGAAAACTAGCCAAAATGACAAAACAGAAGGATTGTCCTCACAAGAAACTCCAGGAAGAAATGATAGCTAAGGAATTGATAAAAACAGATATAAACAATATAACTGAACAAGAATTTAGTATAATATCCATAAGATTAATTGCTGGGCTTGAAAAAAACATAGAAGACAGCAGAGAATATATTGATGCAGAGATCAAAGAACTAAAAAATAGTCATTATGAATTAAAAAATGGTGTAAATGAGGTGCAAAATTAACTAGAGGTGGTGACACAAGGATTGAAGAGGCAGAGGGAAGAATAACTGAAATAGAAGATAGAATAATGGGAAAAGATGAATCTTAGAAAACGGGAGATAAAAAAATTCTAGATCACAAGGGGAGAATTAGAGAACTAAGTGATTCAGTGAGACATAATAATATCTGTATCACAGGCATTCCAGAAGAAGAAGAGGGAGAGAAAGGGACAGAAGGTGTACTTAAACAAATCATAGCTGAGAACTTCCCCAATCTCGGGAAGGAAACAGACATTGAAATCCAGGAGGCACAGATAATTCCCTTCATACATAAGAGGAATTGATCTTCTGCACAACATATCATAGTGAAACTGGCAAAATGCAAAGATAAAGAGAATTCTGAAAGCAGCTTTAACATACAGCCTTAACATAAATGGGCCTTAACATACAAGGGTAGACACACAAGGGTAGTAGCAGACCTATCTACTGACACTTGGCAGGCCAGAAAAGAGTGGCAGGAAATATTCAATGTGCTGAATAGGAAAAATATGCAGCCAAGATCCTTTACCCAGTAAGCCTGTCATTCAGAATAAGAGAGATAAAGTTTTTCCAGACAAACAAAAACTGAGTGAGTTCCTCACCACCAAACCAGCCCTACAAGAGATCCTAAGGGGGGATCTGTGAGAGTTGCAAAGACCACAGAGGACCCGAGACATCACTATAAGCATGAAACCTAGAGATAACACAATGATTCTAAACCCATATCTTTCAATAATAACATTGAATTTAAATGGACTAAATGCTCCAATCAAAAGACATGGGGTATCAAAATGGATTTAAAAAATAAGACCCATCTATTTGTTCTCTACAAGAGACCTATTTTAGACCTCAGGACACATTCAGATTGAAAGTGAGGGGATGGAGAACCATCTATTACACTACTGGAAGTCAAGGGAAGGCTGGAGTAGCCATACTTATATCAGACAAACTAGATTTTAAACTAAAGGCTGAACGAGATGAAGAAAGGCATTTTATCATAATTACGGGGTCTATTCATCAAAAAGAGCTAACAATTATAAATGTTTATGCACCCAATTCAGAAACACCCAAATGTATAAAACAATTAGTCACAAACATAAACAATCTTATTGCTAAGAATGTGATAATTGCAGGGGACTTTAATGCCCCATGTACAACAATGGACAGATCATGTAGGCAGGAAATCAATAAAGAAACAATGCCCCTGAATGATACACTGGACTAGATGGACTTGACAGATATATTCAGAGTTTTTCATCCTAAAGCTGCATGCAGAATACACATTCTTCTTGAGTGCACATGGAACATTCTCCAAGATAGATCACATACTGGGTCACAAAACAGCCCTCAATAAATATAAAATAAGTGAGATCATACCATGCACATTTTTGGATCACAATGTTATGAAACTTGAAATCAACCACAGGAAAAAGTTTGGAAAACCTCCAAATAAATGGGGGTTAAAGAACATCCTACTAAAGAATGAATGGGTCAACCAGGCAATTAAATTTAAAGAATTAAATTTAAAAATATATGGAAATAAATGAAAATGAAAACATGACAGTCCAAACCCTTTGGGATGCATCAAAGGCAGTCCTAAGAGGAAAATACATTGCAGTCCAGGCCTATCTCAAGAAACAAGAAAAATCCCAAATACAAAATCTAATAACACACCTAAAGGAACTAGAATCAGAACAGTGAAGAACCCCCAAGGATGGTAGAGGAAGAGAAACAATAAAGATCAAAGCAGAAAGAAACAATATAGAATCCAACACACACACACAAAACTGTAGAACAGATCAATGAAACTAAGAGTTGGTTTTTTGAAAAAAATAAACAAAATTGATAAACTCCTAGCCAGACTTCTCAAAAAGAAAAGAGAGAGGACCCAAATAGATAAAATCACGAATGAAAATGGACTTATCACAACTAATCGCTCAGAAATACAATCATCAGAGAATACCATGAAAAATTAGAGGCCAATGAACTGTACAACCTGGAAGAAATGGAAAAATTCCTAGACACCCACACACTACCAAAACTCAAACGGGAAGAAATAGAAAATTTGAGCAGTCCCATAACAAGTGAAGAAATTGAATCAGTTATCAAAAATCTCTCAACAAATAAGAGTCGGACCAGATGGCTTCCCATGGGAATTCTACCAGACATTTAAAGCAGGGTTAATACCTATCCTTCTCAAGCTGTTCCAAAAAATAGAAATGGAAGGAAAGCTTCTGGACTCTTTCTATAAAGCCAGCATTACCTTGATTCTCAAACCAGAGACCCCACAAAAAAGGAGAATTACATGTCAATATCCCTGATGAACATGGATGCAAAAATTCTCAAGAAGATACTAGCAAATCGAATTCAACAGCATCTAAAAAGAATTATTCACTATGATCAAGTGGGATTCATTCTTAAGCTGCAGGGCTGCTTCAATATTCAAAAATCAATGTGATACATCACATTAATAAAAGAAAGGATAAGAACCATATGATCCTGTCAATAGATGCAGAAAAAGCATTTGACAAAATACATCATCCTTTCTTAATAAAAACCCCCAAGAAAGTAGGGATCGAAGGAACATACCTAAACATCATAAAAGCCATATATGAAAATCCGACAGCTAATATCATCATCAGTGGGGAAAAACTGAGAGCTGTCCCCCTGAGATAAGGATGTCCACTCTCACCACTGTTGTTTAACATAGTGTTGGGAGTCCTGGCATCAGCAATCAGACAACAAAATGAAATAAAAGGCATCAAAATTGGCAAAGAAGAAGTCAAACTTTCACTTTTTGCAGACGACATGATATTCTACGTGGAAAACCTGAAAGACTCCACCAAAAGGCTGCTAGAACTTATACATGAATTCAGCAGACTCTCTGGGTATAAAATTAATGTACAGAAATCGGTTGCATTTCTATAAACAATAATAAAGCAACAGAAAGAGAAATCAAGAAATTGACCCCATTCACAATTACACCAAGAACCATAAAATTCCTAGGAATAAACCCAACCAAAGATGTAAAAGATCTGTATGCTGAAAACGATAGAAAAGTTGTGAAGGAAATTGAAGAAGATACAAAGAAATGGGGAAAAAAATCCATTCCCATGGATTGGAAGAATATTGTTAAAATGTTTAAATGTTTAAAACTACCCACAGCAATCTACACATCCAATGCAATCCTAATCAAAATTGAACCAGCATTCTTCTCAAAGCTAGAACAAGCAATCCTAAAATTTGTATGGAACCACAAAAGACCCTGAACAGCCAAAGTAACATTGAAAAAGAAGACCAATGAGGAAGGCATCACAATCCCAGACTTTAGCCTCTACTACAAAGCTTTAATCATCAAGACACTATGGTATTGGCACAAAAACAGACACATAGACCAGTGGAATAGAATAGAGAACCCAGATTTGGACCCACAAATGTATGACCAACTAATCTTTGACAAAGAAGGAAAGAGTATCCAATGGAAAGAAGTCTCTTTAGCAAATGGTGCTGGGAGAACTGGACAGTAACATGCATAAGAATAAAATTAGACCACTTTCTTACACCATACAGAAAAATAAACTCAAAATGGATGAAAGACCTAAATACGATACAGGAAACCATCAAAACCCTAGAGAAGAAAGCAGGCAACAACCTCTTTGACCTCAGTCACAACAATTTCTTCCTCAACACAGCTCCAAACGCAAGGGAATTAGAAGCAAAAATGAACTATTGGGACCTCATCAAGATAAAAACTTCTGCACTGCAAAGGAAAGAATCAAAAAAACTAAAAGGCAACCAACAGAATGAGAAAAGATATTTGCAAATGACATATTGGTTAAAGGGTTTGTATCCAAAATCTATAAAGAACTTATCAGACTCGACACCCAAAAAACAAATAATCCAGTGAAGAAATGGGCAGAAGACGTGAATAGAAACTTTCCCAAAGAAAACATCCAGGTGGCCAACAGACACATGAAAAGATGCTCAACATCTCTCATCATTAGGGAAATACAAATTAAAACCAAACTGAGATACCACCTCACAACATTCAGAGTGGCTAAAACTAACAACTCAGGAAACAACAGATGCTGGTGAAGATGTGGAGAAATGGGGACACTTTTGCACTGCTGGTGGGAATACAAACTGGTGTAACCACTCTGGAAAATAGTGTGGGTTTCCTCAAAAAATTAAAAATAGAACTACCCTATGACCCAGTAATAGCACCACTAGGAATTTATCCAAAGGATACAGGAGTGCTGATTCATAGGGGCACATGTACCCCAACGTTTATAGTAGCACTTTCAACAGTAGCCAAATTATGAGAAGAGCCTAAATGTCCATCAACTGATTAATGGATAAAAAAGATGTGGTTTGTATATACAGTGGAATACTACATGGCAATGAAAAATAATGAAATCATGCCATTTGGAGCAACATGGATGGAACTGGAAGGTATTATGCTGAGTGAAATAAGTCAGTCAGAGAAAGACAGATATCATATGTTTTCACACATATGTGGGTCTTGAGAAACTTAACAGAAGACCATGGGGGGAATAGAAGGGGGAAAAATAGTTACAAACAGAGAGGGGGGGAGGCAAACCATAAGAGATTCTATATTTAATAGAGAAAAAACTGATGGTTGATGGGGAGGGGAAGAGGGGAAAATGGGTGATGGGCATTGAGGAGGGCACTTATTGGGATGAGCACTGGGTGTTGTATGTAAGTGGTGAACCACGGGAACCTACCCCCAAAACCAAGAGCACACTTTACACTCTGTATGTTAGCCAAGTTAACAATAAATTATATTTTTTTAAAAAAAGGAAAAACAAATATTATTGAAATGTCTATACTACCCCAAATAATCTACATACAGTGGTTTAAGGACCTAAATGTGAGACCTGAAACCATAAAAGTCCCAGAAGAGAACACAGTAACTTCTTTGACATTGACCATAGCAACTTCTTTCCAGATAGGTGTCCTGAGGCAAGTGAAACAAAATCATATATTAACTATTGGGACTACATCAAAATAAAAAAAAAGTTCTGCTCAGCGAAGGAAACAATAAAAAATACTAAATGGCAACCTATGGAATGGGAGAAGATATTTGCGAATGACATATCAGATAAAGGGTTAGTGTCCAAAGTAGATAAAGAACTTATATAACTCAATACTCAAAAACCAAATATCCAACGAAAACTGGGCAGACATTTCTCCAAAAAAGGCATACAGATGGACAATAGCACTTGGAAAGATGATCATCACTACTTATTGTCAGGGAAATGCAAATCAAAACCACAATGAGATATCACCTCACATCTGTCAGGATGGCTAAAATCAACAACACAGGAAACAACAGGTGTTGGTGACGTTGTGGAGAAAAAGGAACACTTGTACACTGTTTGAGGGAATGCAAACTGGTATAGCCATTGTGAAAATAGTATGGATGTTCCTCAAAAAATTAAAAGTAGAACTACCTTATGACTCAGCAATCACACTACTGGGAATTTACACGAAGAATACAAGAACACTTATTCAAAGGAATACATTCACCCCTATGTTTATAGCAGTATCATTTACAATAGCCAAAATATGGAAGCAGCCCAAGTGTCTGAATAAAGAAGATGTGGTACACACACACACACACACACACACACACACACACACACACACACAGGAATATTATTCAGCCATAAAAAAGAATGAAACCTTGCCATTTGCAATGACATGGATGGAACTAGAGATTATAATGATAAGCAAGATAAGTCAGCCAGATGGGGCGCCTGGGTGGCGCAGTCGGTTAAGCGTCCGACTTCAGCCAGGTCACGATCTCGCGGTCTGTGAGTTCGAGCCCCGCGTCAGGCTCTGGGCTGATGGCTCGGAGCCTGGAGCCTGTTTCCGATTCTGTGTCTCCCTCTCTCTGCACCTCCCCCGTTCATGCTCTGTCTCTCTCTGTCCCAAAAATAAATAAAAAACGTTGAAAAAAAAATTAAAAAAAAAAAAAAAAGATAAGTCAGCCAGAGAAATATCAAATCAGAAAATATTATTTCACTAATGTGTGGAATTTAAACAAACAAGCAAAGGGATAAAAATAAGAGAAAGAGAGAAATAAAGAAAGAAACAGACTCTTGATTATAGAAAACAAACTGATCGTTACCGGAGAGGAGGTGGGTGGAGGGACGGATGCACTTGTCATTATGAGCACAGGGTGATGTATGGAAGTGGTAAATGACTATATTGTACACTTGAAACTAATATAATGTTGTATGTTAACTAATTGGAATTTAAACGAAAACTTTTTAGAAAAAGAATAAAGTAAAAACCACTCACACACACAAAAAAATTGTGTTTACAAATAAACCACAGGATGTGGCTTTTATCCCTCAGCATCTTTCACAAAGAAAACATTTTAAGTGCTGATGAAATCCAATTTATTGAGATTGTTTTCTTTGATGAATCATATTTTAGATGTCATGTCTAAGAACTATTCACCAAGCATTTGGTCCTGAAGATTTCCTCATTATTTTTTTCCAAATGTTTTATAATTTTATATTTAAGTCTATTATTTTGAGTCAGTTTTTATACAAGGTGTGTGGGTTAGATCAATATTTTTTTTTGTTCTTCGTTTTGTTTTGCCTCCACCACTAGTTGATGGAAGGTCTACATTTTATCCATTTGACTGTTTTTGCACCTTTGTTAAATAAGGTGTCTAAACTTGTGAATGGCTTTTTCTGTGTTCTCAATTCTGCTCCAATGATCTGTCTCCCTCTGCCAATACTTAATTATTGTAACACAATAAGGCATGTAACATATTGTGACATAATAAGACTAAAAAGAGGGTAGGGTGATTCTTCCTATTTTATTCTTATTTGTTTGAATTATTTTGGCTATCCTTTTACATTTTTAAATACATTTTAATCTTGCATATATCAAGAAAAACCATTTCTGGGATTTTGATAAGAATTGTGTGTAACAATAAATTTGGGGAGAATTTATATCTTTATTTCTACTCTTCCAATCTATAAAGTGAAATATCTTTCCATTAATTTATATCTTCTTGCTTTTAGTTCTGTAGTTTTTTCCATTCATATTTCATTAGATTCACTCATAAGTCTTTTATTTTTTGAGTGATTGTAAATTTCTTTATTTTCACTTGTCCAAAAATACACTTGATTTTTGTATGTTAATTCAGTATCCTGTAAATTTGCTGAACTCTTAATAATTTCTCAATTTTTGTGTATTTTAATTGTTTTCTACACCAAAATAATTTAACATCTGAAAGTACACCAACACACTTATTTCAATTATTAAATTAACTAAGTGCAATTGCACAAATGACAAAAATAGATTATACGGTCAGCTTTAAAAGAAAAAAAAACACATAACCTTAAATCCTTTATGGCCTGGAGTTAACAAAGTACTAAAGATAAGGTAAATGATATGGTTACTTTCCCCTGCATTCTTTGTTATTTTCCATGTAGGCAATAGTGTCATCCACAAATATGCAGTTTCATTTGTTCCTTTTTAATCTGTATAGCTATCATTTCCATTTCTTGCCTTATTGTTCTGTCTAGATCTTTCAGTAGTATGTTGAATGGATATGGTGGTTGTGGAGTCTTTGCTCTATTTCTAATCTTAGAGGGGAAACATTCAATCTTTCAATATAAAGTATGATGTTAACTGTCAGTTTTAAAAATAGATGCTCTTTGTGGGGGGCCTGGGTACCTCAGTCAGTTAAGCATGCAACTCTTGATTTTGGCTCAGGTCATGATATCACAGTTTGTGAGTTTGAGCCCTGCATTGGGCTCTGTGCTGATGGTGCAAAGCCTGCTTGGGACTCTCTCCTTCTCTCTCTGCTCTCCCCCTTGCTCATTCACACTTGTGGTTTCTCATGCTTTCTTTCTCACTCTCTCAAAACAAATAAACAACCAAAAAATAATAAAAAAGAAAATATTCTTTATTGATTTGAGGAGGTTCTTCATTATTTCAAGTTGGCTGAGAGCTTTTATCATGAATAAACATTAAATTTTTTGAAATTCTTTTTTGCATCAATTGATGCAATCATGTGGGTTTTACTCTTTAACATGTTGACATGATAGATTGCATTGATTTACTTTCAAATATTAAAGTAGCCTGATATCCTTGGATAAAGTACACTTGGGAGAGGTATATAATTATTATTATATGTTATATATTGTCTGTTTTAAGGCTCTTTTGTTTGTGTTTATGTTTATAATTATTCTATATTATTGATAAATTGTGCCTTTATCATTATAAAATGTCCTTTTATATATCTAGGGATAATTTTTGTTTTAAAGTCTATTTTTCTAAAAAAAAAATTAAAAATAATAAAGGAGCGCCTGGGTGGCTCGGTCAGTTAAGTGTCCAACTTCAGCTCAGGTCATGATCTCACGGTCCGTGAGTTCAAGCCCCACGTCAGGCTCTGTGCTGACAGCTCAGAGCCTGGAGACTGTTTCAGATTCTGTGTCTCCCTCTCTCTCTGCCCCTCCTGTGTTCATGCTCTGTCTCTGTCTCAAAAATATATAAACGTTTAAAAAAGTTTTTTTTAAATAAAGTCTATTTTTCTGAAAAAAAATGAAGTCTTTTTTTGTTACTCATATACCTATTTTCAGCTCTCTTTTGGTTACTGTTTTCATGGTATATCTTTTTCTCTTGTTTTTATTTCCATTCTATTTTGTCTTTGAATGTAAATAGAATCTCTTAAAGACAGCATATAGTTTGGTTATATTTTTTAAAATTCATTCTTCCAATTTCTGCCTTATAAATTAAAAGTTTAGTCCATTTACATTTAATGTAATAACTGGTACAATTATTATTATTGCAGTCATTTTGCTGTTTGTTTTCTATGTCTTATTTTTTGTTCCTTGATTTCTTGCCATTTTATTTTCTATTAAATATTTTCTTGTGTACCATTTTAATATCTTTGTCATTTTTTTGGCTATATATTTTATCAGTTATTCCTTAGCAGTTTCTTTAGGGATCGCCATTAAAATCTTTACTTATAGGGCCACCTGGGTGACTCAGTCAATTGAGCATCTGACTCTTGATTTCATCCCAGGATGGTGGGATCAAATGTCGAGTTGAACTCCATGCTAGCATGAAGCCTGTTTAAGACTCTCTCTCTCTCTCTCTCTCTCTCTCTCTCTGTCTCTCTCTCTCTGTCTCTCTCTCTCTCTCTCTCTGCCTCTCTCTCCCTCTTTCCCTCTCCCCCACTTGCATGCTCTCTCTCTCTCTCTAAAATAAAAAACAAATCTTTACTGGGGGTGCCTGGGTGGCTCAGTTGGTTAAGTATGTGACTCTTGATAGCAGCTCAGGTCATGATCTCATGGTTCATGAGATCAAGTCCTGTGTTGGGCTCTGTGCTGACAGCACGAGGCCTTCTTGGGATTCTCTCTACCCTCCCTGTCCCTACCCCACTCATGCTCTCTCTCTCTCTCTCTTTCTCTCTCAAAATAAATAATAAACATTAAAAATAAAGGAACCTGGATCACATTAAAACAAAATCTTTACTTACAGCATTATACTTTGGATTAATTCCAACTTTCACTAGTGCACAAATTCACTAGTGTGCAAAATGTTGCTCCAATATAATGTTATTCCCCTCCTTTTGTATGTTATTATTGTCATAAATGCATCTTTATGAAGTGTGTGCACATAGACATATATTTACAATTACAGCTTTATGTGATTGTTGTTTCAATCAGATAGAGGGGAAAAAAAGTTACAATCAGACCAAAGTGTTTATATTATATTTTTAATTTATGTATGTAGTTACTTTCACCAGTGCTATTTAATTTAAATTTTTTTTTTTTTTGGCTCTGGTCTATTCACACATTCCAGAACTGCTTTGTCTCAGCCCTGCTCTAGATGTTCAGGCCTGTCCTCCTTGTTGCCACTGACTGCCTAGCTAATTTTATCGAGGATACCTTGTGCAAAATGAGTTGTTTCTCTGCTATTTTCAAGATTTTATTTGGTTTATAATATTTTTATTATAATGTGTTAGCTGTGCATATGTGAGCTTTTCTTATTTGGAGTATGTTGAGCTTTTTGTCTGTGTAGATTATTTTTTTACTCAAAATTGGAAAGGTTTTTGGCATTATTTCTTCAAATATTATTTATTCTCCTATCTCTCTTCATGTTATTTATTCTGAACCCCTATTACATAAATACTGGTATGCTGATGTTGTCCCACAAGTCTCTGGTGCTTTGTCATTTTTTCATTCATTCATTCATTCATTCATTCTTCTTTTTTTTTCTGTGCATTAGACTGGAGAATCTCAATGAACCTATCTTCAAGTTTTTGGGTCTTTCTTCTTCCTGCTCAAATATTTAGTTTGTTTAGTTTTTCCAGTAAGCTTTTTGTTTTTCAGTTATTGTACTTCCAACTTTAGCAATTCTGTTTCATTGTTTTTTGAAATAATTTATATCTCTTTATTGATATCCTATATTTGTTAAGATATTGTCATGATCTCCTTCAGTTCTGTAGAATTGGTTTACATTAGCTAATTAAACATATTCAGAATAGATAATTTAAAGTATTTGCTAGTAAGCTTGATGCCCAGGTTTCCTGAAGGTGTCTTTATTGATTGATTTTCCATGTTTATAATCTATCCTTTCTTGTTTCTTGGCATGTCTTCTAATTTTTGTTAAAAATAGAGTATTTTAAATATTACAATGTGGAAACTCTGGAGATCAGATTCTCTTCTTCCCAGGGTTTGTGGTCTTTGCTGCTTATTGTAGTTGTTGCTGTTTGCCTAGTGATTTGTAAATTAATTGTGTAAAGTCTATATTTTAAATGTCTGTGGCCACTAAAGTCTCTTTTCAGTTAGCTTAGTGATCAGGTAATAATTAGAGATTTCCTAAATATCTTGAATAAACAATCTCCCCACTTTTGCTGAGGGGCATACATGAATTTTGAGGTGTGCTTTCAAAACTCAGCCAGTTGGCAATTCTGCCTTAGCTTTCATGTGGGGCTTGTGCAGAACCTTGAAGGCAGCCAGAAATAAGTTTAGAGCTTTCTTTCTCCAGTCTTTCTTGAGCATGCACACAGCCATATACATGTGCTTGCCTTTCTAGATTCCCAGAAATATGTTTCAAAGTCCCTATGGATATGTCATTTCTCAACTTTTCCCTTACTGCTTTCCTTTTAAGTGAGTCTATTCTTTTGCCTCAAACATTAGTCATTGCCTCAGGTGGTCACAATATTAAAACACTTGCATGTACGTGTTTTTTGACGAACTCCCCCTGGGAAGAGACTTAACAATGATAAGCTCCAAGTCTACTTAAAGACAAGACTTGTAAGTAGGGTCTTGCAGGGAATCACCAGATACGTCAAGTGACAATTCTTCTATTATTTGCTCCCTCTGGTAGCAGTGATGGGAGCTTCGAACCGAGGAGTGATGGGATGGAACGAGGGTAAGTTTAAACACCACAAAGTTTGCTGTTCCTTCTGTGCTTCAACCACTTTTTTAAAAGTGCCCTTGATTGTTGTAAGTCTGGTTAATTTTCGAAATTCTAAAAAGTTAATTCTGACAATTTTTTTGCCATTTTTTTATTGGGTTTTACACAGGGCTTAATTTTTAGAGGTCCTTGATATACATTTTTTTCCTGACATTACCTAGTTCTATTAATTTTTGCCTCAGATATTTTGCAGCTATGTCGTTTGTTACCTACATAATTAGTTTAGTATTGCCATGACGTTTTGGTAGTGTGACTCTTGTCATTACTTAATGTCCCTTTCTGTCTCTGGTAATTTTCTTCAGTCTGAAATCCACTTTATCTGATATTAATATAGCCACAATAGTTTTTAAAAATAATATTTGCATAGTATGTATTTTTTTCTATCATTTTACTTTCAATCTATATTTATCATTATATTTCAAGTGACTCTCTTGTAGACAGAATATCATTGGGCCATGATATTTTATCCATCCTGCTGATCTCTAGCATTTAACTGGTATCTTCACGTCATTTAAACTATTTACATATAATGTAACTATTGACCTATTATGTTTAAATCTTCCTTTTTATTTATATTTTTCTGCTTGTTCTGATTTTTGTTTCTATGTTTTCTTTCTCCTGCCTTTCTGTGAAGGTACTTAAACACATTTTAGAGTTCCATTTGATCTATAGTGTTGTACCTTTTTAGTAGATGTGCTTGGTTGCGTCCTTATTCAAGTTTGCTGTTGTCTACATTTCAGTCATTCCAAATGAAGTGTAGAAATTTTACCTTCTTTTGCATTCCATAATCCTCTTTGTTTATATTATGATTGTCTTAAATTATAATTATATTATCTTAAATTTATATTACAATTATCTTAAATTACCCTTTATATTCATTGACAGTCGCATCAGACTTTTTTTGGCTTAAATCATAAAACATTTAGAGAACTCAAGAAGAGAAGTAAATTCTATTGTGTTGACCTATATTTTTGCTTTATCATGTTCTTTCTTCTTTCTTTATGTTCCAAGATTCCTTCTTTTATTATCTCCTTACTATTTAAAGAATTTTCTTTAACCATTCTTTTACGGTAGGTCTGATGGCAACAAATTCTTCGTTTTTCTTCATTTGAGAATGTTTATTTTTTATTCCTAAAGAATATTTTCACTGGATATAGAATTCTGGGTTAGCAACTATTTTATTTCGGCACCTGAAATGTATTGTGACACCTCCTTAATGGTTTCTGGTAAGAAATCTGCTATCATTTGGGGGGTTCCTTTCCCCACCCCCTTCAATAGGTAATACATTGTTTTTCTCTTGCTGCTTTCAAGATTTGTGCTCTGTCTTTAGTTTTCAGGTAGTTAATTATAATGTGTCTTGACATGGATTTCTTGGGGTTTATCCTATTTGGGATTGCTTACCTTTCCGAGTTTGTAGGCTTATGTTTGTTTTCAAATTTGGTATTTTTTCAGTCATTATTTCAACTAATATTTCTTCAGCACTTCCTTCTTTCTTCTATCTGAGACTCCAATGACACAAAGGTTGAGCCTTTTGTTATAGTCCCACTCACCAGTTTGACGGTATGTTGAACTCCAGTCTTTTTTTTTTCCCCATCGTGCCTAACACATTTACTTCTAGACTTGTGAAAGCTCTGTTTTGTGCATTTTGTGAAGATTTTAATCATGTAGTCAGTGGAAAAAGCAAGATGGGGTGTGCTTACTTTATCTTACCCAGAACTAGAACCTCTTCATTTTATTTTGAAAATCTTTTTTCAGCCATGAAGTCTGGAGAGGAAAAAAAAATGTTATTTTCTAATTCAGGAAGTTCTCGACACTCTATATTCTATCTAAATTATGATTGTAAATAGGCCAGTGTTTCATGATGTTATCATATACAGCTAAGTGCAATCAGCTAGCACTTTTGAAACTCTCACTGGAAATCATCTTTCCAATGTCAGCAAGTCAATTTTTATCTTTCATGTTACTACAGGAACCCAATTTTAATCATTATTTGGCCATTTCATAATAAAAGTTGCCATTTCCTATCTCTTATAATCACTTCCTCACCACTTTTCCTGCTTTTGTGAAGGGTTTCACTGCTGCGTTTCAATCCCCAATGTCTACCTGGTCCTGAAACTGATGCCAGCATATCAGGGTTTTGTTACAGCAGCACCCCACTTTTAAATACTGACTTTTTTTTTATCCATTTGCTTCTGAGACATAACTACTCCAAAATTAAGTGGCTTAAAACAACCATTTATAATTTTGTGAATTTAGGATTCAGGTGGCTGGTTTTGCTTAGTGGACGTTAGTTAGGTCAGCTAATGTGTCTGTAGTTATCTACACAGTCAACCAGAGGTGATGTAAACAGGACATTATTGGGTTTTGAAGGCAACAAAGGGAGCCTTCATCGGAGGACACACAGGAAGGGCAGAGATGGCCACCTGGCCCCAGGGAATCCCAAAATCTTAAAGATCTTCATATTCATTATGGAAATCCATTCCAGTCTCTTCTGGACTTCTCTTGGTGACAAAGTTGTTCATTCAGAGATTCTAATCCATTTCAGGAAGGATTTTAGAATGCATTTATTTAGTCTTCTGCTACCCTTGATAGTTCACTTGGGACTATCTGGAAGTTCCATGAAACTGAACATGGCAGCTGGAATGCTTTTGTCCTAATGAATTCCTCCATTTCTGTGCCACTGGCTTGAATTATAAAGCTTTATTTAATGGTTCTAGACACCTTGGCATTGGTGGATCCTTCTGTAGAGACCCAGAGATAATGTAAACACACAGGAATGGCAGCAGACATATTCAAGATGCTCAATGTCTTGGAGCAGGAAAGCCATCCCCAGGCACTGAACTTAGTGGGCCAGTTTCCTACAAATGGAATATATATATATATATATGACTTTAAATTGCCTTTTCTTTAAGTGAGATTGGGTCATCACCCCTGCACTACTTTCTTCAGAACTGACATATCCCGTGAAAATGAAGCTAATGATGAGAGACAATATTTTAATGTTAATTAGATATTCCATGTGTCTTAGCTCATCAGACAACTATTGCTCTTTTTATGTACCAGATGAAAGCACAGCTCTTGCTTGGAGGAAAACAGAATACATAGAAAATAAAGTATTTCCAGTTTTGTAATTATTCAAATTATTGTTGCTTTTTAGAAAAATTCAGAAGATTTTGAGAGGGCAGGAGGATACTCAGCAATAACACAACTGCATGGCAGGAAGCCTCTAGGACCTTCTCCTTTCTCTTTCAGTAAACATTGTTAAAGGCTGTAATCTCCAATTAGGGAGCAACCTCCCCAAGAGTTACTCAGTGATTTGGTTAGACAAACAAGTGGTGGTAGGACCAAGCTTCCTTCTGAATGTATCTACCCAGGAAGAAATTGCCAAAAGCACACCAAAAGACTCCTGGTGTCCTTTGGCCTCTAGCACGCCAATATCCAGGCTGGAGGAAAGACACTGGCATACACATAATAAATAAATACTACAGTAAGACCATTTAAAATAGTGATTGGAAAAAGAATGAAGACAATTTCATTTTCCCTTTGAGCTTCCTATCTATTAAATGAATATAATGGATTAGTTCAGGAATTCTACATGAAGGCCATGGTCCCCTCTTTTCCAACCCCTGACATGTACAGCAAAGCTACAGGGTCAGGGTGGGGCTGCTTTCCAATGACGTATGTCCAGATAAAACCCTTTTACAAATGGGAAGACGTTGCATTTTTCCGGCAGATTGAGACATAAAAAGGTTGAAAGCCGCTGTACTGGGTTATTTAACCATTCTGTAAACTCTTTAATTCCTTAATTTGGGAATTATCTGACCCCACTTGACAGGTGAATACACGGATAAATGTCTGATATTTGTGCATAAAACATTTATTTATTTATTTATTTATTTATTTATTTATTTATTTATTTTACTTTTGATGTTTTCTTCAAAAATCTTGGAATAATTTTAGATTTATAGAAAAGTGGCAAAGAGAGTCCCAAATACCACTCACTGTTTCCCTTAATGTTTCTCTCTTATATAATCATATTTTTTAAAACATTGGTGCATTGTTATGAGCTAATCCCAACTTTTTTTGGATCTCACCAGTTTTCCCTGGCGGATGAATGTCCTTTTACTGTTCAGTATCTAATCCAGGATGCTACATTGCATTCAGAAAATATTTATTTTTGTATGCAAATTTCTATGCCCAGTATTGGTGGCTGTGTTTATGAGTCACAGAATAATTCAGTGCCCCCTCTTTCTAGAAGTTCACGAATGTGGGAGGCAAAATAATATGTATACAAATGTTCATGTGTCCTTGTCCTGAGGTGTTCAAAACATGATGCATGAGACTTCAAAGCCCCATAGGCCAACAGCCTCAGGGTGTGGTGGGTAGCAGGCTTCTTTCCTTAGGATGTTCTGACCAGGACAATTAAGTATAATGGGTGAGTTTGTCAAATGATCCAATTAAAAATAGAATTAAAAAAAGTTACTTTTCATCAAGTGTCTGATGCTTTTTTTTTTTTTTTCTGCTTCTTTGGCACTATGCAGACAACTTGAGGCATGTAGATAATTATTTGTCTTCAGAAAGAATAATCCAAATAAAATTGGCAAAACTTTTTAAATGGTTAATATCTGCTGTGATGAAGATGGGGGAGAATGGGTACTCCATTGAACTACTGTTGGGAGAATAAACTGATGCATCCTTGAAGGTTATCAGGGAATGTGTAGTTCATGTCATTAAAATGTGCATACTTATTGACCCAGTTAGCCAAAATATACTCAGCACAGCGTTTATAATGACAACAAATTAGAAGCAACATAATATTTAGCCAAGATTGTTTAGGCAAATTATGGAACATACATATGAAATTAGTACACAGCTTTAAAAAATAATCTTATAAAAGAATACTTAATGACACAAATGTTATGTAATACTACTACAAAGAAAGAACTTTACATACAGTTACACACAGCATTATTTGTTTTTGCTTATGTATATTTATATCTTGAAAGTCATTTTTACTTAATGTATTGGTAGTGGCTACCTCTGGGAAGTGTTTTTTTTTAAGTTTATTTATTTACTTATGTAATTTTTTGAATGTTTGAGTTTTTTATTTAAATTTCAGTTAGTTAACATGTAGGGTAATATTAGTTTCAGGAGTAGAATTTAGTGATTCATCACTTACATAGAACACCTAGTGCTCATCACAGCAAGTTCCCTCCTTAACACCCATCATCCATTTAGCCCATCCCCTCGCCCTTCCCCCCTCCTGCAATTCCTAGTTTGTTATCTGTGGTTAGAGTCTCTTATTATATGCTTCCTTCTCTTTCTTTTCCTTTCCCCTATGTTCATGTGTTTTGTTCCTTAAATTCCACATATGAGTGAAATCATGTGGTATTTGTCTTTCTCTTACTGACTTATTTCACTTAGCTTAATACATTCTAGTTCCAACCACTTCATTGCAAATGGCAAGATTTCATTCTTATTGATGGCTTAGTATGACTCTCTCTCTCTCTCTCTCTCTCTCTCTCTCTCTCTATATATATATATATATATACATATATAATTAATATTACTCAAATCTATCTATCTATCCATCTAATTTTGTTGACACACACACACATACACACACACACACACACCCCACATCTTCTTTCTTTATCCATCTATCATTTAATGAATATTTGGGCTCTTTCCATAATTTGGCTATTGTTGATAATGCTGCTATAAACATCAGGGTGCATCTGCCCCTTTTAATCAGAATTTTTGTATTCTTCGGATAAATACCTAGTCATGTAATTACTGGGTCATTAGATGTTTCTATTTTTAACTTTATGAGGAAACTCCATGCTGTTTTCCAGAGTAGCTGCACCAGTTTGCATTCCTACCAGCAAAGTAAGAGGGTTCTCTTTTCTCTGCATTGTCACCAACATCTGTTATTTCTTGTGTTGTTAATTTTAGCCATTCTGACAGGTATGAGGTGGTATCTCAGTGTAGTTTTCGTTTGTATTTCTCTGATTATGAGTGATATTGAGCATTCGTTCATGTGTCTATTAGCCATTTGTAAGTTTTCTTTGGAAGAATATCTATTCGTGTCTTCTGCCCATTTTTTCACTGGATTATTTGTGTTTTTTTGGGTGTTGAGTTTGATAAGTTCTTTATAGACTTTGGATACTAACCCTTTATCAGATATGTCATTTGCAAATACCTTCTCCCATTCCATAGGCTGCCTTTTAGCTTTGTTGATTGTTTCCTTCACTGTGCAGGAGTTTTGTATCTTGATTAAGTTCCAGTAGTTCATTTTTGCTTTTGTTTTCCTTGCCTCTGCCAATGTGTCTGGTAACAAGTTTTCCAGCCTAGGTCAAAGAGGTTGCCGCCTGTGTTCTCTCCTAGGATTTTGATGGTTTCCTGTCTCACATTTAGATCTTTCATCCATGTGAATTTATTTTTGTGTATGGCCTAAGAAAGTGGTCCAGGTTCATTCTACCTGTGTCTGTCCAGTTTTCCCAGCACTATTTGTTGAAGAGACTGCCTTTTTTAGATTGGATATTCTTTCATGCTTTGTTGAAAATTAGTTGACCATATAGTGTGGGTCCATTTCTGGGTTTTCTATTCTGTTCCACTGATCTATGTGTCTGTTTTTACACCAGTACCATACTGTCTTGGTGACTACAACTTTGTAATATAGTTTGAAGTCAGGGATTGTGATGCCTTCAGCTTTGCTTTTCTTTTTCAGGATTCCTTTGGCTATTCAGGGTCTTTTGTGGTTCCATACAAATTTTAGGATTGTTTGTTCTAGCTCTGTGAAAAATGCTGGTGGTATTTTGATAGGGACTGCATCAAATGTGTAGATTGCTTTGGGTAGTATGGACATTTTAACAACATTTTTTCTTCCAAGCCATGAGTATGGAATGTTTTCCCATCTCTTTGTGTCTTCTTCCATTTCTTTCATTAGTGTTCTCTAGTTTTCAGAGTAGAGATCTTTCACCTCTTTGGTTAGGTTTATTCCTAGGTATCTTATGTATCTTATGATTATTGGTGCAGTTGTAAAGTAGATTGATTCCTTGATTTCTCTTCCTACTTCTTCATGATTCGTGTATAGAAATGCAACATATTTCTGCATGTTGATTTTGTATCATATGACTTTACTGGATTTACTTATCAGTTCTAGCATTTTGTTTTTTTTGATTTTGTTTTTGTTTTTGTTTTTTTCTTTTTTTTTTGGTGGAGTCTTTCAGGTTTCCTGTATAGAGTATCATGCCTTCTGCAAATAGTGAAAGTTGACTTCTTCCTTACCAATTTGGATACCTTTTCTTTCTCTTGTTGTCTGGTTGCTGAGGCTAGGACTTCCAGTACTATATTAAATAACAATGGTCAGAGTGGACATCCTTTTCTTTTCCCAACCACAGAGGAAGAATTCTCAGTTTTTGCCCATTGAGGATTATGTTAGGTGGAGATCTTTTATATATGGCCTTTATGATGTTGAGGTATGTTCCCTCTATCCCTACTAAGTTGAGGGTTTTTATCAAGAATGGATGCTGTATTTTGTCAAATGCTTTTTCTGCATCTATTCAGAGGATCGTATGGTTCTTATCATTTCTTTTATTAATGTGGTGTATCACACTGATTGATTTGTGAATATTGAACCACCTTACAGCCCAGGAATAAATCCCACTTGATCGTGGTGAGTAATTCTTTTAATATACCGTTGGATTTGATTTGTTAGTACCTTGTCAAGAATTTTTACATCCTTGGGGATTTTTAAAAAACAGCCTTAATGAGATATCTTCACATACCATACCATTCTCTTATTTAAGTTAAATAATTCAGGGTGGGTTTTTTTTGTATATTTACAGACTTGTACACTTATTACAATCTAACTTGAGAAAACTTTCTTCACCCCAAAAAGAAACCCTAATGCAGTCAATATTGCACACTATTACACTCTTTATCCAGCTCTTGGCAAACACAAACCTACCTTCTGTCTTTATAGTTTTGCCTGTTCTGGACCTTTCATATAAATGGAATTATACAAGATATGACCTTTGTGACTATCTCCTTTCACTTAGCATAATGTTTCTAAGGTTCATCCATATTGTAGCATGTATCAAGTACTTCATTCCTTTTTTACTGCTAAATTATAGTAATATATTGTCTGGATATACCACATTTTATTTCTTCATTCATATTTAATAGACATGAATCATTTCCATTTTGTGACTATTATGAATAATGCTGCTAAGGACGCTTGTCTGAGTACAAGTTTGTGTGGAGCCATATATTTTCAATTCTAGAGTATATACCTAGAAGTGAAGGTATGGAATCATATGGTAATTCCTTTGTCAACATTTTCAGGAACTACCAGAGTATTTTATAAAATGCCTGCACCATTCTACATTGCTACCGGAAGTGGATGAGAGTTTTGATTTCTTCACATTCTCATCAATACTTGCCATTGTTTTTCTTTTTAAAAGTAGACACTGTAGTGTATGTGAAGTGGTATCTCAGAGTTTGGGTTTGTATTTCCTTAGACTAATGATATTGAACATCTTTACATGTGCTTGCTGTTTATTTTTTAAGTTTATTTCTTTATTTTGAGAGAGAGAGAGAGAGAGAGACAGAGAATCCCTAGCAGGCTCTGTGCTGTCAATGAAGAGCCCAACGTGTGCTTGATCCCAGGTCGTGGGATCATGACCTGAGCCAAAACCACGAGTTGGACACTCATCCAACTGACCCACTCAGGTGCCTGCTTATTGGCTATTTGAATATCTTTTTTGAAAATTGTCTATTCAGATTCTGTGTCCAATTTTTAATTGGGTTAACATCTTTTTTATTATTAAGTTGTATGTGTTCTTTATATATTCTCAACATATCAATAAGATATATGCTTTTCAAATATTTTCTCCACATTCTGTAGCTTGTCTTTTCATTTTTTTCAATTACATAATTTGAAACAATTTTTTTTTTATTTTTGGTGAAATCCAATTTATCTTTTTGTTTTTGTCCTTTATGTTTTTGGTGTGGTATTTTGTAACACCAATCATGAAGATTCACTCTTATTTTTCTTCTAAGAATTTTATACTTTTAGTTCTTTTTAAAAGTTTAAAAGTTTATTTATTTATTTTGAGAGAGAGAGAGAAAGACAGAGAGAGTGGGTAAGGGGCAGAGAGAGAGGGAGAGAGAGAATCCCAAGCAGCCTCCACGTGCTGTCAATGCAAAGCCCAGTGTGGGGCCTGATCCCATGAACCATGAGATCATGATGTTGGCTGAAATCAAGAGCTGGCTGCTTAGCCAACTGAGCCACCCAGGTGCCCTTATAGTTTTAGTTCTTATATTAACATTTATTATCCATGTTAATTTTTGTGTATACTGTGAGGTATAGGTCCAGCTTCATTCTTCTGCATGTGGGTATCCAGTTATCTCAGCACCATTTACCGAAAAGCCTTCTTTCTGTATTGAATGGTCTTGGCACCCTTGTCAAAACTCAGTCAACTCGGGGCGCCTGGGTAGCGCAGTCGGTTAAGCGTCCGACTTCAGCCAGGTCATGATCTCGTGGTCCGTGAGTTCGAGCCCCGCGTCAGGCTCTGGGCTGATGGCTCGGAGCCTGGAGCCTGTTTCCGATTCTGTGTCTCCCTCTCTCTCTGCCCCTCCCCCGTTCATGCTCTGTCTCTCTCTGTCCCAAAAATAAATTAAAAACGTTGGAAAAAAAAAAAAAACTCAGTCAACTCTTACATTTATATATAATCATTTGTTGACTAAACTTTCAGTGTTATTCCTTATGCCAGTAACACAATGTTTTGATTACTATAATTTTGTAATAAATTATAAAATATATAACTATGTGATAAGTAATAAGAAATGTGAGTTATCTTCTAAGATTGTTCGGGCTATTCTAGGACCTAGCATTACCATTTGATTTTTTTTATCATTTCTGATCAGAAATTTCCATACTTTCTACAAAAATGCCGCTGGATTTTGATAAGAAGGGTACTGAATTTGAAGGCCAATTTGGACAGTATTGCCACATTCACAATATTAACTCTTATCTATGACCACAGGATATCTTCTTGTTTATTTAGATCTTCTTTAATTTCCAGCAATATTTTGTCATTTTTTGCTATACAAGTTTTATACTTTTTTTGTTATATTTATTTTTCAGTATTTTATTCTTTCTGGTGTTATTGCAAATGAAATTGTTTTCTTAATTTTTTTTTTATATTGTTTATTGCTAGTGTATAGAAATTAAATTGCTTTTTGTACACTTATGTTATATCTGATAACTTTGCTGACCTCATTTATATATCCTAATAGGCTCTGTGTGTATGTATTCCTTAGGAATTTATATGCATAAGATTATATATATACGTCTTCCTTTCTGATCTGGGTGCTATTTATTTATTTATTTATTTAAACCTAACTGTTCTCTCTTAAATTTGGGTAGAACATGTTATGTAGAAGTGGCAAAAGAGTACACCTTTGTCATTTCCTTTTATTCTCCTTCTCTTTCCTTCTCCTCCTCCCCTTCTTTCTCCTCCTTCTCCTCTTGTTTCCTCTTCTTCTTCTTCTTCTTCTTCTTCTTCTTCTACTTTTTGATCTTAGCAGAGAAAACATTTTGCATTTCACCATTTAATCTTGATATTGCTGATATTATAATTTTTTTCTTCCTTTGCTTATACATATATTAAATTTTCTATAATGTACAAATCAAATCACATTTGCAGTCTAATAGTTAGCAAGGAAAAAGAGTAAATGGCCCAAATCCTAGCAACTAATATTAATGAGGGTTGGGGTGGGGCAGATACAAAAGAGGACTCTGAACTACCTGCTTTTTTTTGTGGGAAATTGTGTGCTCAGTGTTTTCACACTTCAGTTTTCCCACTGACCTCTAAGGCAGCCAGACAATGAAGTAGAAGGAGAGAGAGGAGCAGGAACTATTCATGAATATGAGAATTATACTGTACTTTCCAAGGAACCAAGGAAGAGGTAGTCTCAGGCTAAGGAAAAGTACTATTTTAAAAAAATGAATGGTCATAAACAAAAGAATTGGGTAATTTTTTAATTTGGGTTTCCCCAAAATCGGATTCTGAAATACAGATCTGAGTGCAAGTCGTTTATTTGGGAGTTGATCCCAGGAAGCACCAGAAGGGGAAAGAGGAAGGAAGACAGAGAAGAGAAGGAAGCCAATGCAGAGTGTGTCAATATGCAACATAGAACATTGGGCAGCTGAAGACTCCAGGAGACTATAAAACACATCCCAGTGCCATCTGAGGGGCAAGGACGCTGGGGTATTCACCCTCCACTACCACTTGTCTTTTCTTGAGATGGGCTAGACATACCTTACCCCATACATCAAGCTTGTCTTATGTAGGTCCCACTATGCTCTTGTGGCCAGGGGAAGCCTTCACACAGAGTCACAGGGCTGACAGTAGAAAGCCCTATTCATGTTTGGGAACTGTAAGTGATGAGGGTATATGCCATCTGCTAGGGAGATTATCTATTTTCATTCAGTAGTCCTCTCTTGGTCCCCTTAACCAGCTGGCTTTTTAATGGATTTAAAATATAACGTGGTTTCAATTGTTCAGATGAGCATACTTTGCAACTTTGAGCCTCTAGGGAAAGAAATCTTTTCTTATCAAGGTTCCCATTCCAACCCCTCTGTATTTTGCCTGGGGCCAGGAATAGAACGGGGGCACCATCTAATTTTGTAGAATTGACCAAGGGATTACAATATGTCCATGCCACAACTTTGTAGTTGGTAACTCTTGGTCTGGGACCATATTGAGGAATAGAGAGGAAAAAGCTGTAATTGAAACAAGCCCATGTACTGTTTCCCATGCTGCTGGGGTGGGGATGGACACAAGTGGGAACACAGGCTTTTCTAGTCTCTTAAGAAGACAGACCCCCTGGGGAGCTACTCCTGCTATTTATCTGGGGTCTTTTATAAACAGAGACTTAACCCAAACTTACCTAAAAGAAATAGGAAACTATTGGTTCATTCCATTGGAAATTTCCAGGGATGCCCTAGGCAGACTCATGAGCAAAGTCACCAGCATCCAGCCTCTCTTCCTTTCTTGGTTCTGCTTCTTAGGTATGAGCTTCATTCACAGACAGAACTTCCTCCTGTGGTATCTACTGGCAAGTCTAGAAGTAGATGCTGCAAGTCCATCAGCCCTAAGTGGAAGAACATTCATTCTAACAAAAGGCAAGTGTGAAGTCGCCTTGGCCTGGTTCAGGTCATGTGCTTCTCCTGTGCCAGCTGCTATAGTCAAGGGGACCATAGTCTGATTGCATAGGCCTGGGTTCTGTGTCTATTCCTAGAAGGAATAGATGGGGTCAGAAGGACGACAGATGGTCTAATCATATGGACTAGGAATAAGAGAAGAGACATCTCCAGAGAAAGTGGAATGCTGCTGTCAGATGCACAAGTGCCACTATGTAAGCAAAGATAACTGAGGTCTATGTGGCATAGACCAGTGTTCTCTGTGCCTATGGACATGCTCTTCCTTTAAGATTTATTTTAATTATTTACTCTTCGTCTCCATTTTCCCCACCTAGATAGATAGATAGATAGATAGATATAAATACAGATATATTGGTATAGATATAGGAATAGGTGTAGGTATAAGCATAGGTATAAGTGTAGGTGTAGGCAGATATGATAGACACAGAGATAGAGTTTTAAATATACTATATACCAGGTATTGAGCCAGTCAGAGAATTATAAATTGAATAATCACATGGCTAAGTGTTTACTTAAATGCAAACAATGTGTAGAGATCAGAAAGCTACTATGATTACCTGGTTGCCTACTCGTGATCTAGCAGGTTCCTGACTGACCCATTTCCAGCAAGAGGGGTTGCATTCACACTGAACTTCTCATGGGCCAAATGGCCCTGAGATCTTCCACAGTTGAGCAGCTGGTATATTCTAGAAACTGCTCTAAACAATACAAAGTACATATACAAACAAATGTTTACAAGAGGTTTATGTATATGCAGTCATATTAAGTTATTAAATTTAACTACCAATAACTGCCAAAAAAGCCACAAAAAATATTAAGGATATAAGGTATTCTCTGACTATAAGGCAATTGGTTTAAAAATCAATCACAAAAGTAATGTTTAAAAGCCCCCCATAGTTTCAGGAAAAAAATTACAGGTTTCTAAATAACAAGTCAAGAAAAAGTAAAAATGGGAATTTGAAAATGTTCAAAATTGAATAAAATGAAAATGCCACAGATCAAGACAGAGAAAAATAGAGATTTTTCAATACCTGTGTTAGAGAAAAAAAAAAGCCTGAAAGCCAATGAGATGAGCACCACAATGAGAAAGCTAAAAAATGGACAGTAAATTAAAGAATATAGAAAGAAGAAACAGCAAAGGTGAGAAAAATGATTAATGAAACAGAAAACAAAGAAACAATAAAGATGATCAAACCTTACCTTTTTTTTTTTTTTTGAGAAAGACTGTAAAAATAGACAAATCTCTGGCAAGTCTGAGCAAGGCACAAAAGTTCAGGTACAAATAACTTTAGGACTGAAAAGGGAGACATGACTACAGATATTGTAGAGATGTAAAAGGCTCTAAATTTGAAAACTTGAACAAAAAAAATACCATTTTCTAGAAAAAAATGACTTCTGAAAATTGACTCAAGATGGGAGAAAAACTCCACTATGTATCTATTACTATATCTGTTCCCATCTCTTGCTTTTTTTTATTAGGTTGTCTTCTTATTTAATAATAGTTGTAACAGTTATTCACACATTCTTTACTCAAGTCCTTTGACAGATTTCTATCTGTCTAGATCTGTATCTACCTAACTTTCTGCTTGTCTGTCTATCTGACAGTCTGCCCATCCATCCATCCATCCAATCATCCGTCTATATTTCTATCTATTTATATCTCTCTCAAAGGGCTTGTGTAAAGTATGTGTGAATAACTCCTATAACTATTATTAAATAATGAGATAACTTAGTTTTAAAAAATCAAGCAAAAAATTTGAAGACACTTCATATAGAAAGACATAGTTGCCAATAGCCACCTGCAAAATTCTTAATATCAGTAATCTTTGATGAAATGCAAATCAATACAACAATGAAATACCATTTTACACACAAAGGAATGGCTAAAATTAAAATTCTCAAAGCACCAGATACTGCCAAGGATATGGAACAACCAGAGTCCCATAATTGCTGGTGGAATGTGAAATGATGAATCACTTTAGAAAACCCTTTGGCATTTCTTTATAAAGTTAATCATGTGCATATCATAAGACTAAACAATTCCACTTGAGATATTTACCTAAGGAGCTATATACCAGTGTTTATAGTAAAAACACTTCTAATCGTCCCAAACTGAAACAACCTAAATATCCATCAATAGGGGAATGTATAAACAAATTGTGTGTCAAATGCAACACCACCTAAGATTAGAGAGTAAACTACTGATACACCAGTAACACAGATAAATCTCAACAAAAATTATTTTGAGTGAAAGAAGCCAGACACAAAATAGTGCAGAGCGTATGATTTCATTTAAATTATGTTCTAGAAGAAGCAAAACTAATTTATGATGAAAGAAATAATAGAATTGGTTGTCTGGGGAGATAGTGAGGAGAACTGGCTAAAAGGATACATGAAGGATTTTTTTCTGGAGTGATGGAAATGTTCTATATCTTCATGGGGATGTGGGTTGTGTGGGTGTAAGCATTTGTCAAAACTCATCAAATTATATACTTAAGAACCATGCATTTCACAATATATAAATTATACCTCAATAAAAATATCTTAGAAACCGGCTAAGTAAAAGAGGAGATTGAATCAGTTGTTAAATATCTGCACACACACACATATATACACATATATACACACAAACTAGCAAACAAACAGGCCTACACTACCGACATTCCAGGAAATGATATCCTCAGTCTTGCTGATTCCACAGGGTGGGGACACTTACCACCAGGCCAGTATCGGGAGTCCTCTGCCCCTCAGGCTGGCAGCGGGGTGGGAAGGCTCATGGACCATCACTAGGGAGGGAGAGTATGGGACAGAATGAAGCTGGAGGATGGGTGGGGCATACATGGCAGGTCCTAGAAGCTCACACGGCAGACATTGTTGGCTGACTACTGAAGAGTCGCATTCCCCTGATGTCCCTTCTTTCCTGCTCACAAAACCCTCATCTTGTTTAGGCAGAAGACAACCTTGAGTTTCAGGGAAAGTTACGCCCTCCCTCAAACCCAGGAGATGAGTCTTTAGTAGTCTGACCAATGCAAGTACCATCGTCCTTGTCTTGATCGGTTTTAATGATGGCAGGCTGCACAATTCTGGCCAATAGGAGGTGAATGGAACGTGCCAGTGGAGGAGTGGGCAGTGTGGAGAGGCTTTCAGACTCGCTTCCTAGACTTTCTAAAGGGTCAAAGAGAAGGGACATTCTGTCCTCTGGCTTTGGGCACTGCCTTCTGCAACTGCCATACTTGGAGTTCCTGCAGACATCTTCGTCCCTGGGGGCCCAGTCCAGAGGGAAAAGCTGTCGTGCAGGATGCCAGGAAAGCTATATGGAAGTTACACTCTTGATGCTGTTCTTGAACCACCAAATTAACCAAATCTGAACATTTCTCACCTCTGGACTCTTATGTAAGATCATAAACTGTCTCGTTTAAGTCATTTTAAGTTGATTCTGTTACTCTGTCACTTTGCCGCCCAAAGCATCCCACATAATTCCCCATAATGAGGGTCTGAATATTTATTTGATTTGGCCAATGAGAAGCCACCGGTAACCGGTAAGCGAGGAATGGGGTTGACACGGTCAGATTGCGGTCTAAAGTGATCACCCCGCCTGCAGTGTGAAGAATGGATCCGGGAGAGTAGGAAGAGAGGATAAGGAGCCAATGGCGATGGTCTACAGGAAGGATGATAGAAGACGAGGACATGTCAGACCATGAGGGTGGAGGCAATGACAGAGAGAAGTGAATGGATTTAGGAATAATAATAATAAAAAAAAATCTCTTACGTTACCTCCTCCAGAAAGCCGCCTCCGATTTTCTCAACTAAGTCCTGGTTTTAAACTCTCTGTCCTCCAAGCCCTCAGATGGTGGTTATACAGCTTTGTTTTAGGGCCAGGTCTGTCTTAGCTTGTTCAAACACATGCCTCCCAGTGACCCGGGAGCTCTCTAAAGACTGAGACCCAGGCTGAACATTTCTGTCTCCCACAGCCTCAGTGCCTGACACACGGGGGTCATTCACTAATGCCTGGAGAGCTGAACTGTCTAGCTCGCCTGAAAGAAAACAGGTTCTGTGTCTCCTTCTCTCCCGTTGGCAGGCACGCGTTACCTTTAACGCTGGCCCACCCACCCATCCATCTGTGCTCACCCACAGGGAACCTGACACGGAGGCACGGAGCCAGCTCAGTGTAGGGAGGGGCCTCGAGGGAGGCCTCAGCTCTCAGTGCCCGGTGTCCGATGGAGAGTCCAGCCCTGCCTCTGCCACCTGGGAAAGTTGCCCCGCCTCTCTGGGCCTCAGTTTCCCCCTGCAATGGAGGAGTGCTTGATTACTGAGAACTGACCCTGTGGTTGAGGGACAGCCTGCCTTTTTCACAGGCTCCCAACCACTCCCTTTCCTCCTGGGGACTGACTTCCATTGCAAGAAACTCGAAGGAGCAGAGTGAGGAACCTGCTCCAAGAGAGAACGAAATGAGGCTTGTGTATTGAAATTTTTCTTTCTCTACAAATTCACATTTTGTGTTTTCGGTGAGGAATGGAAAGGAAGGCTGTTGGCTTTTGAGGACTGTTTATTTTCAGGGAGCAGGAAGATGATGGTGCTGGTGATGGGTCCATCCTCAGACAATAGCCATTGTTTGTGCCCGGACTGCGGACGTGGCCTCCCCTGGGAGCCTCTACACCTGGGGAGCCGCAGCGGCCAGGCCCTTCGCAGGTTGCCCGACTCTAAGACATACCAGAAGGACATAAATAATCAGCCACCAATTCTTCAGCTTGACTATAAAAAGCATGCATATGCTCTGTGCAGGTTTTCTTAAGGTAAGGGACAGAGCCTGGGCAACGCTGAGCTTCTGGAACTGCCCATATGGGGAGGCGGTCTTTCACCGATGATTCTGCAGACAGAAATTGCCCATCTGCACTGTTTGCAGGTGTTTTGAATGATTATATTATTAGCTCTGTCTGTTCAACTTTGCTTTTTTATGGTGGCTTTAGTATTGCAGTAAGGGGGGAAAAAAGAAGAAGAAGAAGAAAGAAAAAAGAAATATAAAGGCAGCCATCTGGTTCCCGACTTGTGATAGCACTCTGTCAGGAAAGGGGGAAGAAACATCCACTGCTTTCTCGGGGGCGGGGCAGGCACAGGGCAACCCCTAATTCTGCCCTTTTTCCAAGAGAGTGGGATTTGGGGTAAGCAATGTCTTTAATTTTGCCAGGGGAAACTGATTTATTTCCTCATTTCTTCTCTCCCCACCCCTTGGTGCTCTGCCACTGCCTTGAAGCTTACCTGGGTACCAGGGCTGGTGATGGTTATGTCCCCCAAACCCTCATTCTGGCCAGGACAACTGGTTGTGTGCGTGTGAGTGTGGCCCCAGAGAGCCATGCCTGGGCTGTCCCTCCCACCCATGATTCTGGGCCTTAATTTGATCTGTGCTGTGACCTGGGACACTTTGCAGGGCATCCGGCTGCAGGTAGTAAGACAAAGATTTATTTGATTATCTGTGCATGGGTAATTCATCAGGGAAAGGCTCTCTGCGTCAGGCAGCCCAGAAGCGGGTTATTTAGGGTTGTGCAGCGCGGCCAGGTTTGGGAAGGTGCCAGGAGCCAAGAGCCCAGCAAGGTCATGACGCCTCCATACCAGAGGAGATGCCAGGCAGATCTCAAGTCACACTTGAGCCAGAGGGTGTCATCCGCCTTTTCATTGGTTTGGGCAAAGAGAAGAGAGTTTTGTATTTTTTTTTTTCCTCTAAAAGGGCAGAAACAATGCTCTGATGTAATGTGCAGAAGCAAAAAGGGTAATCTGACACTGAGCCTTGTCTCCTTCTCTTCCCTCCAGGTACCACATGCTGGACAAGTCATGGCATTTTATGTATATGTGTATTGTATATGTATGTGTGTGTATATATATATATATATATATATATATATAACACATATTATATATATATATATACATGTATATATACGTATATATATTACACATATAATATATATGCACACATATATATACACACATGTATTATACATATATATTCAATTATGTACATATATATGCATATACATACATATATACATTATATATTTTATATACATATATATTGCCTTGTGCACTGTCTCTGCAACATGCAATCGTGAGAGATGACACATGAATTCCTACATCAGCTAAATGCAAGAGGCAGCATTAGCCCAGGGGTGTCTTAGACAACCAGAAGGAGGAAGCCAGAGGAAAGTTCCAGAGAAGAAAGGGAAGAGTCCCTAAAGCTACACTTCACGGATCCTTTGGTGCTTTGGGTTACAACGAAGATAGCTGCCCCTCGACCCCCCAAAACAACAAGCACCAGGAAAGGAAACTTTTTGGGTTGGGGACTAACTTTTGTTCTTCATCCTTTTCTCTCCCTATGGCACCTCCCTTCCAAAAATGAGCCGAGCGGTCTGTATTTGCTCTTGTCTGGTGCAGGTGCGGGCTTTCAAGCAAAAGCTGGGGGTAATGCTTCTTCATTTGTTCTGCGAAAGCCCAAGGCAGGAGGGTAGTGCCCTGGGGGAGGGGTGGCCTCACAGGGAGGTGGAGACCTTGGAAAGCAGCTGGGGAGAGAGCGTGTCTCCTCACCTGGAGAGAAGACAGTGATCAGTGGTCCTCAGGGTGGCCCCTTGTTGTTGGCCGTGCCTGGAGCTGGTAAGATCTCGGAAGGAATGGCTTCATGGTGCACATTGTTTGGACACGTCCAAGCCCTTGGGGTCCCCAGCCTTGGCAATGGGCCAGGAAGGCAGCTGAAGTTACAGACATCACGGCGTTATGTAGAGGTGGGCCACAGGTGTCTTAGGGGCAGTCGTGATGGAGAGAAGACCGGAGGCCGCTTCCTGGGACACTGTGCTTTGGGTGACTTGTGCCCAGGAGGAGGTGGGTTAAGTGACACTTATACATATAAAATGCCTGGAATGGTGCCTTTCTATTGAACAAAGTGATCGTAAATTGAGGGTCTAACATCTCTAGTTCGAATAATATTGAGAAATGAGTACTTTCTGGTACCATTGAGCCTGGAGCTGCAAATTCACATCTGTACAGGTCCTTGTGAGGGGTCGCAAGGAAGCCCAGAAAAACACAAGATCGGGAGACAGAGGAGACTGGAGCGAGAAGATAGATCAAGGGGGCCCGCGGACCTCAGCGGGAGGAGTCTGGGGCTTGGCTTTGTGGTCAATCCCAGTTAGATGCACAGCACTAGGCTGAACTTACAGAAGTGCTGTTACTGTAGGCCCTGAACAGCCACATTCGGACGCTTTCACACCCTGCGGATGTGGCCTCAGGACTCAGGCTGCTGGACTTTGAATTCCTTTATTTATTAGCTGTGCACCATGAGTAAGTCCTTCCTTCCTTCCCTCACTCCCTCCTTCCTTTTTTCTTTTCCTTTTCCCATTCCTTCTTCTTTCCTTCCTTCTTCCTTCCCTCTTTATTTTCTTTCCTTCTTTTTTCTTCTTTCCTTCCTTTTCCCCTTCCTTCCTTCCTTCCTTCCTCCCTCCCTCCGTCCCTCCCCCTTCCTTCCCTCCCTCCCTCCTGTGCTTCCTCCCACCCAATCCTTTTCTCTTTCCTTTCTTTTTTCCCCAAGATTCCTTATCTGCAAATGCAAAATGGGAGTTGATAATAACGGCACCTACCTCACTAGGATTGCTGAGAGGATCATTATCTAAACTGCTGAGGATACTGCCTGCGCCCTGGTGAGTCCTCCGTAGACATTAGCTACAACTAGTAAGATCGTCATTATTGTCTGCATACCTGCTTCCTTTTCCTTTCTCTATACTGAGAGGCAATACAGCATAGAAGAAGAATAAACTTTGCAGCCCGGAATCAAACCGAAATGTGTTAATTATTTAATATTAAAATCATCCTCATCGTCAAATGGGTTACACCCTCTGCTCTGTGTTTTCACCCTTTCCTTTTAAGTGCAGCTTGCTTACCCTTGGCTTGCTGGGACTCCAGGGGGGCTCCGGAGCATTTTGGCCCTCGGATCTACCACTGCCAGGAATCTGGTTTCTTTATTTCTTGCTCCACTTCCTCCCTGCTTCTCCTTGCCTTGGCTCCGCGCCCCAGGGAGAGGAAGGGCCTAGAGAGCTTTCCTCCAGGCCAACTCATCCGGAGCCTGAACAGGGAAAGCAGTAGTCTGTCTGGACACAGCTCCTTCCGGGAGATGTGTAATCAAGGAGGCTGGTCAAGGGACCAGGAGGCCTCTCTTCGGGGTAAAGGTTACACAGAAAGCTTTTATTTATCCTCAAATTCTCTGTGACCTCATGCCTAGTGTGTCTCCCAAGATCCCTCCCCACCCCACCCCACCCCAAGCTCCCCCCAGACCTCCCACAGATGGACCAAGAGGTGTGGCTGTGTAGTGCTTTGCACATGGTTATGCCGCAGCCCTGCTGTGTCGGTGCTGTCTGGTCGCACAGGCAGGCCCTCGGCTCCCCCACTGTCCCCGCAGCGGGTGAACACATATGGCGGAACTTCCCCTTCTTCATGCGCTTGCCTCTGTCTCTGTACAGTCTTCTGGGACCTATGCATGTTCCCTTGAAGGCCCTGATTTCAATTATAATTAGCAGCGAAAACTGCTTTATAATCTATTCCACCTCAGAATTCTCTCTCTGAACAATTCTGTACACTCAGCAATTTTCGTGTTTTTGACTGGATATTCCCAAGGCAGAAAATCAGATCGGCTCGGCTCATGTATCCAGAGGCCCACTGCCGGTCCCTCTGCCCTGCTGGGAAGGGACTGGAGCTTAGTGGGATCAAAGAGGCTACCTCCCCGGAGGAGGGCTAATTCTGCAGGGGAGCCTGGCAGGAAGAGCATCCTGAGGGCGCAGGGGGCTCTCTCCCGCTCTGTTGTGAGCCCCTGCCTTGACATTTGTCTTTTTTGCTTCAGGAAAAATCGGACTCCTTCAGCCACCAGCTCAGATATCCCAGTGAAGCTTTCTCCAACGCCCAACTCCACACAGGCTTTATTTTGCATCATATGCTGTCTTACACCACAATCTTTCTTTAAAAGCATTATACATTCTCGATTCCATCTTTCATTCAACACCGTCGGCTGAGGACCTACCGCTTGGCACAGTCCCAACGACCCACGAACTGCAAGATACAGTCACTGTCCTCGTGGAGCTTGTCATGGAGGGAAGACTGAAGATAGAGGCCCCAAACCCCCACTGTGGGGCGGGGGGGGGGGGTAGGAGGGCCAAGGAAGGAAGTGATCTTTTATAGAGAGCGTTCAGCACAGGCCTCTCTGACAAGTTGAGGGTATACACTGTGAGGGTATCCAGGGGAGGTATATTCTGGGCAGACAGAAGAGAAAGTACAAAAACCTTGAGATGGGAGTCTTTGGGCACGTTTCAGAAGGAACAAAGAGGCCCAGTAGGCAGGAGCTGAGGGAGAGGTGTCTGTAAGCCAGGGAATTTGGGCCACATGGGATTCTGCTCTGAATGAGACAGGAGTCACAGAGGTTTTGACAGGGAAGCACTATGGTTTCACTTTAAGCTTCATGGGATCAATCATGTGGCTGACGTGTTGAGAACGCTAGTTGGGAGGCTGTTGCGATGACCCATATAAGAAACAATGACGCTGTATACTAGGGAGGTAGAAATTGGGGATGATTCTCTTATTGTATTTAGCCATCGACTTGGGGGATTTTTTTTTTTTTTTTTTTTTTTGTCACAGAAGCTAGCATGACTTACCCTGACTAATAAAAGCACTCACTATGCAGCAGAGACATGGTTCCTGCCTTCAGGGAAGTTGCTGCCTGGCTGGGAAGACGGACATTAACCAAAGTTCATTTCTTGCTCGAAATCCCAGTGTGGGTTAGAGGCTCTGGTGGGAGTTTTATTCCAAGCAGTGACTCCAGGATTCAGGCTCCTTCCATGTGATGCCTTTGCCATCTTGGAGTTGTTCACATCCAGCCACAAGAATGGAGCGAAAAGGAGAGACTAAGAAAAAATGAAGCTAGAGAATCTCAGAGCCCCAGAGGACACTTCTGGGAGGAAAGAGGGGGGAGGTGAGAGGTCGGACCTCCCCGATTCTTTCCCCACTGTAATCAGAGAAGACCTAATTTTAATTGTTTCACATATTAAGATCTGACCTACGACTTTCCTTTTTAGATAAAGTCTACAGTTAGAATATGAGAACCTCTAGATCTGATGATAATCCTAAACTTCTAGAATTTCCGCATATGTGTTGGTGGGAGAAGAGTTGTCCTCAAGATAATTTGTTGATTTTTTAAAATGTTTATTTACTTCTGAGAGAGAGAGAGAATGGGGGAGGGGCAGAGAGAGAAGGAGATGTCGAATCTGAAGCAGGCTCCAGGCTCTGAGCTGTCAGCACAGAGCCTGATGCGGGGCTTGAACCCACGGGCCGCAAGTTCATGACCGGAACCGAGGTCGGACACTTAACCAACGGCGCTACCCAGGTGCCCCTGTTATTATTTTTAATTCAGGTTCTAAATATGATGGGAAAGCTGGTCTCTCTCACTCAAATAGTAATCAAAAGTTTTGTCTTTGTTTCAAAATGAAATTTTGAAATGGTCTAGAAGATGCCAAAGGAATAAGCTAATGAATGATGTAGCAACCTGGGTAATGTGAATTAGATGCTTCACGGTGGGTCCAATGCACCTGTGCCCAGAGAAGGGCACTGTGCCCTGTAAGTATTCTAGCCCTGACCCTGCAATGTGAGCCACGACCTCTCCCAGGTCTGATTCCTGTCCTCCCTCCCTGCCACCACCCACCCTCCGAGCTGCGGGCAGATTTGGGACCACAGTGGGTGGCTCTCCCTGGGAACCTGGTCTCCCAGCACAATAGAATGACTGGGTTTTTGTTCTCACTGCTTCTGCACCCTTACTTGCAATTGCTCCGATGTCTACCCTGGAGAAGGGAGAGGGATTTCTCCTCTGAATCGCTACTACCTGAACCTTGGGCTATTGGAGGGGACACTAGCTTGGGAGAAATGTAGTGGACCTAAAAGGATCTTGGGGCTCCCACTCCTTGACACCCGTTATCTGCATGGCAGTGGCCAAATTCTATCAACTGTCCCCCAAATGCCAGTAGTTGGGTAGGACCCATTATCCAACTTCTATAGACGAGAAAGCCAAGGCAAGGAAAGGGGAAACTGTACCTATAAGTTTTCTGTAAGCTTTAAAATACTGTGGGAAAGAGCCTGTAACATATAGCTCACAAATGAGTCGACTAAAATCAAATGTCAGTTTCAAGTTGTAGCCCATGACTAACATGTAGCCATGACTATGTCGATCCTGACGAGAAGTCTTGGTCTGCGCTTTCTTCTGGATCAGGAAGAACCCTCCCCACAGATGGAGTGAATTATGGCAGCTGACAGGAAGGGTCCTCAGGGAGTGGCCCTTCCAAGCCACATCCCTGTAGGTGTCAGGGCCCTGGCACATGGCTCCACCGTCCAAGCATGCTCTCAAGGGCAGTCTGGGCAACTGGTTCCACTGGTCTGTGTCGTTGTCAAGGTACAAGTGTCTGTGCACATGGGACAGGCACACACACAAATTCTTCTGATCCCTTGGAATCTCCCAGGACAGCACATTTGGGCAGATTGTGTAAGAAACAGGCTGCCGGGTAATTGGCTATAAATCAGCAAGAGATGGCAATGCCAGCTTCCCGCATCACCTCCCTAATCCGCATCTATGCCTTTCTGTTTGATTTGAGGGGGGTTCTCTTATTGGATGCGCTGAAACAATAATCACTTAAAATGGGTATTCTGAAATCCGTAGAACAGTCGATTCTGAAGACGACTAGGGGTCTCGTTTAAAATGTGTGGTTTCCAATTTGCTTTCTGTGCTACCAGACAAAGCTCCTACTTCCTCGGGAACAGACCCATAGGAAGAGCCCAAATTACATGATTTGGTTCTCGACAAGTGGAGGACGAATCCGTAATGCCGAAAGTTTTGACTGTAAGCCCTACTCCACAAAACTGACTTCCCCTGGATACAGGGGAGATCGGGGACCCAGCGCCTAACCTTTGGGAGGACTCCAGCAGGGCCCAGCCCCGGGACCCACCTTCCCCTGCCTGTGCCTTGCCAGTCCCTGCTCTGCACTGTGAAGGTGTGCTCCCGTGGGGAACCCGTTCTCCCTGCCACTGTGTCTCCTCAACAGACCTCTCACCACACAGACCACAGCCACATCAGAAGTACAACTGATAAAAATATTGCTGCCGTTAGCACTCCCCGGCCCTCAGAATTAGCAAAGTGCAGAGCTCGGAGATTCTTAAATTGTCCTCAGGACCACACCCGGGCAGTGGGAATTTCCACCACCCTGACAGAGTGAAGAAAGCCCACTCCGGGTCCCCTTCCCCAGTCCCCCAGGTTGAAAGCAAACAAACAAACAAACAAACAAAAAAAAACCGGCATGATCTTTGATGCAATCTCATACAAGGCCGTTGTCAAAAGCCATATAATCATTTATAAGAAATAGCCCACAACAGTAATTATGGCTTTCGACACAAAACAGAACTAAAAACCGGGTCGGTCGTCGATAGGCGTTAGAGCCCTGTGGGCTTGTCCACGCGCCCGTTTCTGTAATCGGCAGACCCTGGCAGAGTGTCTGTGCTACGGAAGTCACCCCAGAGGACAGAGAGGGGGTGCCCACCCAAGGGAGCCACGTGCACATGCTCACCACCGGCCGTAACACACAGGGGGAAGAGTGAGGGGCCAACAAAGGAGTGCAAGGAGACTTGCTGTTCCAATTAACAGAACGATTTGCATACATCCATTTCATCTGGCCCTGTAAACTCAGCTGTGACAGTTTGGAAAATTGGGCGTTATCCAGTGTGGTACCACGCGGATCCGACACAAAACTCTCATCCCTCCTCTGAGGATCCTTTTGTTTTGCAATATTGCCGGGTGTGAGCGGTGAGGGAGATTTGCTCTGTTGTTCTGTCACTATTTCTGGCCTGGCCAGCCCTTCACTTCCCTTGTCAAAGTTCCTTAAAGTCATTAGGAGTTAAATATTAAGAAGGCTGGTGGGGATGGGAAGAATGGGGAAGAAGGGGGCAGGAAGTAGGCTTCCAGTTATGGGAAGAGCCAGTCACCGGGACGAAAGGGGCAGCATAGGGAACACAGCCAATGGTACCGTAACAGCGTTGTGTGATGACAGGTGATAGCTATGCCGGGGGTAGCGCAGCATAATGTATAGACTTGTTGAGTCACTATGTCTCACACCTGAGACACATTAGTGTCACATTGTCAACTATACTTAAATGAATGAATGAATGAATGAATGAAAAGAAACTATGGGAGCCCCTCTCTCTGGGTGTCACTAGTAGAAAGGGAAGCATGTACCCAAAGGCCGTTCTCTCCCAGAAAAGCCAGGCCAGAGCTGCGGTCCCTTAGGGCTGCCCAGGCTCCAACTCTGATCACCTTGTCAGAACCCTCGGAAGGCACAATGTCCTACATGGCCTAAGCCAGAACCCCAGAGGTGCTAGATTTAGCTGAAGCCCGGATATAGGCTGGGGTTGGGCTTTGCCATCCCGGATAAACACAACAGAAAAGGAGAAATAGATTAAAGCACTCTATGGTTTATGTTAAAATTGTTGAGCTAAAGCCACGAGACAGACATTGTCTAGTGAGCAGACTCTTTGGGTCTGCCTTAAATTATACAACCCAATGTCCTAAAATAAGCCCAGATTTAGGATTCTGCCCTCTTTTGTCTGCCTCTCACTCTCTTTTCTTCTCTCCTGCTCTCTGCTCTCTCTCTCTTTCTTAGAAAGGTATATTATTTTTGATGAGGAAAGGAGGAGTCTGGCTTCCTTTGGACCTTAAAACAGTATCAAAGGCAAAGACTACAACATTAGTAAAGGACAGTTTGGATGTCTGCACCCTCCTGCCTCCACTAGTGGTCTTGTTTCCCCTCCCCTGTGTCTCCCTTGTGCCCCACTCACCTGGGTCTCTCTCCACTGCAGTGGAATAGGCCAAAGAGCCCAGGGTCCCAGCAGAGTCCCAGGCCCTACCATTTCCTCAAAGCAAAACTTCCATCTAGTGCCTTAACACCTCTAAGACTCAGCTAACCTGTGCGTCCAGTGTAGGGAACTCTGTAGTGAATTCCACTCTGTGGATTGTTATAAACACTAACAGGCATGATGACCTAAGGCACCATGGTGCTTGTCTGGGAAATGTCATGTGTCATCCCTCCCATTGCCCACACCCAACAGTGTTCTGTATCTGGCAGGGCTCACTGTGGGCCTGGAGGGCAAATGGGCTCGGACAACCATGAGTCGGCAGGTTTTCTGTGGAAGAAATGATCCGTCTCTGGTTGTATCCTATGAGGACGAAGGGGCTGGGTCATATCCCCCATCTGGAGTCTGAACTGGGTTACACCCCTCTCCTCTGAAGCATGGCCTCAGCAGGCCAGATGAGCCAGACCAGATGATGCCCACCATGAAGGGGTTGGACCAGATGGGGCTGTGGCCTCTCTGTAGGGCACAACCATCAGCAGGATTGTACTTTTAGCTCTCCACCCATGGCGATCCAGGGGCCCATTTGGAATAGGAAGCAGGCTCTGAATAATCCTGCGGCCCCACAGAAAAGAGACTGAGCTGGGAGGAGGGTGTTAGAAGCCTCCTGTGCTTGGTATAGACATAGCCAGCGTGGTCTGACAGGGTGCAGTCATACACCAGCATCTGCAAGAGGAAAGGAGAGGGCATTTCTCTAAGACTCTTTACCGTGTTGAACAGGTTCCCCTTGAGGGCCTGGCCCACAGTGGGCGCTTCCTAAGCAGCACTGATGGCCACTGGTGTCAGCAGATCCTGAGTCCCCTTTACTTGGCCACATAGTCCATGTGGCCCGGGGGAGCACTTCCCTCTCTTGGGCCAGTTTTCTCATGTATACCTGGGAGGAGGGTCTTTGCCAAACGTCAGACACTCAGCCCTGGAAGGATGATCTCTCCCTTGAGTCTGGTGTACACAAGGCAACTACCAAGGACAAAGTAGGGTCAGAGAGTGATAGTTGTGTGAAACAGTCCCAGCCTCCTGCCTGGCGTCTATCTCCATGCAAAGACCACCTATGCGCTCATGTATCCACAGTCATCCCAAAGGGCACCCACACCTATGTTTCATGGAGGGACACAGCCCTCAGCTTAGCTCCGGGCCTGGGTAGCATCCTACTATCCAGCTGGCCACACAACCAGATAACGGAGCTGACAGTCCGGCTGAAAGTTCTCAGAACCTGGCTGCCAGTGTGTTTCCCAGAAGCCCCTTCTTCCCATGATTATCTAAAATTTAACCTGCGTAGACAAATAGTTCAATAAATCCACTTTGGCCCGGTTCGGGTGTACCGGATACCCTAGGATACTTATAAACATTTTCCTCATCCAGATTACATTGTTCCCTCTGTGTGCATCTAGCTTTGCTGGGGGAAAAGAGTTCACGTGGGCGGGAATTTCTGCAGGTTTACCAGGAATGTCTTAGAGGAGAAAACAGCGATTCTTGGCCAAAAGCTTAGAGGGACCCCTGCTTCTCGGAGCTTTGGGCGTGAATTCCCTTGTGTAAAATCTCAGCAGAAGCTGATCTGGGGCTTCATGTTTTAGCTTCTACAGGATCCTGGAGGAGGAACCCCAGGCAGCTGCAAGAGCCGTGCCCCCAAAACAATAAGATCTTGTAGCAGCTGATATTTATTATTTGGTTCTTGCTGTGGGTGGGGCCCTGTTCTAAGCACATGCTTATTAACTCATATAATCCCCACAACAACCCTCAGAATTAGGTAAGTTATTACACACACAAGGAGACACGCTGCTGCTGGACAGAGATGAGCTTTCTTATTTTCCAGGAAACATGCCATTTAGGAGATGCTGCATTTAAATCCGTTCACCAGCCTCATGTCCCATTGCGTGAGCCCTGGAAGCAAAACATTTTTCCCTGAAGGGATCTGGCTTTCCATAGGGAAATAAAGCGTCTTGATTTCACACAGAGACGTGAGATGACACAGAACAGAGGTCAGGCAAGCCACTCCACTATTCTATGCCCAGGACACAAAAAACAGCTGTTCAGAAGTCTTCCTTCTTGATGAACTAAGATTCAGCCTCGGGATCCTTCCCAACACCATGTTCCTGGAAGCCACGATAAATGATTTCCATGAGTGCTTTGCGACATCTGCGACGTGCTGTTATAGGACAAAGGGTATGTCTATATCCTTCCTGAGAGGGTCTGCTGGCAGCTCTGTGAAAGATTAGGGGAGAAGCCACTAGCTCTAAAGTGGCTTTCCTCAAGTGGTACGGCCACTTGAGTCGAAGTCTAGCTGGCCTAGCTTGGGCCACGTCCTGCCACTTGACTGGTGGAGGTCAGACACCTCAGCGTAGAGTCCATCGGACTGCAGGTATGGGAGTAGAGGTCGTTTCCAAAGAGAAACCCATGCACTTTTACAAAAGGCTGGTTTAAATATCAAGCAGTCAAGTAAAAAGTTCCTCTATGCCTTGAGTGTGGCTTCTGTACAACCCAGCCCCACAATATTTTTTCAGCCCTGGGTCTGGACCACTTGCATGTTCTAGCTCATGTTCCAGCATTGCGTCTGCATCTGGGCTTGACATTCCCATGCCTACCGTGTACCAGGTGGCCTATTTGTGTCACCTCATTTGATCCTTATGAGAAACTTAGGAAGCAAGTTTAATTTCCCCATTTTCGGGCTGAAAAAAACTGAGACGTAAAGAGGGTAGGTAACACATTCAAGGCCACACAGATAATAGGGTCTGAAACTGGATCAAGGTTCTTCTCAAGTTCTCTGCAAATAGAATTCTAAGATCCAGGGGCGCCTAGGTGGCTCAGTTGGTTAAGCATCGGACTCTTGATTTCGGGTCAGGTCATAATCCCAGGACTTGTGAGTTCGAGCCCTGCATCGGGCTCTGTGCTGACAGTGTGGAGCCTACTTGGGATTCTCTCCCTCCCTCCCTCCCTCTCTCTCTCTGTCCCTCTCCCACAGGCACATGCTTTCTCTCTTTCTCAAAAATAAAAACAAGTAAATTTAAAAAACAAATTCCAAGATCCATTTATGTATTAAGTAATTAATTCATTTATGTTTTGTTGGACACCAAATATCCTTTAGACTTGCCTTCTTGTGTGCCTTTGTTCAAGGTCATCCCCTTGGGAGCGTCCCTGTGTCATCCCCACTGAGGTGAAACTCAACCCATCTTTGTAAACCAATCTCCTGGGCCATCTTCTTCAGACAGAACATTACTTTCCTTTGTTACAATCTCAGTGTGAGCTCCTCTGGCACCAGTTCCATCCACCGACCATGAGAATCTTGATTCCCTGTCTCCTCACCCACTGGTCCGTGAGCTCCCCAGACATTGTGCTATGTCCCCGCATTTAACACAGGACCCCACAAGCTGTAGGACTCAGTAACAATGATTGAAGTGAGCTATTCTACTGAGGCTGAACCATTCGAAGTTGTCAACAACTGATCAGTTTTTAACCCCCAAAACCTGCAGTCGCAAGTTGGTCAACCTAAATTAATTGTTGTCTGCCTTTATTGGGGTTTATGACTGACCAAGAGACATTCTGAACAATACATACTAGGATAGGCTGGTTTTGTATGTTCAAGGTATTTCCTAACCTGTGGCACCCAATGATCAGGGAAGCATATGTTTTACTTTTCATGTTTCATCTTAAAAAGTTAAAGCCAGGGGCACCTGGGTGGCTCAGTTGGTTAAGCATCTAACTCTTGATCTCAGCTCAGGTCTTGATCTCAGGGTCGCGAGTTCAAGCTCTGCATTGGGCTCCGCACTGGGTGCCGAGCTGGGCACCTTCCTCAATTATCGTAAAGCAACTCCCACGTTGTCAAGTCATTGGAAGATCGTCCAGCATGTGTGTCTAAAAGAAAATAAATCTTAAAAAAAAAAAAGGACTAAAATATTTAGAAGTAAGTTAACATAACAGTTTCTTAATTTCATCAAAGATTCAGTTTACGCACACGCACGCACACATACACACAGAGTACATATAACCCAATAAAATACAATCGGGCAAACTATAGTTTGTTTGAATCAGGGTCTGAAGAAGTTACACACATTGTGTTTGGAGGACATGCCTCATAAGTTTTTTTTAATCTTTGTGTTTCCCTTCCTAGACATTGTTTTAATCAAATAGTTCTCTTAACAACTTTCCCATTGACTTAAGAGGAAACTGAGGCCCTAGAAAGTTTACTGGTTGTGCGCAATGTCCCAAAGCATCCGGGATGCAGGCCAGGAATGGAGCCCAGATGTTGGGCCATGAGCCTTCCGGTCCTTCGCCTGAAGGCTCCAGCCAGGCCCGCTCAGGAGGGTCTGACCTACGCTCCCAGGGCCCACCCCGGGGTCAGCACCGCTGCCCTCTACAGATCTCCGTTTCCTGTGGATCTTTCCACCAGGCAGCCAACACTGCTGTGAAAAAGGTTCAAAGGGTCTGCTGACACAGAGAGCCCCTAAAAGGCAATATTTTGATGATTTAAGTATAAGTGCTCGGAAACATGTGGATTTCATTTCCTTCAGAATACACTTGGGTATGAAAATTAAGGGGAAACGTGCTTGGCAAAATACAACCCGGGTTTCCTCAACCCCCTGAATTGGCTTAAGATGTTTAGCGAATTTGAAGTGAAGCCACCCTTTCTCTCTCACAAGCCCACCAGGCTCACACTCATCTGCACATTAAATCTGCACTCAATTGGCTACCGCTGGGGCCGTGACCTTGTTAGAAGGGGAGGAAGGGGAGAGCAGGACTCGGAGGGGCAGGGTGGTGGGGAAGTCAGGGCGCTGCTCCAGGCCTGGCCTTGCCCAGAAGAGGGTCCTGCAGGTCCCCTGGGAATAGCCCCAGGGGGGGCCCTAGAAGTTCCCACATCTCATGCCCAGGGGCCCGGCCACACCCTGGCCACCTCTCTCCTTTCCCCTGAGGAAGAGCTATTTGGAGTCACATAGGAGACAGGAGACTTGGTACCCACTCTGGGGAGATCCTCTCCCTCTTCACCAGTGTAAGGATGGGATTCATTCCATGACAGTCTTCAGAGCCCTACGTACCCCAGGGGTACATGGAAATGGGGTTTCTGGTATAGGAATGGGGGAAGGCAGACAGAGGTCTTGAGGTGAGTTGAATACACTGGAGAAAGAAAGAGGAAAGGGAAACACAGCTAGAGGGAGGCAAGGGAGGGAGGAGAGGAGGGAGGCAGGAAGGGAGGAAGGTGGGAGGGAGAAGGGAGGGAAGGAGGGGAGAAGGGGGAGGGAGGATAGGGAGGAAGGAGGGGGTGGATAAAAGGAGGGAGGAGAGAGGGAAGGGAGAAAGAGAGGGGGGAAGGAGAAGAGAAAGAGGGAGGGAGAAAGGAAGGGGGAGGGAGGAGGGTAGAAAGAAGGAAAGGAGGAAGGAAGGAGGGAGGGAGGGAGGGAGGGGAGAGTGGGGAGGGAAGGGAAGGAGGGAAAGGTGTGTAACACGGAATGGGGGAAGGTAGACACAGATCCAGAGCTGGCTTCGGGACCCCAGGTCAGGGTTGCTGCCTCTAAAATAGTGTCCTGTCAGCAAGCATTTCCAGAAATGCCCCTTTAATTGGGTACACTACAGAAACTGTGAGAAGCATTTTTCGGGGGAAAATTTCATGAACTAGGACAGACTTCCTCTGTCTGCTTTTTGTTTTAATCATCACCGTCAGCAGAAAAGGCTCCAGAGGCCTCGCTGCTTGTCCTGATTAATGGACGCCAGCCCTCTCTGTGCCCTGGGGTGCCCGCCGCGTGCGAGCTGTGTGAGATCACGGTGCCTCCACCCATGGGGCCCACGGTCATTGCCGGGGCCTCCCAGGCATCAGGCACTGTGTGTGGGGCCCTGAGGATGGAGCAGAGGACAGGGCAGGCAGGGCTTCTGCTCCCAGAGGTACATGTGGACAAAATACTTTTCCTGGTGAAGGGAAATGAGCTGAGGGACCACACACGGAGTTTCCTCGGTCACATGCTTGCATTGGTCAAGGTGCAGGTGCCTTGGTTTGGGGTTCCCCTAAAATAGACACTGAGACAAAGCTTTGGGGGATACAAGGTATATATGCGAGGTGACCTCAGGAAGCACAGAGAGGGTGGACAGAAGCGAGACAGAGAAGGAAGGAAAGCCAAAAAGATTTTGTCAGTGAAGAGGTCAGTGCTGTGGGCAACTGAGGCTCAGTAACATCGGCGCTCCTGGACCACCTTGTCGAGCACCCCGTGGGTGGTCCCACAGAGGGGTAAGAAGCTGGGGCGTATCCACCAGCCCCTGTCGCTCATTGGTCAAGGGGCTGCAAACTCCCAGCTCTCTGGTGCTCCCTCCCCTAGCAAGCTTCCAGAGCTAAAGAACAGCCTCAGGAGGGAAGCTGGAATCATCTTTAGGTGGCCTTCTGAGTGGGCCTGAGGGGGGGGGCGGGTCTCAGCATGGTTCAATGCTAGCCCTACCCCTGAGGCAAACGCCAACACCTGCCCAGATGAACAGGCTGGAACACGGTGGGTGGGAGGTGGCGTCGCACAAGCCAGGAGCTACACCCCTGCCCGCAAGAGATGAGCAAGCAGCCTGCATCGGCACAGCCTTGCAGGCTGTGAACCAAGCGCTTAAGAGCCCAGCCTGCATTCAAGTGACCACTGCTCCCTGGACTCCAGCCTCTCCCGCCCGGAGCCACACACAGAGAACAGGAAGGCCCCTTTGCTCTGGGCCTCGGGTAGCCTGGATCAAGTTCACAGCTAATTAGGAATAAATGTGGAACACGGTTAAAGATGAACCTTCAGTAGCCACATTCATGAAAGGAGTAACTGGTGTATGTTTTGCTTTCGTAGAATGTTAATGAACGAGTGGCATTACTATCCATTATTTATCTTCTCTCAGTGGCAGTGAATCGTTTTGGTGACAAATATCAAATTTCCATGTTTACAGAAAGCCAGCACATGTGTTGATAAGGGCACAATTCAGTATTTACAGTATAAAGTGCTGACTTGTTTTTCTTTAATATAGAAATTTGGTAATTATTACTGTAACTATTCATTAAAATGTGAAAGTAGCTAAATAATAAATTGATAGGCCATTTATTTTGTATCCCAGAAAAAAAAAAAAAAAAAAGTAGCCAGCTTGTCTTTGGAAATCCTGGCTCTTTATTGGGGAAATTCGGCCCCTGTCTGGGAGAGCGAGCTGGAGGTGGCACAGCCTTGGCATAGGGCAGACAATCAGTTAAAACGCTTCGACAAAGGTGTATCGGTTTGAGAAAGCTGCTGAGAATCCGCCCTGTCCCAACATCCCCTAGGTGGGGCCGACGTCACTCCATGAAGTTTACACAGTAGGTATGGGCACTGTTTTGGTGCTACATGACAAAGTGAAGCCTGTAATCACTTGATTACGCCTTTAACTTGGCAATATCTTTTTTTTTTTAATTTTTAAAATATGTTTATTTATTTTTGAGAAAGAGAGAGAGTGTGAGCGGAGGAGGGGCAGAGAGAGAGACACACACACACACACAGGATCCGAAGCAGGCTCCGGGCTCTGAGCCGTCAGCACAGGGTCCGACGCGGGGCTCGAACTCACGAACGAACCCCTGAGATCGTGACTGTGAGCCGACGTTGGATGCTTCGCCGACCGAGCCACCCAGGCACCCCTAACTTGGCGACATCTTGAATAGAATCGTTTAAAACCCGGAATTTGCAGGATTGACGGGAATTCACTGCAGAACATCATAAGAAAATACTCCGAGCTGGTTGGACAACAGCTCTAATATCTGAGCTTCTCAGTCTGGGAGACGTGTACCTGTCATGACCATTCATTCATTCATTCATTCATGCATGTATTCTGGTGGACTCTATCATAGGAGGGTAGCGTACTGGGTGCTGGAGGCAAAGAATGATAAAACCCTGTCCTCCGGAGACTCAGGGCTTAGGGATAATCCAGCGCCATCCAAAGGAACTTCACATTGGGAAGTGTTAAGGACGGCAACAGAGTCTGAATCACTGCAGGCAAACAAAGGAAGAGGGGCTTTAAAGACCTTGGAGTTCTGTCCCATGAGCTGGTCCTAGGTTTACCAAAGAGCAGCCCCTTGCAAGGAAGTACAGGTGGAGGCAGAGTGACGTGGGTTACAATGATTGCATCGGTTTCCTGGGTCTCCAGTTGTAACTTAGGAACCTGGTTACGGACACTTTTCCTCAAACCCAGTGGAAATGAACACTACGTCCTGCCAGTCTGTGCATTAAACCCCATGTCTCCCAAGGCTCTTGCATTTGCAAAAGTACAATGAAAAAAGTATAGAGAACTTAGGAAACGAGACCAATTGCACCTTCCCTACATTGGGAACCCTAGGTTCTCCTGAAACCTTTGCTGTCCCCATCACTTTGCCATGTGCCTTCCTCTTCTTAATTTCTAGGAACAGATTCCTATATACTTAAAAACAAAAACAAAAACAAAAACAGAGGAGTGGGGGCAGGGAGAGAGACCTGGAAGGGGGCTTGCTGGGCCAATGGTTTTGTCCCCTGACTTCCCCAAATCTGGCTTGATCTCCTTATAAGACAGAGGTCCTTGGGGGCCAGGCTTGGGCCTGCCCACAGCTGCAGGGCTCCTTAGGACGCTAGGGCCTCACCAACAACAGTCTCTTAAAGGGACCAATGGGCTCTAACTTGGACCTGGTCCTAAAAATTAGCCTTTTAAATAATTTTTTTTTCCTTTTTAAAGAGCAGCTGCTTTCAACGACTTCTGAAGTTTTGCTTCCTGGTAGCTAACATTCCAAAGCACTCTAAAAACCAATTTTACACTTAATAAAGTTTAACTATTCAATATTTTTCATTTTAAAACTAAATAACAGACATTTAAAAGAATATTTCTTTTTTAATGACACTCATGCTACTATTTTATAAAGCCGAATGACACCCACCGTGCATTCCTATCTCTCTAACTGCCAAATACTCTATTAGTCAAGTTTGTTCATATTTACAAGATTTTTTTTTTTTTGGATGTTTTACTGCTATCAGAAGATCTAACATCTGTTTCTCCAGGGATTCTCCATGTGTTCTGTAGTTTACAACAATTGAAACCACTGTTTTCGAAATGCATTTGGATTCAACTCAATGTACTAAGACTGGATTTCACGGGAGCCCTGCGCATGCATCTGGGGCTTTCTCGCGCGTAATTTTTCCGAATGGTGAGACATTCACTCTGGATTTAGGTGGGTGACATAAAATAATAGAGGAGCTCAATGGAGCACATGTGTAAAATAATGTTGTCAAAGGCACTCAAGTGTGAGAATAGTTTGCCAGTGTCTCTATTTCTGTGTGGAGCACAGCACGGGAAAAGGCGTTCCCTTGATTTGGCTCTTTTAAGAACTACGGTGGTAGGGATGCTCCAAGTTCACTTCCCTGCCTCCAGACAGGAGAGGGAGTCTTGCTTGGCCGTTTACGGACAACGACACTGTCCGGTAGAGTTTTCTGCCGTAACGGGAATGTTCTATATACGCCCTGCGCAGGGTAATGTTGCCAATAGCCCCATGTGGCTATTGAGTGCTTGAAACATGGCCAGGGAGACTCAAGAGTTGGGTCTTTATTTTATTTTTTAGATGTAAATTCTACTACCCCTGTATAGCTAGTGGCTACCATCCCGGACCATTCATAGATGTCACAGCCACTCCAAAGCCAGTCATTCTTTGATGAACGTGGACTGAAGTGGACTTCCCCAGACCACCAATTTCTCCTGCCCAGGTACTGCTTCAGTGTTTACACAGCAAACAGCACAGTTGGTTTCAAACTATTTACTACTGAGCCTGCTGCCAGTCCACGTACCACGGACGTGCAGATCGGGAAAAGAAGGTCTTCCTGAAGACATTGCCCCCTCATTAGATGGCAAGTGATGTAATCATACGCAAATCTACCAGGTCAAATACACGGCAGGCACCCTGTGAACATTCGCGGTGTATACAGTTTGCCGAACTGTAGGTAGCCACCCTGTTCTTCACGTGGTTTCCAATCCTCGGAAGTAGGCACAGCCCTCCGGCTGCCGGATTCATAAAAACAGAGGTTGGATGCCCCTCTCCCCCACACTCCAGGCCCCAAGCAGGGGTCTAGACAAACCAGAGAAGATTGATAAGAAGCTGGCTGTATGCTAATCATCTTCTTTGATGCAAGTCCATTTCCAAGAAGCCTCATTCGGGGAGGGCTGCTGTGAAAATCACCATCTACTCTTTCCTGTAGGATACCAATATGTCCCTTCAGGTTTGGGGAACAGTGACAAAGCACCCCTTCAGCCTTGTAGTCTGTGAAACTGCGGTCCTGGGGTGGCTCGGCTCTGTTCCACATGGCTCCCTTCCTCCAGAAGACTAATCGGGCCCCTTCTCATGGTGAAGGCGGAGGAGAAGAAGTACAAGCCAACATGTGCAAGTTCTCTTGAGGTGGAGGCTCCGAATTGCTGTGCTATTACTTCCGCCTTGAGTTTAGGCCGTAGCAAGTCACATGGAATAGAAGAATTCATTCTGACTCTGTGAGACGAACTCCAAAGTCTCCCGGCAGAGTGCATGGAGACAGGAGAGAGACCGGAGTGAAGTCCTGGGCCATTCATACAATCCATCCGTTACAATTTCTCCAGTGATCCTAGCCAAGACAGGCATGGTGGTTATTTCATGGCAGTGAGGCTGTAGGCGATTCTTCTTATCTTTGCTTTGTCTATACTTGATTATTTTATTTTACATTGTCAAATCACAGAAGAGCTGCGTTTTATTGTTTGTTCATAAAGGGACTAGGCTCATGACAATAATTTAGAAACTGTCTAAAAATAGGAAAAAAAAAAGCCATCCAAATTGTGTTTTTGACCAAGAATGTCACGAGCATGTGTGGGACACATCTGCCTTGTTGGAGACTGCTCTGTGCATTGCAGAAGGTTTGGAGTTTGGGCTCCTGCACATGAAGGGCCAATAATTCTGCCAACCAACCCCACCATCCCCACCACCCACATTTCCCAACGACCTCTAGAGTCCCCTCCTCATTGAGAAACACTGAAGACCACATTCATCCTTTTGGTGTGTTTCTTCTTGGCATTTCTATGCATGACATTCATTTATTCATTCATTCATCCATTCATCCATTCATTTTAGTTGTTTTATTGCTCATTTATTCACTGTTTTCCATGGATACGACACACTACATGAATCTTTTTGACTGCAACTTTTTTTCATTTAAAGTAATGATACAGTCTAAATACCCAAAGACCTTTGACTTTCTAAAGTCATCTTTCCTTGAACAACAACAACAACAACAACAACAACAAAAATATATATATATACGTATATATATATACGTATATATATATATATTTAAGGTACCCAACTGGCTGGGAGAAGTCCAATGTCTTTTCCGGGATATTTTGTGGATCTCTGGGGGATGAGCCAGAGATGTCCGCGATCTACTCCCAGCCGTGGTTTCTGCTATCCCCTTCGGCTGGCCGTCCGACCATCATCTCAGGGACCTCCACTGCTGCTCTCTTTCCCCACTTTCCATGGGCACTCCTCCTTTCCTCACTTATTTCCCAAGTGATTTCTTGCTCAAGGCCTTTGTAGACAATGGGACTCTTCAACAGTTTTTGTGATAATGGAAGGCGGCCACCACTTGGAGCCGGGAACAACTTCGGAGTGCATTTCAGGTATTGGGATTGTGCAAATTCACGGACATGACGTATTTGAGGGCACACTTGGAGTTTCCTGGGAGAATGCAGTCATACCCTTCTGTCCTGCAAGTTTTAAGTCAAGTGAGAATCAGCGAGGTAACTAGATATCAGTTAAATTCCTGGAAAGAAAAGCTTACATCTAGAGCCCAAGTCAGCATTTTGATTCCCCTCCCCCTCCCAGGTTTAGAAACTGGGATTCCTTACCCAGCCAGACACATGGAGAATTTTAACCCATTTCTCAGGAGAGGCCAGTTGCAGAAAAAACACAAGGGCAGTTTCCATAACACATTAATCCCACCTAAGAGATAAATACAGACCGCTAAAAACCAAGTGCTCCCCAACACCTGAGATGAGCCAGTCCCCTTTCTCAAGTGGAGAGAGAAGTGGATGTAAGTCCCCTGCAGTGACCTCTTCCACCCACCGTCTTCTCTTTGGCCCAGTGCATTGCTGAGCTGTCCTCTCCTTTAGGATCCAGTGAACAAGATCCCCTCTCTTTCCTGGGACCACCAGGAGAATAACAGTGTCTATTGCTTTGGAATTAAGCTCCAACTTGATCCTGACTTTTATACCTTAAGGAAATACTTGAGGAAGATCTTGAGAGATGTTCTTCCATAAATAGGCCTCGGAAACTATTAAAATAAGTATAATTTAACATATAACATAAATAGAAATGTATATGCATAATTTTAACCCAAAAGCTTGTATTTCCTGATGATAGTGCATAAATACACCTTTTTAAAAAAAGTCTGTAAAATACGAACAAAATTATAAAAATGACTCTAGAAGAAAAATAAACCCTGATATGAAACAGAGTATGACAAATGCTCATGTGTCCCATGCATGCTATTCAATGCTTGAGGCTTTGTGTATGAATAAATTAAGATAACAGGGTGAGAAGAAACCACTCTGCCCAAACTCCCTTAAATACAAATAACAAAAATTAAAAAAAAAAATTAACAGCTAGTAAGTACTTATCGGTGCCATAAAACAAGAAAATGTCACTTAGCAGACCCAAACATGTGGGGAATTCCAAGAAGACAGAAACCAGATGGGGCAGGAGTGACAAGAGTAGATGGGACCTGTAGCCGAAAATCCCATGTGGCCCATGGTTACCCTGAAGATAAAAACGAATCCGGAAAAACTCCCAAGTCCGGGAGAGCGGCCCTGGGCAAACGCCGGGGTACTGACTTAGAAGCTGGCCTTCACACATTTACAGCAGCTGCTGGGAGGTTCCTTCCTCATGCCCCACCCCCTCTCTACACACCTGTGTCCTGAGCACCCATCAGCTGAATCTGAGAAGGCCGTCCCCAGAAAGGGGACCCTCCTGGGACAGGGTTAGTAGGGGCTTGTGGAAGCGGCAGAGGGAGGCTGATTTCTCTATGAAGTTCCTGTTCAAATGTTTTCTTCATTTTTCTGCTAGGCTCTTTTTCATGTATGCATTTGAAAGATTTCTTTACATATCCTGGGTAGAAATCATTTATTAGTCATGTGTGCTGCAAACGTGACCTCCCACTCTGTCTTCTCTTTCAAGTTCTGTATGACCTGTTTACCTTCCTAATTTTGCAGTGGTGAGATATATCAATCTCTATCCTTTGTCATTAGTATATTCTGACATTTGTAGAAAGGATTCTATTTGAGAAAACGTTTCCTATACCAAAGGTCATGAACATAGGCTGCCATATTATTTTCTGCAAGTTTTATAGTTTTGCTTCTCACATTTAGCTCTACAATCCACCTAAAGTTGGTTATTTGGGAGAGTAGGGAACTGTTTCTAGTTTTGCTTTCACATGAATACATATTGTTCCAGAATCATTGACATACTCAAATGCTTTTCCCCAATGCTCTTCAGCAATACCTCTGTTTGTGTGCACTTTTATTCTGTGGTGGTGATCTTCTGGATATCAAAGACTTTTGATAAAGCCAGTGTGATATTGACCACACAGCAGTAAATTTATCAAGCCTCCTCATCATGTTCTCCCTCACAAGTGTCTTGGCTGTGCTTGGCATTCTATTCTCCAGATAATTTCTAAAATTTTTTAATGTTTTTTTTAAATTTATTATTGAGAAAGAGACAGTATGAGTGGGGGAGGAGCAGAGCAAGACAGGGACACAGAATCTGAAGCAGGCCCCAGGCTCTGAGCTGTCAGCACAGAGCCTGATGAGGGGTTCGAACTCACAAGCCATGAAATCATGACCTGAGCTGGAGTTGGACACTCAGCCAACTGAGCCACCCAGGCGCTCCATTCTGCATACAACTTTAAATCATCTTGTCAAATTCCACAAGATCAAATGGGGGGTGGGGGATGACACTTTAAACATTTTGAGTTTTGAAAACCGGAAACGTTGTGCCTATTGTCTAGAACGTATTACTTTGTTCTAAGTATAATTTCACAGAGTGCAGGTGGATTTTGTTTGTTAACACTGGGAGTTGCTGACCTTCACTCCATCAGCCCCAGCAACTGCTGGAGATCAGTCATTTCCAGTTAGGACAGTCAGTGACATACTTGGTTTCCACTCCTCCATGGATCTTTATGTTGTGCCCATTGTGGTGTCTCTGTTTCCTTTTCCTTGTTTTGCTGTTTGGATCATGTTTTAGTCATTCATTCTGCTTTGCCTCTGCTATTAAAAACGTTCTATTGTACTGTTCCTTTACATTCATGGCTAATTTCCCTTCCCCTGCTTTTTAATTTCTGCACATAACACTCTATCATTATTTGCAAATAAATTACCAATTATTTCCCCATCAAGCCCTAATTTCCCCCATCTCAGAATTCCTTAAGGTGAGAGCTATCGACTAATTTCACTTCCCCAACTCTCCCCATGCCTTCTTCTTGCTTCTTATGTGATCTTTGATTTTCTCTTTTCTCCGTCTCTATCACTCTCTCCTGTAGATTTTATTGAAATATTTTACTTATTAGAACTTCCCCTATTCTGTGCTGTTATAAATATAATTAAGCTTGTCATATATATGCACATATATGTTATCTATTTAATATTTCATATATTAGCCAGACTCATTGCTTACTGTTCTTTCTTCTTTATCTTCTCTCATGTTTCTTTTTCCATTAGAGCCATTTGACAGGTGTTCTCTGATGGGATACTTGGGTGACGTACTTTCTATGTTTTGAGTACATTACTTTCACGCTCTTAGATTTATGATATTTCATGGGGCAGAGAGATATGAGGTTATACATCTTTCCTTACTCATGTATAGACATGATTCCACTGTCTTCTAGCTTCCAATATTGCAGACGAAAAGTTGATGTCGCTAATATGTGCTTTCTACTTGGGAGCATGTACAATTTCAATTTTTCTATGAAATTCAAAAACCTTACCAAATAGGTCTACCCATGTGTTTGTGTGTATATGTGTTTTCTGGTCATTTTAGTCCAACTTGTTTAAGCACTAGGAATCTAAATTTTCTGATGTATCTCAATTTGTGGAATTTATGTATTTATTCTATTTCAAGTTTAATGATTGTCTCTTGTATATCTGCTTTCCTTTTCCCATAATTTCTTTCATTCATATGTTAGGTCACCAAGATTTATCCCTTAATCTTCTTACTTTTTTCATGAAATTTATCATATCTACTTTTTTCCCTATTCTTTCAAATATCTCTTACTCATGATTATGGCAGCATTAATTCAATCTTAATAGTGATACATCTCTTCTTTAACTTATTTAATTCTTTTACTTTAAAATAATATTTTAATCCCCCCAAAGTATTTTATTATGAATACTAATTTTCTTAAATCCTAATTTCTTACTCAGATATTTAGCAGTCTCTTTTACTGGGTGGCATACTAATTTTACTGCCTAACTTTCCTCATTAAGTTTCTGAGCTCCTTTCACTGGAATGTTACTATTCTTTCTGGGTGTATAGAGTTGACTTAGCTTGAGTTGTTGGAGTATTCTGAACAGCAGAGATTGTATTGGTGGTAAAAGATGTGGTAGTCCCTGACCCTGAGAGCCTGGAGAGTAAAAGCAGAAGTCATCTGCCACTAAGGAACCTGGAGAGACCTCTTGCCTTCTGATGTCCCTACATCACTGGCAACAGGATCAGAGAAATCTCAGTTTACCCATCCAGTTTACTAGTTGTCTTTCAAGAATGTCCATAGGCCAGTCTCCCCAGGTCACGTTACACTCTTGTCCTTTTCCTGAACTTCATCACTGCTGTTTGACCATTTTGTTCAGCACCTGTGCTCCCTACCAGGCCCATTAAATTGCAAAGACTCATTCCACCAAATCAACTCTTGTTGACTGAATAGCAGCCTTGTGGTTCAGGAGAGGCTGCTAGTTTGGATTGGATAGTAGAGGACGAAGGGAACTGGGTTCACTAGAATCCCCTTCACACCATTGGCCAGGACATTCTAAACTGTCAGCAATATTGCAGAAACAAGGTCCACAGATTCTGTACAAAAAGAAATTTGAACCTAAAAATCTGTATCCAACCAACCAACTGTTCCATGGGAAGAGACTAATGAAGGTGTTGTTATCTGACATTGTTTATCTAAAAATTGTACAGACAACATTTAAGAAAGTCTTCATAACCCAGGGTTAGGCAAAAAGTTCCAAGACATGAAACCTTATGCATGATCCATTTAAAATGTTGTTAAGTTCCACATCATCAAAATTAAAACTTTTACTCTAAGAAAGATACTGCTAAACAAATGAAAAGATAAGTGACAGAATGGGGGAAAATATGTGAAAATCACATATCCAATATATTACTTATATCCAGATATAAGTAATAACTCTGAAAACTGGACAATAAGAAAAGAAACAACCCAATTCTTAAAATGGGCAAAAATCTTGAAAATGCACTTCACTGGAGGTCATGTATGGATAGCAATAAAAACATAAAAAGCTGTTCAGCATCATTGGGCATGGGGGTAGTGGCCACAGTCATAGAGCACTGTACCCCTATTAGAATAGTCCAGATAAACACCAAGTATCGGTAAAGATGGGAAGCAAGTTGAACTTTTGTTCTCTGTTGTTAAGTATCCAAAATGATACAGCCACTCTGAAAAAAGCTAAGCATTTTATTATACATTTAAACACATACGTAAAATATGACCTGTTGGTCCCATTTCTAAATATTTATCATAAAAGAATGAACACTTTAACTCATACAAAACCTGTAAGCAGATGTTTACACCAACTTTATTCATAATCGCCAAACTGCAAACAAACTAAATATGATTCAGCTTGTAAATGGTTAAAGAAACCCTGATACATCAATACGGTAGAATACAAATTGGCAATAAGGAGGAATAAACTATTCCCGCAAAAACTTAGACAGCTTTCAAAGGCATTATGCTGAGTGAAAGAAGCCAGTCTCAAAAGGTGACGTACTATAGGATTCCATTTATTTTTTTTTAATTTTTAAACAAAAATTTTAATGTTTTCATTCATTTTTGAGAGACAGAAAGATACAGAGCACTAGCAGGGGAGGGACAGAGAGAGAGGGAGATGTAGAATCTGAAGCGGGCTGTGAGCTGCTAGCACAGAGCCCAATGAGGGGGTGGAAGCCACGAACCGTGAGATCATGACCTGAGCCGAAGTCGGACGCTTAACCGACTGAGCCACCCAGGTGCCCCTCCATTTATTTTTTTAAATATTTATTTATGTTTGAGAGAGAAAGAAAGAGCCCCTGTTCACACACGAGTGGGGGAGGGGCAGAAAGAATGGGAGAGAGAGAATCCCAGGCAGGCCCTGCTATGTCAGTGCAGAGCCCAGTGCGGGGCTCGATCTCATGAACTGTGAGAGCAGAAATCAAGAGTTAGACACTTAACCAACTGAGCCACCCAGGTGACCCTAGATGATTCTGTTTAAATCACATTCTCACGAAGTCAGAACTATAATGATGGAAGAGAGGTCAGTGTTAGCCAGAGACTCAGGCTGGGGGATAGATCTGACTACAAAGAGAGCAAGTTTTTGTGTGACGGAACCCTTCTCAAGATGTATTGTGGCGGTGGTTATATGAATCTATGCATGTGTTAATTGCTTTAGAAATGTCAACCAAAAAGTCTGTTCCACTCAAATATAATTTCACAAATTAAAAAAAAAAAAAGAAAAGAAAAGAAAAGAAAGGCATAGTGCATCCAGCCTAAAGCGATGCCTTTGGACTAATAAAAATTCTAGAAATGGAGAACTGAGAAAACGGAGGAAATGAAATTGTTTTAAAAACATAATAACAAATTCCCCGGAATGGGATCTTCAGTTTGAAGTGTTTTGTATGATAAATGAAAGTATACCCCCACCTAGACATAGCATATCAGTATAGTCAGAGAAGTAAGATGTTCCCTGACAAGGAGCAAGCATTAGACTGTCATTGCCTGGCTGACCCCTGTCCCAGGTACTAGAAAAATAAATGGATCAAGACCGTCAAAGCTCTGGGGGTGGGTTGGGAAATGATCTCCAAACCGGAAGCCTATCACCTGGCAAACTATGAACCCAATGAGAGGGAAGAAGTAAGATATTTTCAGACTACAGAAACTCTGAAAACTCACCTCAAGTACATTCTTCTTTGAAAGTTATTTGATAACCCTAGAAAAATGGCAGAAACCAAGAACTAATGTGGAATCCAGAAAACAGTGGATCAAAACGGAGAAATAACAATGTCCTATTTCAGAATCCTGCAAGCACCCCAGGGAGCAAGCAGTCCAGATCACGGTGGCAGGATGGCTCCAGGAGAGAAGGACAATTAGAGAATTACAAGAGAATGATTGAGACATTGGACAAACCATGGAAAATGCTAAAGACAATTGGTGAGGGTTTTTTTGTTTGATTGCTTTTGGTTTTGTTTTAGAATGAATTTAAATGACTCTGGGCACATTCTGCTTTGAGTGGTGTTGTGGTCATGATGTTGATCTCCTGGTGGAAGAAATGAATCCTAACTTTTTACTTTGTTCTGCTGTGAGCAGCTTTCGTATAAGCATGATAAAATGATTGGTGTTTCATCAGCCTTTGACTTGTAGAATTACCCCATTGACAAGTCACAGAAGATCCAGATTTTATCACACTGCAAAGTGTAAATGTTATGAATCTTGGCAAAATAAAAGTACCTTTGAGAGAGGTTGGGAGGTAAAAATAGAGAGGTTCAGGGTACTATGATGCTCATTTTACAAAGTTAGAATTCAAGAAATTTAATTCAAAAACTTAAGCTATAATTGACTGAATAAAAAATAGAGAGAGGGAGGATGGTTTACTGGTTAAGAAACATGGACTCTGAAGCCTGATTCCCTGGGTTTCAGTCCAGTGTCTGCCACTTATTAGCTGTGTGAGCTTGGACACATTACATAATATCTATGCCTCAAGTGTCCCATCTTGGGAGTATCAATAGTAACCACCTTCAACGAATTAGTCTGTCATAGACACTTAGAACAGCTCCTGGCACAGAGAAAGTACTCCATTCATGTTTGCTACAAACTCAAAGAGCAACAGAGAAATTGATAAGGGTGACAAAAGTATGTCAGGGAGAAGAATATGGAAATATAAGATGTGATATCATGGAGCAAAAATTCCATTTGAACATAGCAAGAAGTTAGTGGAGAATATCTACGTTGAATATATCAAAAATGGCAAGTCCCAGTCTCAGAAATGGCAATATGGAGATTTACAGAGATAAAAGTCTTCACTTTGGGAAAACTGGCCTGGGATTTGGGGGTATGTAGGGGCTGGGCTCTCACTTAGTAGAGTAAGGTCTTCTGCACCATCTGAATCTTCAGCCACGGTCATGCATTAGTTTGAGAATTTTTTTCATCAAAAGTGTTTAGGCAGGTGAATACTATAAATGTCTACCTTGTAAATCACGTTTGGATTGGACTCGAACAAGGAAGACTTAATCCAAACAATGAAACAACAGAAAATACAAACAGAAAATCATAACAACTGGAAAACACAAAATAAGGTGGCAAGAATTATTAAGTATTTAAATAACAGTGATGGACTCCATGGGCGAAGGGGCTCACTCAGCTTTCCTGTGATGGCACACTGGAGGCTCTCTGGGATCACCACATTTTCTCCAAGGCCACGCCTGCCCTGGGCAGTTCCCAAGGGGTACACCCAGGCCATTTCTCCAGGACATGGAATCCCTGGAACAGGCAACTTTAGCTCCAGGTCTCACATTGCCAGGCTGGCACTTTCTGAGACTTTCCCTCTCCAGTATTTCTCCCTTCCCCTCTGCTTCCACAGGGATCATCGGGGACTTTACTATTGAAAGTCCCTCCCTGCCTCCTCTTGATTTTGATCCTTTATTCTCTACCTGTAATCCTCCAATAAGTGGGGTACATGTCTAATCTCTTCTCTGGGTTTGCTTCTTGGAGGATCCAACTGATCAAGCAGAAGATAGAGTTCCCAGATGTAGTGATCAAATAAAATCCAATAAGTAGCTGTCCTCAGAGATACAGCTAAACAAAATGAAAGGGAAAGGCTGAAAATAAAGGAATGGAAAAAGTGCTTGAGGTGGAGGTTTACCAAATAAGCAAGCAAATCCAGAGAAAAGTGCTAACCACCACCACCACCACACACACACACACACACACACACACACACACACGATGCAGCAATATTGATGTCAAAACAAATAGAAAAATGGACAAACCCATGATTCTAGAAGGGGACTTTAACACAACTCTGAGAAAGAGTTGCAAGTTTCAAGTTTCAAGTTTCAAGTCCACTGAATATGCAAAATCTGGGAAGTGTGATCAGCACTAGTAAGCCTTCATCACACATGCATGTCCCCACACATGCTTACATGTCCCCAAACTTTCTAACACCCTTGGAACATTTACAGAGTTGTGTTAGGTGTTAAACAAAAGAATTTAATATAAGTTATGAAAAAAGCAGAAATATTTCAGCTCCTTATTCTCACACCATAATGAAACTGAATAAGAAATTAATTATTAAGTGAAGACAAGTGTATAGGGTGTGGGTTGGAAGACAAGCAACTTGGAAAAAGTCGTTTAAATAACTCTTGATATAAGGAAAGAAAAGCTCAAATCATGAACAACTTCTAAATGAGCAACAGTAAATATGGTTGACTTAAACATAGGCAGGATATGAAAGTAGCACTCAGGGAAAAAAAAAATAGAGCCATTAAATACAGTTTTAAAAGACGAAACAAAAAAAAAAATCTTATATTAGAACAAAGATAGACCTAACAAGGAAGTGAATAACAGAAAGATAAATTCCAGGAAAGTAAAAAAGAAAAGGAAAGGGGTGCCTTGCTGGCTCAGTGGGTGCAGCATGCGACTCTTGATCTCGGGGTTGTGGGTTTCAGCCCCTTGTTGGGTGTAGAGATTACTTAAATAAAAAAATCTTAAAAGAAAAAGAGTAAAGAATAAAAAGTATTTGTGGATCCCAGAGCTGATTGTTTATATGGCAACACAAAGGACAGCAAGGACTGTACGGAGCCTGGATTGTTCTGCGAGATGCGTCTGCTGTGGTTCCCTTGCAGTAACGTCTGTCCCCACCTCCACTACTAACGTAGATGCTTCGCAGTGGGTACCATGACAAGGCACGAATTTTATGTGTTTTTATATTGTTGCTTCCCCTTTTATATGGCGATGAGTCATTCATTCATTTATTCATTGAACAAACGTCTAACACCTACCATGTACCGCGGCACGGCGAGGAGCCGGAGCTTTGCATTAAAGAATGGTTTGACATGGCCATTTTGCATCACGTGTTAAAATATTGATCACAGCCGTCCTGTTAGTATTTAAATTCCTATTGAAATTGGCATGCTTTTATATTTACATACATTTTCCTGTTGCTGTTTATTCAGGTATAATAATTCACATTCTATAAAAGCCGTCATTATTAAATATAGTTCGTTGCAGTACATCACGTCTACAGATACAGGAGTGCAATCACTGTGCAACCAAGAGACAAGACTTTTTCTCTATCTCCTAAATTTCTTCCTATATTTGGAACTCATCACCTCCTCCCCGACCCCAGCCTCCCGGCAACCACTCATTGGTCTTCTACCTGTAGTTTTGTCTTTTGGAAACATTAGATAAATAAAATCATATAGAATGTGGTCTTTTTGTGTCTGGCTTCTTTCACTTCGCTTAATGGTTTTGAAATTTACCGGTAATGTTGCATGTATCAGTTGTTCATCCCTTTTCATTACTGAGTAGCATTCCACGGTGTGGATAAGGCACAATTTGTTCATTCCTTAATAGACGTTTTGGTTGTTTCCAGTTTAAGGGCATTATGAATAAAGTGCTACAAACATACATACATATACTTATAGGACTTTGTGTAGACATATGTTTTTGCAAAAACACATAGAAGGGGAATGGCAGGCTTAGTAGTGGGTCATGTTTTACATTTCAAGAAATGACAAACTTGTTTCCATCGCGGATGTACCTCTTTGCATCCCCACTAGCCATATGCAATGCTTACAGTTTTTCCCCATCCTTGGCAACACACAGTACTTTTAGGCTTTTTAATTTTAGCTATTCTAGGGAGTGTATAGTAATATTTCTCTGTGACTTCAAATCACATTCGCCTAGTGACCAGTTACGTTAGTATCTTTTCACATGCGTCCTTGTTATTTGTGTATCATCTTTGGTAAAGTGTCTGTTCAAAGCTTTTTTCCTTTCGTTTTGTTACTCAACAGTAAGACTTCTTTGTATATTGAGGACACAAGTATATGTTCGGCAAATACTTTCTTCCAGTGTATGACTTACATTTTTTTAAACCTCCTTTTCCCCCACAAACTCTGGATCCTGTTTAATTTCATTTATAGTTCCTAAAATTATGATGTGATTAAAGTTGAACTTAAAGGGGGAAAAAAAATGATGTATTATCCATACACTTGACAGTATGATTTGCCAGTTTGTATCTTTTAAATTTTTTTTAATGTTTATTTATTTTTACCCACAAACCGTGAGATCAGGACCTGAGCCGAAGTAGAATGCTCAACCAACTGAGCCACCCAGGCACCCCTTTGCCAGTTTGTATCTTATGTAGCCATATTTTATCACACACACACGCACACACACACACACACACACACACACACACACACGTCTTTTATTATTGGTCTGAATTCTTAGATGTCATGACAGTCTCAGGTATGGATTTTAGTCTGGGCATTTGAATCACAGTGTTAGGACTTTGTCTTTTTCACTCACCATCCCCCCACACTCCCACCCCACCCCCCCCACCCCCCGCTGCCTACATTCTTAACCATGTCTTTTGAAAAGTAAAATATTGTACTTTGAGTCTAATTTATCCACTTTTCTTTTATATTTTATGATATTTCTATGCTATCTAATAAATCTTCACCTAATTTTAGGCCACCAAGTTTTTTCTCTTACATTTAGGTTTACAGTCTGTTTTCAGTGTGCGGTGTGAGGAAAGCACTGAGGGCTTACAATTTTTTTTTTACAGATATATATCCAATTGTTCTAGTTTTTCTTGTTGAAAAAGCCATCATTTTTGAAAATATTATCCTTTCCTCATTCAATTACTTTAAGCACCTTTGTCAAAATCCAGTTTACCATATACGGTATGGATGTGTTCTTAAATTCTCCATTCTCAATCTTGAAGGTCTATTGTTACGTCTTCTTGGAGAATTTATTCCTTTATTGTTTTGTAATGTATTTCTTTTTTTTTTTAATTTTTTTTATTTTAAATTTTTTTTAACGTTTTTTAATTTTATTTTTGAGACAGAAAGAGACAGAGCATGAACAGGGGAGGGGCAGAGAGAGAGGGAGACACAGAATCTGAAACAGGCTCCAGGCTCTGAGCTGTCAGCACAGAGCCCAACGCGGGGCTCAAACTCACGGACGGTGAGATCATGACCTGAGCCGAAGTCGGACGCTTAACTGACCAAGCCACCCAGGCGCCCCTGTAATGTATTTCTTTATGAAAGAGAATACTGCTTGTTTTGATGTCTACTTTGTCCGATCTTAATATAACTACTCTATTTTTTAAGATTAATGTTAGCATATTGAATCTTTTCTTCCCCATCTTTTTTACCCCACCTTTTTTTTTTTTTTTTTTTAACCTCTGTATATCTTTATGTTTGAAGTGGCTTTCTTATAGACAGCATATAGTTGAGTTCGGCGTTTTATCTAATCTGATGATCTCTTTTGCTTCTTAATTGGGGTATTAGATCAATTATTTTTAATGAAACTATGGTTGGATTTAAATGTATATTTTTGCTAGTGGTGTTCTTTTTTAATTTCATCTGCTATTTTATTCTTTTTTTTCCCCCTCATCATGTCTACTTTTAGATTGAGTATTTTTATGATTCTATTTTAGCTCCACTATTGGCTTATTAGTCATACATATTCTGAAAATTTTTTCGTGGCTGCACTATGGTTCCAATATATATCTTTAATTTATCAGGTTCAAATCATTTTTATCCTGCTTCGTGTATAAAGAAACTTACACTAGATCCCCCACCGTCCCTTCCTCCCTCCCTTTGTGCTACCGCTGACGTGTATTTTCCATTTCCTGTCTCCCAACTTTGCTGAGTATATTTACAGTGATTGAAAATAAGGAAAGGTGACATTTTAATATTTACTCCATTTTTGCTGTTTCTAGAGATCTTCATCCCTTATGTAAATCCCAGTGTCTGTCTGATGTCATATTCCGTCTGCCTTAAGAGCGTCAGAGTCTTCTGTTTCTCCAGTAGGTTCACCACAAATTCTCACCAGTTTTTTGTTCATTGGTTCGCCTAAAAGCCTTTCCTTCACCCTCTTTTTTGGAAGGTTTCTCACCTGCATATAACGTTGTGAATTAATGGTTTTTAAGATGCCACTCAGGGGCCACCTGGGTGGCTCAGTCAGTTAAGAGTCCAACTCTTGATTTCAGCTCAAGTCATGATCTCACTGTTTGTGAGTTCGAGCCACATATCAGGTTCTGTGCTGACAGTTTGGAGCCTGCTTGGGATTCTTTCTCTCTCCATCTCTCTCTCTCTTTCTCTCTCTCTCTCCCTCTCTCTCTGCCCTTCCACTGCTCTCTCTCTCTCTCTCTCTCTCTGCTCTCAAAATAAATACACTTACAAAAATAATAAAATCATAAAGATGACATTCAGTTCTCTTCCACTTCATAGTTTCTGACAAGAATGCTGCTCTAGCAGATTTCTTCTCTGTTTCTCTGTGTAATGGGTCCCTTTCTCCAGCTGCCTTCAAGATTTTCCTTTCTTACCTTTGGTGTTCTGCGATTTCACAGTGATATATGTAAGAGGGCTTTTTTTTGTTCTTACTTTTGGGATTTATTTTGACTTGTGTTCTCTTGGGTTCCTAGATCTATTTTTTTTTTAATCTTCACCATTCTCTCTATAAATTTTTATGCCCCATTATCTCCTCTTTCTGGGATCCTTTTTGTTGTACATTTGATCCTCAGAACTTATTTATTTTATAACTGGAAGTTTGGATCCTTTGTGTCACATGTCTCCATATCCCCCACAAGCATCCCCTGACAGCCACCGTTCTCCTCTCCGGAGAAATGCAATTCAAAATCAAAGAGAGGTACAACTACATGCCTACCAGAGTGGCTAAAAATAAGAAAGCCTGAAAACACCAAGTGTTGACCAAGATGCAGTTACCGGACCTCTCACACAGTGCTGTTGACAATGCAAACTGGCTCAGACACTTGGAGAAAGCAGTTTGTTGGTTTCTTATAAAGCTAAACACATAATTACCATATAACTGAGAAATTCTTCTTCTTGGTATTTATGCAAGATAAATTAAAATAAATGTGTATACAAAGACTTTTTCGTGCATGCTCATAGCAATTTTATTCATAATAGCCCCAACTTGGAAACAATCCAGACATCCAACCACTAGGGAATAAACAAACTGTAGTATATCCATGCACGGGAATACAACTTGGCAATAAAAAAGGAATTAACTACCCAATAATAAGGAAGAATCTCAAAAGCATCATGCTAAGTGAAATAAGTTAGACACCAAACTGCATATTAAGGAATTATTTTTATGTTGTAGTTAATTCCAGAAAACAAAACAAAACTAAACTAAACTAACAAACATCGTTGCTTCCTGGGGCCCTGGTGGGGAGGAGATTTACTCTAAAGAAGCCTGAGGAAACTCTTAACATGATGGAAATATTCTATATCCTGATGGTGGTCATGGTTACAAACCATATATATTTGTCAACCATTTTTAGACTGTACACTTGGAAGTGATGAATTTTGTTGTATATACATTATACACAGTATACATGATTAAAATAATAAGAATAAGATGGGAATAAAAAGATTTTCATAAGTAACAAAGAGATTATTTTCAGGACAGGTGCCAAAAGGAGAGAAGAAGGTTAAATCCTCAAAGAGAAATGAGAATTTGAGAAACAGAGCTGGAGATTGAGGAGAGAGGACTGGAGGAGACAGTAGTAGGGGATAGACATCAGAAACCAGAAGTGAGAGCCTTTAGCTGGGGATGAAAAAGCAAACAAGCTACTGTCTTCTCTCCTGTCTTCCATCTTCACAAAGGTGCAACCATCAACCTACACATCTGCTGTCTATCTTTCTGGAGCACAGGCGGTGGCTTCTGGCTGGTCTCATCCCATCCATGCTGGTGTCCAGCTCACTGCATCCTTTTGTGACTAATTATTGCCCAGTTGTTGCAATCAAAATAACACTAACAATAATAATAAAAATAAAATAAGATAAAATAAAGTATGGGGAAGTGAGTAGTGAATGAATGTGAAATGCAGGGCTGTCCTGAGACCACCACCACCACCACCCTCATCATCATCATCATCATCAAACAGATTTGTTGTGCTAGTTACGTAAGGGGGGCAGGCACAGGTCGTGCACAGGTCGTGCATTCTTCTGCTGCTGAGGAGACTCTGAGGAACCACAGAACTTCCAAAGATCATAGTCCAAAACCCAGCGGCCGAGTTTCCTCACTTGCATTTGAGGAAAATGAGGGCCAGAGGATGTGAATTTCCCCAGTCATGTCAGATTCAATGGTCTTAGCTCTAGGATTTTAACCTATAAACAAACAACAAAAGCCAAAATATGTTTGAGGAGAGAGCTCATTATTTTCTATTCATCTCTTTCACCTAAATATGCTATCAGCATCAACCATATACAGGACATCAAGCTACTAGTGGTGTCCAATAAAAGGACAGCCACAAATCTGACAACTGAAGTGCTTTCTTTGAGGACTCAAGTTCACACTGTATTTACTTCTCCTTTGCAAGAGTGAGTGCATGCTGAATGCACAGGCACATCTTGACTACAACATCAACAGTCTAGGGGTTCTGTCTTGACATGCCCCACGTGGGGCATGATGTACCCAGATGGTCATGGAGGAAGCACTCTGTGTGAACTCGCTTTCCTAAGAATTGTAACCACCGAGTCTGGGCAGAAGTTGGGATCTGATCAATGCCATCTCCCACCGGATAGGTAGATGTGATGTGTGACTGCAGTAGACTCGGGGACTAGAGAAGCCCATTCATTTGCCTTTCCAAGGAGGAACCACCATTTTTCTGGAATCTTATCACAAATTTAGAGAGTTGGTTTTAAACATGGTGATTCTGGGATTCCCTTGCCTTTTTCTCTTTCCCAAAAGAAACCTTCCTTGGGGTGGGAATGGAGGGGGGTACATCTGCCTTAGAACCACTCCCATTGCTCCAGCATGGCCAAGTTCATCCATCCAGCTCTTGCTTTATTTCCTCACAGCCTTGAGGGTAGTATGTCTCATCTCAAGCTCTCTTGGTTGCTCTTTTTTCCTTCTCGTTTTTCCCTTTTTTTTCTTTCATACTTTTTTTTTTTCTTTCCAAGGGAGGGGGGTTAGGGAGGAGAAAGCCATTGTCAATTAATAGAGAGACATTTTCACCAGGTGTTTCTCAATTATCACGTTGGCAGCCAGCCCCTTCTGTGTAAATTGTATTAAAAAAATTCCTTCCAGTGCAGAAATCCTCCTTGGGATTGTAACCAACTCAGTGTCTTATTTTCTCTGAAGGAGCCTCATCCTCTGGGAACGGTCCTGCTTAGAACTCTAAGAAAAGCCAAGGTTGCTGCCTCCTGCTACATCATGATTTAAATGCGTTAAAGTGTGTGATTATCATTAGGTCTTTAACACTCTAGATTCACTCCCTTATTCTGCACAAGTTTGAGAAATAAACCCACAACCAGTCTCCAAGAGAGATTGATGCTTATTCTGTGTCAGAGGCCTGGTCTCCAGACGTCCCCATAAATTTGTCTGCTCGAAGACCATAAACCTCATTCAGAGCATGGAAGTTATTTAGATTGGAATTAATTGCTTTTTCCGTTGTTTTCAAATATGCAAATCAAAATAGCCAAAGGAACATGCCCATAAAAAAAAACAAAAAAAAAACCAGTCCATTCTTCTGGAGAGATTCTGGAATGTCCTTTGCCAAGGTGACCCGCCTCTTCTCAATGAAAAGGCAAAGGTGTGTTTTCAAAGATGAGGCATGTATGTCTGGGTATTTCCTCTTGGTCTGACATTTTCCTAGTCACTAGGTCAAGTGTTCTGTGCTGTTCAGAGCCTCTTTGACTTTAACAAGTTACCACAAAATGAAATAGGGTTATCACATCAACAGTGGAGAGTAAAATTGTCTTGGCCAGCCCTTGGAGCCTGCAGGGAAATGATTTCATGGTTAAGTCTGGATGCAAATGCAGAAGATTCACTCATTGTCATTGAAGTCTCCCAGTGGTAGGGGTTGGACAGCCATGATTCTTCTCATCAGAATCCTCAGCAGGGTTAAAAATGTCACTGCCTTACAGCTGTTACAGCACAGCAGCCTGTGTTTGATGGAGACTCCAAGGGACCTCTTGGGGGAAAACATGGCGGCTCATCTGGGAAAACAACTTTTGTAACATCCCCGAATTGGGAATTTCCCATAAACCTTCTAAGCTTGGAAAGGCTCCCAGCTTGTGCCAACTCCTGTATAACAAGCTCCAGACGCTTTCTCTCTTCTGTGCCAGGTGGGATTCCTCCAGCTTTACCCTAAAACCATTTCCTCAAAGCCCAAAGCCAGGGGCAGGGAAGTTCTAGGATCATATACTTCAACAGGGCTGCTCTGCCTGGGTGTTCAGACTTTAGTCCGGTCTGCTCACAGTCTATCTTCCCAGACAAGGGCCCCATGTTCAGCCCTTTCCTCATCACATCCCTGGTGAGTAGTCACAGGTTGACTGGAAGATAAGAGTAGTCAAGTTTTGTGAGGATTCAAGTCCAAGTCCCAAACCAGGACATACAGAAGTCAGAGAAGGATGGGACCATAGACTCCCCTTGTTGCATTAGGTCAGGGGCCAAGAAGCAGAGTCTGAGATGGGGATTCTGGGGCTAATGGTTTACTGAAGGAATGCTCTCAGGGAAAACCAGTGAGTGGTTGATGAAGGCAGCTCAGGGCAGGGGAAGGGGCCAAGTAAAGATCTGGTTTTAGCTGAAGCCCGGCCTTAGTGTCAGCGCATGGCAAGTTCCCGGAGGATGCATGGTCCCCATGCAGGCATTCTGTTTCCAGGTGAGGGGCCAGACTTGTCTGCCTTCACATCAGCCACCTACAGGGGATGCCCTCACCTCCCACCCCTGCCACATCTAAGAAAAAGTATGTAAGCTCCCAGGTATCTCTGAGCAAGGCAGCCCCTGAGGGCAGTTGTCACAGGACCTGGCCTGCCGCAGTGGAGGGCAGGGTGCCTTTCTGCTGTCAACCTGAGGGAGAAGCATGTGAAGGACTGAGTCCTGCCATTCTACCAAGTGGAGGAGTCATTATGCCTTTTCCCTGGGTAACATCTGTCCCTGGAAAAAGGGCAGAGGAAGGGGCTAGCAGCTCCCACTCAGTTATTTAGAGAAGGCAAAAGTCGCTCCTTTCGGATTGGACAGGAGTGTGGGGTAGATGGGAAAGAGAGTGACCCACAGAGAGACGAGTGCAGTGCCCCAAGGAGCAGTGTGGTTTAGCCAGGAAGGGGGAAGACATACCAAGAAGGATGCCCGAGTGACATGGACATGGGCCCTGCTTCCCAGCCACTTGAAGCAGAGACGCAGCGGCTTTTTGGGCACAAGAGAGACAGGTCACAGTCGCGATCTAAGCCCTCCCTGGTGGCATTGCTTACCCACCAGGATCTGCGGGCCCTGAGGTTGGAGGGCCTGTCGCACCTCAAGGGCTCTCCCTGGAGCAAAGCCACATCCCGCTGTGAAAGTCGTGTGTGGGGGCGTGCGCGTGCACATGCGTTTATACGCACGTATGCACATGTGTGTCTGTCTTTCTGTGTGTGTCTGTGTCTGTATCCATATACTTTAAAAAAAACAAAACCAGAAGCCTGAGACAAAATTTAAACATTGAGAGATTTCATGTAACACCCAGGCTCTAGGGTTGTGTTGTTACCGTCGCTGTGTCATCACTCTGAAGTCCTTGCCATGTGGCCTCACCTTCTCACGTGGCTGGAGCTGTGTGGTGGCCGAGCCTCTTTTGCATGGCCTTTTTTTTTTCCAGCTCATCAAGGCTCACCTGCCCGGTCCCTGGAAGTGTCCAAGAGTGACCCCACAATACATGCATGGAGACTAGACAGACGGACACGCACTGACATTTGCAAGTTCATGTGATAAGAACAGTGAAGAGGAACCCAGGCATGGAAAGCCTAGGCTCACAGGCAGCGAAGGGATGCACAGTGTTGTTCAAGGTCAGCTCACATCTCTGCATCACTGTCCCTCCTGGTCCAGACTTCACAACTGCTTACCTGGATCAATGTCTTTGCCCGCATTGGCCTCCCTATCCCCCTCTTCCTCCCCACCTCCAGCCTTGCACAGTTCTGTCCTGGCTCTGTCCCAGCCTCCACAGCCACCTGCTTTCAGCTCAGTCCAGATTATTTTCCTTCCTGGAAAAACCTTTCAAGAACCCCCGAGTCCAGGATGTGCTTTGGGCTCCTTAGTCCAGCGGTCAAGACCCAAGGGAGTGAGTAGTGGGTCATCCATGTGTGGTAAGTAAGTGCAACTGTGATGTTATCCAAATACAGACACACACACACACACACACACACACACACACACCCCTTTTGTAAGGCACTCTGTACAAATGTGCATTCCAAGTTATAGATTCATTTGGAAGCATCCCAAACTTCCAAGTTCTCACTCAAGGCTTCACCAACCACGAGTGCCTATTTCAGTGATGTAGGGAACATTGTTTCCAGGGCAAATTTCTCTCCTATTAAATGAGGGAACTTCGGGTACATGCTCTGCCCACAATCATGTCACATGAGGCTGTGGGGTGACAAAACCTTCCTACACAGATGTGGCCTGGGGCTCCCTGGGTCTCACGGTGGTGCAGGGGCCATGAGAGATTTAAGGTTTTGGTGAGCAAGGCCATCCCTAATTACCAGATGATGGAGCTGAGTCAGGGAGTTTAGGAAACCTGTAGAAGTCAGGAATTTAAACTTTCATATAGAAACTCCATGTAATCCAAACAGGATTTTTATTTTCCCTTAGGAAACTGGTAATTGTAAACATTCTTTGCAAGAACCAACATCAGAAACAGCTATGGTGATTATGAAACTAATCAAACATATAATGATAACAGAACAAACAGAAAAGAGTGATAAGAAGCTTATTCTCTCAGCTGATAAAATACACAACAAAGCTACAGTCACTAACACAGGGTCACACTAGTGCAGATTAGAGGTCACAAGTTAAAATGATGGTTTTAACTGTACATTGGCATCATCTTGGAGTTTATGAAAAAAAATAGAGAAATGCTGGTTTCATCGGCTTAGACGGGATGTGACCTGAGTTTCCAGGTTCATAAGTGCCTCTTGGGTGATTTTAATGAGCGGCCGGCCAATGATTGAGAACCACTGGTTTAACAGAGTGAAAAATACGCTACACAACACATATTGAAGTCCCGGACCCACTGGTGCTGCGGTATTTCCAAGTAGATTATAAAGAGGACACCAAACACTGGAAAAATATATTAACAGTGTTAGTGTAATTCATCAGCTATCTGGCTATTAAGTTGGATCTAGAATTCACTTCTTTCAACAGAAACCATGAAAGAAAAAGAACCAATGTATAATGTGGTAGAGTAAGCCCTTCTAGACTTCCTAAGAAAGGCAGAAACTTTACATGAAGTAGAAATACGATGATTTGACCCATGTAAAAATGAAACTAAATCATGAACTGAGCAAAAGATAAATTGCCACACATGATACAGAAAAATAGTTAAGAACCTTCCTTTTCAAAAAAAAATGATAAACCGAAAGGAAGAAGGCAAATATTCAGTAGAAAAATTCAGAAGTAAACAGAAAGAGGTAAAGGACAAAACAAAATGTACAAATGTACAACTTGTCAATACATAATAGAGTGTATTCCACCTCATTAGTCATCAAAAGTGCTATTCAAAGTAAAAATGATACATCATTTTCACCCATCATATTGGAAAGGGTTAAACGTTTAACAAAACCCAAAAATAGCCGGGATGTGTGAAAATTGAGAGTCTCATATACCGTTGCAGGGAATGAAAATTGGTATTTCTTTCCGGAGTGGAGTCTGTCAACTGAAATCAACTTTTTGTCGTTGTGGTTGCTGTTTTGAAAGAAGCGTGTCTTTGACCCAGCGATCATACTCTTAGGAATTTCCTGTAAGGGGGTCAATGCTGAGAGGGTGCAAAGATATAAGCACAATGGCATTCATTAATGCTTTTAGTGGCGAAATTCTGGGAATAACCTAAACATCTGTATGTAAGTGAATGGCTAACTAATATATCATGTACACATTCAAATAAAGTCACTTTATTTGAAATAATGCAATAATGCTATTAATCTTTGTTCATTACAAAGATGGTGATCTTTTATATGTCTTCCTTCTGTATACACTCTTCCTTCTCCAGAACCTGCTATCCCCCTCCACTCTCATATCAGTTCACTCCTAATCATTCCCAAACCAGCTCAAGCTGTCCCTTCCTCAGTGTCTTTCATGCTTATCTGAGCCACATAAACAGCTACCACTGCTTAGCACCCAGGACATTCCTTTGCTGCTTCCATGACAGTAATTATTCATTTATTCATACGACAAATATTGTATTGGGTACCTATTACTATTTTATTGAACACTCCTAAAATAATCGACTCTTTACATGGCCATCTCTCCTACTGGACTGTTGCCCTTACAGAGCAGGAACTGTGCCTGATTTATTCTGTTACCCTAGATTCCAACCTGGAGATTGGTTAAGTCAGCAAGACAAGTTTATTGAATGAAAGAAGGGATGGAAGGATGGATGGATGGATGGATGGATGGATGGATGGAGGAAGTGAGCTAGTGATTGAGTGGCAGGATGGGTAGATAGAGGAGTGGATAGATGGCTGAGTAGATGGGACTAGGTACATAGATTAGTGAATGGATAAGCAGAAGAGTGATGAATGGCTGGAAGGCGTTTAGTGTCCCTGAGTCCATCCAGTTGTCCTCCTTCCTCAGGAAGGTCATGTAGAGAACTCCTATCATCTAACACCACCTGCCCAGCTATGTTCAGGGCCTACAAAGTATATATTTAGGGTCCCCAAGGCATTCAAAATTATAAAAATTATATAATTATTTGACACCATTGATTCTACCACAGCAAAACAGAACAACAAAAACAACAACAACAAGAACCTTTGTATTTTCCAGGGTTCAGTCTGGAAAACAGAAAGCAGAGATTTCATTTCACAGACCTTGGGAAGGCTGAGAAGCCACCAGAGGCGACAGAAGCAACCCAGAGACTAGCAAGAGCGGCATCCTTTCCCCCACCCCCAAAGGAGAGCAGGAAAAGGAGAGCTCAGGGTTATCAGGCACAGGGAAGGCAGCATCACTCTCTGGCAGCTGGGACCAAAGTGGCCTGGACCAGAGGGAGGTGGTCTCAGGGGAGACGCAACCAGTACCCAAGCAAAGGACACAGGGTCCTCGTTTCTCTTGCCCCGCTCTCTTAACTCTCCCACTGAGGCCTCCCACTAGCCAAGATGCAGGGTCCTGGGCAAGTGGAGTGCAGACATCAGCAGAGGGTGAGGGGTGAGGAATGGATCTAAGGACAAACAGGCCAACACCTGCACACCCCACAAAATTGAAGTCAATAAATATTTAAATGTATCTGCAATGTCACATTCTTTATGTCAGCCAAGCAATGGCAAATGAACGCTTACAATACGTTATGAATAAATTATGTTGGGTGTGTGTACATTTTAATATGTCTGATGTGGTCGGGGGGGGCGGAGGCTGCTAAGGACAAGGAAGGCCTTAAAGTGACCCTCCAGACACTTTCTGCCTACTGTGCATATTCCAAGGCCCAGCTTCCTGTTCTCTAGTTGAATGATTTGGAGCAAATTACTTTACTCAGATTACTCACAGGCATTTTTAAAAATGCATGGGTATTTTTCCAGAATCCCCGTGAACTTAAAATAAGATAGTGTTGTAGACGCGCCCTGAGTCCATCCTACATGGTGAAAGCCATCGTGGTTTCTGAGAGACACTCACTCTGCCAGAGGCAGTAGGCATAGGTGGTCTCTATGCAGGGTATTCTACCTTTATGTGGATCTTTCTCAAACTAAAAATCCCGCCTCCACCAACTCAGGGGGAGATACGGTGGAAAAGGGCAGTGACTTAATGACAAGGACCCTCAGTGCGTTTACATCAGTGAATATTTTATATTTCTATGTTGAGAAAGATAGGATAGATTATATTAGCGTGTTATCAACCACAACGGAAGATGGAACACATATGTGCTTATATATGTGAATACACACCAAATCATTTGCAGTTGTAACCTCTGAAATGAAATTATGGGTCATTTTTCTTCCTTTTTAAAATTTTTGTCAGTGTTTTTTCTTATTGTATGCAATAACTTGCATAATTTTATAATATGTGCTTAATGACAGCTCTTCCCACTGGGAGCCACAGCCGAGAAAAGGACACCACTGATTGAGTAACAGGATTGCAGGAATTAAAGGCAAATCATGATGGACGTCCTTCCCAGTGTGGTTTCCTCTGCTTGGTGACCAACGGGGCATTCGTGGCTCTCGTCTGGTTGGAGTTCAGAGTCTAGCCAGAAAAGTATGTCTTCTAAGACTGTGTGCCTCCTGAGTCTCTCTCCATGTTCCTCCCCTTCAGAGCCACCATTTGGAATGACAGGTACAATGGTGGTAGCCTCAAATATCAACAATCCTTCCTGGTCCACAAGGACATTAAGCTCTTATGTCAGGACCATTCCCAGGGAGTTTAATGTAGGTGCATTAATCAGGGTTCTTCAGAGAAACTGAACCAACAGAGTATACCTTCCAATAGCTAGCTAGCTAGCTAGATAGATGATACATGATAGATAGATGATAGATAGATAGATAGATAGATATAAAGCAGATGGATGTAGATGTGTATTGTAAGGATCTGACTAACTTGAGTATGGTTGTGGGCAAGTCCTAAGATCTGCAAGGTGGGTGGGCAAGCTGGAGACCTAGAAAAGCTGATGGTCTACTTCTAGCCCGAGAACTGGGAGAACCAAGGCTGTAAGTTTCCGTCCAAAGGTTGGCAAGCCAGGCACCCAGGGAGAACTGCGGTTTCAGTTTAAGTCCAAAGGCAGTCGGACAGAAAGAATTCCCCCTTACTTGGGGTAGGACCAGCCTTCTTGTTCTCTTCAGGCCTTCAACAGATTGGCGGAAGCCCAACCACATTAGGAAGGGTAATCTTCTTTACTTGGTCTACCAGTTTAGATGTTAATCTAATCCACAAACACCTTTACAGACACACCCGGAGTAACCTGTCACCGAAAGTCTGGACACCCTGTGGCACAGTCAATTTGATACTAAACTTAACCATTACAATTGATACCACGTTTGTAAATATTTTGGAGTTTCTATTTACCTTTACTTTTTTTTTTTTTTTCAATCAGTTCCTTCTGCAGTCTCATTCCATGGCCCTGGAGGAGTCCCTGAGACCCCTTTTACCTCTTTGGGTCTCAGTGTTTTCTCTGGGAAAGATGAAATGGGGAGATGACCCCGGAGACCCTGCTATCTCTCTCAGGTAAAACACACCCTCTGACCCTGTGTTCAGTTATGACTTGAGATTCTGAGGCAATGATCAAAAGCAAGGGATCAAAAGCAGAGGATTTTAGGTTGGGCTATCTCTATCGTAATTATGTAATTAATTTTGCTACAGAGCACCGAAAACAGCCACAGACACTTCATAAACAAGTCGAAGTAGCTGTGCTCCCGGAACACGTTATTGTTACTTTTAATTAATTTATTTGTTTTGAGAGAGAGAGCACAAGTGGGAAGGAGGCAGAGAGAGAGCGAATCCCAAGCAGGTTCCACACTGTCAGGGCAGAGCTCCACGTGGGGCTCGAACCCACGAACCGTGAGATCATGACCTGAGCCAAAGTCGGATGCTGAACAGACTGGGCCACCCAGGCGCCTCCCCCAAGAAAAAATTATTTACCAATCAGGTGCGGGGGCTGGATTTGGCCTGTAAGCCATAGTTTGTAGGCTCCTGGTTTGAAGTGAACTCGTTTGCAAAGGCTTAATTAGCAGATTGTGATAAAGGTGATAAAAGTTTAGATGATGGTAATGATGATGAAGCTAATATGTGCCTCTTACTTCCTTTTCCTTAAGGAATATGTGTGTGTTTCTTAAATTTTAAAACGATACCAACCACAGTAGGCAGTGTAGTGACCCCAGCTCCCAGAGATACGCCTGCCCTAATCCTCAGAAACTGTGACTTCCCTAGCATGGCAAAGGGGACTTGGCAGATATGAGTAAGATTGTTCTCTTAAAAAAAAAAATTAATGTTTATTTATTTTTGAGAGGCACACACAGATCGTGAGTGGGGGAGGGGCAGAGAGAAAGGAAGACACAGAATCTGAATCAGGCTCCAGATTCTGAGCTGTCGGCACAGAGCCCGATGGGGGACTGGAACTCACAGACCACAAGATCATGACCTGAGCCGAAGTCAGACGCTTAACTGACTGAGCCCCCAGGAGCCCCTGAGTAAGACTGTTATCTTAAAATGGGGAGAGTATCCTCATTATTTCAGTGGACCCAGTTTGATCATGTGAGTCCTGAAAAGTGGAGAACTTCTCTGGTGGGTCAGAGAGAGAGCTGAGTGAGACAGATTTGACCCGCTATCGCTGTCTTTGAAGACAAGGAAAGAGGCCAAGACAGACAAGGAACTCCTTGCGGCCACTAGGAACTGACAAGGGTGAGGAAAGCATTCCTTCCAGGAAGCCTCAGGAAGTGACACACACCTGCCCAGCCCTGGATTCTAGCCCTTGGACACCTAGAGAACTACACAATACTAAAATTGTGTTACTTAAGCCACCGAGTCTGTGGTGACTTGCTACAGACCACATAGAAAACTAACACACTAACTCCCTGAGAGAATTTGCAAACCACAGTCTAAATTATCACCCATAATGACACTCCTCAGAGATACCCACTATTAACATATATTTTTTTTCAGATTTTCCTGTATGTATTCAGAGACTGAGGAAGAGAAAGAGAAATATAAATACATTAGTTTACATTGGATATGATTTATATCCTGTTTTATTTCATTTAGCGTTTTAAAAGAATTTTCCTGTGCCAATAAATTTTCTTCAAAAACATGTTTTCTAGTATAGATGAGTCATAATTTATTCACATTCCCCCTTTTTAATTGTTTCTAATCTTTTCACTAGTATAAAAATTGCCAAGGAGAAAATTCTTGCACATATTGAAGTGTTAGAATGTGTTAAGGTTACTATCCTCTTTTTTTTTTTTTTTTTTTTTTTTTGATGCCATAAAAGTTGTGACTATTTTTCCCCGGTTATATTTTAATTTATTCAAGCTCATTTTTGACGTATACAAATTTTACATTTTGCTTTAGTTCAATAGACCCATGCTTCTCCATCATGCCTGTTGTTCCATGTCTGGGAAGGCAGTTCCCACTTTTGGATTGATGTTTTTCCTCTAGCTCTTTTAGGAACTTGTGTTTTCATTTTCGTCCTTGGTCTAGCTGCTACTTTAAAAATTTCCTGATGAATGAAACACGGTTAAACAGTGTTTCTATCACCTTCTATTGAGTGGTCCTTATCTTTGGCCTTGGGTATTGGATTCCAGCTGTCATACTCCACTATTTCTAAAATGTGTCTTTCCTGTGTTAGCATCTCTGAAATTTGGAGGACCTTCATCTTGGGTGGGAGCTGGCTCTAATTCAGTCCTCGGGGGAGACGTACTTTCCTCCCTCCACACAACACCAAGGTTAAGACACGGACATGTCTCCGTTGTCCTGTCCTGCATGACAGGTTTCTTTCTCATGGACATTTACACCAAGAAAGCAGCCTTTGGTGCCACAAGAGTGTTTTTCCTCGGTTATTGGTACGTAGAATAATAACGTGTCTTACAGCCAATATTACATTTCAGCTTTAAGGAAATGTGGCATATCGTGTAAAACACGTAATATAGCAGGCCCGGTTTCTGGGTTATCTAGTCTGTGTTACTTTTCTACCTCTTCGTAATTGCACCAAATATAGTGGTGCTTTGAAATCATCTTGTTTTAATATCTGGTAGGACAATTTCTTCCTCATCACTCTTTTGTTCCAAAATGTTCCTGACAACTTTTTTCCCATTAGAATTAATGTTTCAAGTTCTCACATGCCATTCACATCAATAAATGAGTAATCAAAAAAAGAAAACTCTGCTGGGATCTTTATTGGATCTTTATCAACCCTATGAACGGATATAGGAAGAATTGATATCTTTACAGTATTCCAAAGCTAATATATTTCCTAATCAAAGCTTAATATATTTTATTATTTTAGAGACTTTTATCTTTTGTGTCATTAAAATTTTATTCCTATCAGGTTTTTTTTCCCTATTTCTGGTTAATGACATTTTTTCATGGTTACATATTTTAATGCTGCTGAGAATAGATTTCTTTCCTTTTTTTTCAGAATAGATTTCTGTTTTCATCGATTTTCTACTGGTTATTTTTGACATATGGTACAGCTAATGATTTCTGTGTTTTTATTTTGTAACTAGTCACCTTTCTGAACTTTCTTAACCATTCTCAAACTGTATGTTTTTTTTTTTATTTTAAGGTACTACCAAATTTTAGGTGGATCAAAATTTTAAATGCAAACTCTTTAGAAAAACCAAAGAAACACTGCCACATCCAATGGTTACATTGTATGTAAAATGCATTCTGAGCTTTAAAAGCTCCTGCATTTCAGAATGAATAAACTTAGATTTTATAAGCAGAACAACCATATTATTGACACATGATGATGATATCATCTGTTCTCTCAGCTTCTGTCATTTATCTCTTATGTGTTACTTTACTGGCTGATATTAGTGATATTGGTCTTGATTTTAATGAGAAGGCCTCTAGTGCAATAGTTTTTAATTGCTTAATTTTTCTTCAGTGTGGGGAAGGTCACGGCCCTTTTGAAAATCTGCTGAAAGATGTGCACTGTCCTCCAGATGAAAGCAAATGTGCACCCACACCCAAACTCAAAGTTCCTAAGCTTTGAAATTCCTCCACAAATCACCAAAGTTCATCAAACCCAATGAGGGATTTTTTTTTTTCTCTTGGGTTTTACCTTTTGGAGAAATGTTAAATATTAATTTAAGATAGAAAAATCTTTGCCTGATGAAGACATTCTCTTTATTTCTGTTTTACTTTCCCTCCTTAAAATCAGTAATTAGTGTTGAATTCTAGTAAATACCATTTAGTTATTGAAGGAGTCATTCCTCACCATTCATCAGCCTGCCCTGTTTTCACACACTTTCCCACAAGACCTGAGGTTTTGCCTCAAGAGGAAGAGCAGGTTTCTTTCCCATTGTTACTGCGCACAGGTCAACTGGATGTTAGCGACTGCCTGTGAGCAGAGGTTAACTATGTGCCCATGTGGCTGGGCGTCCCATCTCGTGCAGATTTCTGCTGTCACCACAAGAAAAGCATGTTGCAGGGTAACCTTCTGCTGCAAAAAGGAAGAAAGATATAGGGACAGACGTGGCTCCAAGAGTGGAGCCAAGATATGGGCCAGGAACGGCTCTAGGCTCCTGGGGAGCGTGGGTCCTAGCCATGTGACCCTCTCCGTGGAGCCATGGGTCACAACAGGGAAACTTTCTTGGGGGGAGGGTGAGAGTCTCTGCTCTCTCTAGACTTTTAAAATGGCTCATCTGATTAGGTCACCTACGATGACCTTCCTTTTGATTAACTCAGCGTCAACTCACGGAGGAACACTACATCTACAGGACCCTTTATCTTTGCCATATTCTATTGGTTAGAAGCAATTACAGTTCCAACACATAGTCAGGAGACAGGGACTGTACAAGTTCATTGGGAGTAATCTTAGGATCTTGCCTCTCACAGTTACATATTTACTTTTGCTACTAATATTGTTGTTTTCCTGTTTACTATATTATTAATGGCGACATTTTATCTATTAACACATTAATATAATTAGCACAAATTAATTATTAATCAACTGATATAATTAATGCAACGTGGCTTAACATGTAAAGATCACATTAACATGTTGATATAATTAACCAGATTAGTAGATGGCTAATTAACTAATATGGTTAATTATATTCATATGTTAATATAATCTTTACATGTTAAACCACTTTGCATTCCTGGAAAAAATCCTGTTTGGTCATAATTTATGATTCTTTTAAAACACTGCTAATTTTCTTTCATTGGTAATTTCATTTGTCCTTTTATTCTCATCCTCAAATTGGAGATTGATCTGTAGATTCTCGGCCACTCTTGCTGAATTTGATCGGAAGAAGTAAAGCTAACATTGTGAAAGCCATTCAGAAGTCTGCTGTACCTGTCAGGACTCAGTCAGGAAGACAGAAGTGACATGATTTACTCCTTGAAAGATGGAAGGGCTCGCTCTTCCCCTGTCGGGCCTGGACAGGGTCCCAAATAGCCGAGTGACAAGAGACACAGAGGAAGCAAGACTGCAGGTCAGGAAGGGAGGGAGCGATTCCAGGCTAACTGGCAGACCTTTGCGTGCTCACAGGGAGCACAGATGTCTTACCTGTGCGTTGACAGCCAGCGTGATCCCCACAGTGGTCAGATTACCCTCTGAGTGAAAGACAGGTGGGTCTATGCTGGGAGGCAGTGAGATTGGGAAAGGCTGACCTCCTTCGCCATCGTTATGGCTTTAGCCTTTCCTTGTCAACTTTTCAGCTTTTATTTAAGTCGTTACAAGTCTTGAGCAACCACCACAACAAAATATTGTCCTTAACAAGGAAGATGAACTCATTTACTTTGTTGTCATTTCTTGGTTACTAAATTGATACATCTTCATTCAGTCAATGTGCTCAAGGATGTTGTCCTCCCTCAGCGATTCCTTTTGTTTGTTTGTTTTATGCTTTCTGAATGATGTTTTGTTTTCCTGTGTTCCCTTTGTTTTAAATTTAAACACCAAGACATTAAGTCTAGTGGTATTTTCTAAAAATTAGAGAACGAGAGATTTAAGTATGGCATTAAATATTTGAAACCCTAGTGGGGTCTTGCTTTTATTTGCACTTATCTTAAATCCCTTGGTGGATATTTCCAAAATCTGTGTCATACCTAAGTCTGTTTCTAAAGCTTGTTTTGTCTCTTTGGACTATGTTTCGTCCTGCTCTTTGGTCTGCCTTACCACGCTTTACTGACAATCAAACATGCAATGGGCCTTAGGGATTGAGGTAAATAGGCCTTTACAGTGAAGATTTATGTTAATACGGTAGGACCTCGGCTGTGTTCACTGCCTGTTCTCACTGTAAGTACCAGCAGCTTTAAGTTTCTCATGTCTATGTTTCTGTCTCCCCTCTCGACTTGAGGCTTCCCTATGAACTCCTCCTCAGATAGAGTCTACATCGGGCAACACAGTCAGCAGTGACCCACTATTGTTATACTAGCTGTGTGGGTGTGGTGGTAAAGTGTTGGAGAGGACCGTTCTGTAATACTCTGATTAAATCTCAGTACTTAAGTAATTTTCACTGTGTGACTGTCACAAATGCTTCTCAGGTGCTATAGTTTACCCTCCTCCTCCCATCTCCTACTCCCTTTTCTGGCTGTGGCATTCCTAAATAATCTCCTTGAAGCCATGATTCTTGTTGACTATGTCCCCATCCCTAACCACTCTTTATTGTGACAGAAAGTCTGGAGGGGCCTTGAGTGGAGATGAATGCCCTTCCTCTGAGTGCAATAATGTTTCAGAATTACACTCTGGCAAATCCACCTCCCCGGAGAGTGGGCCTTTGTTATGGAGAAGGTTTGGGGAGAACTACTCAATTAATTATCACACTCCCTCTCCCACTGCCAGAGCTATAAGAAAACATTTCTCTATTGTCACTGTGAGAATCTGGTGGGGGTCCTGGAGGTAAAGGTCATGAAGCTGTGGGGGCCTCCCTAAGACTTCCGTCCCAGAAGTTTTTCATTCTTTCATGAGCCCAAATTCAGCCTCCAGCAATTCATCCATTACCATGTAACAGACACTACCGGTTGGCGGCTCCAGTGGCTTCAGCTCAAGTCAGTAGATTTCTGTTGCCACATGTCCCTGGATGGACCTGTCTCCCTAGGTTTCCAAGGGCTTTGCCTCACCACCCAGTTTCTCTGATGGGCCCAAAAAGAGCTGTTGACTTCCAGTTTGTCCAAATTTCTGTTGTTGTTAGGACAAGAATGATGACATCTAAGTTCTTTCCATATTGGAGCCGAAACCAGAAGTCCTCATTATGTTTTCACTTAGACACAAAATTTTTATAGATTGTTTTGATTACCTCAGCTGTAAACCATAACTACTCATTGAAAATATGGAAATTGGCAGCCCAGGGTTCCCTGTATCAATTTAAATGCATCTTTGTAAGGGTCTTTCTTTTTAGAGTGGGAAGAGATGCCAATACTGGCTTGGGAGGAAGCATCGCAGACTTTCCCCATCGGTCACGTGTATTGCGATGTGAAGTCTGTGTACGCCTTCCTTTGTCTACTCTTAAAGACACCATCAAGCTAGACTTCATGGCTTCCTTAAAGAAGAAGGAAAATGGTTTAATGGTTCTCCTGAAGTCACAAAGACAACCATCTGGTTCACATGTCCATGATCCTGGGAGGGGACCGTCATGATAAATAGACACAGCCAAAGGGAAATGCCAGAATTTAAAAATAGACCATCAATCATAATAAACAATAGCCATTTTACAGAAACAATAATGAAAAATATAAACTTTGAGGTGAATTGAAACAAGAACTCGAATGCAAATTTGTACCATAAAGGCCTGTTGAGATAGGAAGAGGAGGGCAGGCTGGAGCCCTGTGACGAGCGACCAGCCTGTAGCATAGCAGGACCTGGTATTCAAACCAGCCTTCTCAAAGACAGACTATGCATTTGCCTAACACGACAAGACTAGAGGGAACATGAGGAGGAGGGAACGAACTTTGGTCGAACACCTACCGAAGCACATTTCATTTGCTCATCTATTTATTCGTTCATTTGAATGAATCATTGAGTTCCTACTACATATTATGTATTGTGCTTGGGGCTGTTAATTGAAAACTAAGTGGGATCTGGTCCATTCCCATGGGGAGCTTATAATCCAGTGTGGAAGGCAGACAGGTAGCCAGGTAAGCACATTACAGTGTGATAGGTGATAAGAGTGGAGACCACACAGATTTCTTTAGAATACTCTAGGAAGAGTCTGAAGGCTGCCAGGCTGGGCGCGCAGCATGAGACGCATGGCCAGGAAGAGACTGAGTGTGGGGAACGATAAGAGGATTAAGCCAGGGAGAGGAGGAGGAACAGGGGCATGGGGTGTGGGGGAGCCCGACTCCTTCAGGAATTGTGGGTACACACTGAGGGTGCCACAGGTGGGTCAGGACAATGCCTTCATCCTTGGACAATGGGAGCCACGGACAGATTTCAGAAGAGCCACATGCTCAGACCTGTGTTGAAGGAAGACTGTAGCGACAGTTATGTAGGAAATGGGTTGATGTGCCTAAAACTGATAACCAGCTGAAAAATCCATGCAGAAGTGACCAAGGCTCGGAGTAGCGAAGAGGGAGAGATAGGGAAGGATCAGCCAGCTGTTAAGAAGGTGAAACTGGCAGCAATCCATGGCTGGTCTGGTGGAAGGACTGGGGGGTTGAGCGGCAGAAATGGGGTGATGTGTGGTTCAGTGGATGTGATGAGGGGCAAGGAAGGATGAGTGTGGGATGGCTGTACTGACTCAGGCGTGGGGTACGTGCCTGGGGCACCTAGGTGGGTGTATCCATCCTTTGGAATGAAGGAGAGACCTAGGTGTGAAAATTGCCATGGACAAGGAGTTCCGAAGCACAGTCAGTGTCCTGGCAGTGTTCCCAAGGTCACCCACACTGGCTGCTACGTGCACCCCCTGGCTAGGCCTGTGTGTCTTTGTTGGAGACCTTCTATTGCCTTGGGTGCTGCACGGTGCCTGCACAGAGCAGGCTGGATGTACTGGGAGGTGAGGGAAGGCCGCTGCTGGCTAATGACCCAGCTTCCCAGCCCCTTGGGGAACCAGGGCGCACCTGTGTCCTATGCTGGTACTTCTCAGAGATTAGCCCTTGTTAAAACCCAGCTTCCCGGGCACCCTCCAGAGACTCTGACCGAGTAGGTCCGGTGGGGAAGAGGGGGACAAGATCTGCATTTCTAACAGTTCTGCTGCACAGCATCCCTTGGAGGGTCCACACCCCTTGTTTCTGGCTGCCCTAGTGGGAACCCCAGTTAACACCCATTCTATTCATCTGCTTCTTTCCCGTCTCCCACCTTGTTCTGCTTCCTGGGATCACATCCCAGATGAACAGCTGCCCACCCCACCCCCCGCCCCCCGGTTCCCTGGGTGAGGTCTTCTTGGGGGCAAATCCTAATTACACTAGGCACTGAGTCCCCTGTTCTTATTTGTAATACAGTGTTGGGATTGGGGGGGTGGCAATTGTGATGACCATTTCGGAATTGTGATCGGAATGAAAACAGAAAGGCATTCACAAGGGATCCTCCAGTTATAATGGCAGCTAGAGCGTTGTGCCCGATTCCCTTTCCTCCCTTGAAGGATTCCCGAAGATATTCATGGAGACAGGGAGGAAATTTCCAACAGCCACAGAAACTTGGCTTATTAAGCAACATATTGAGGACCCTGGGGAGAATTCTCACCAGTCGCATGAGATGGGGTCAATGTAGGCCAAAAGTCCATGGAGCAGCCCTGCCTCTCTTTACTTTGCACTCCCACCCCAGTGAGGAAGACCTGATCCCTTTAACTGTAGTCATCGTTGCTCTATTGCCTTCGAGGAGCTCCTGTCGGCTGCTGTCACTGTCACTGCTGATGTCATTGTTACTATTACTATACTATGGCCCTTTCGTGAGTCTATGAATCACCTGAAAAGGATACAAAATATGATGTCTTTTTTTTTTTTACTTTTTTAATGTTTATTTATTTTTGAGAGACAGAAGGAAAGAGAGAGACAGAGACAGAGCACAAGCAGGGGATGGACAGAGAGAGAGAGAGAGAGGGAGGGAGACACAGAATCCAAAGCAGGCTCTGACATGGAGCTCGAACTCACAGACAGTGAGATCATGACCTGAGCCGAAGTCGAACATCTCACTGACTGAGCCACCCGGGTGCCCCAATACGATGCCTTTTTCTGAGAGGAGGGTTCTGAGCTTGTATCAGATGTTCCCAAGGAATCCCCAATATGCCAACAGCCATTGATTTGGGAGGCCGTTTAAGCCCACGAGAGTGAAAGAGAATTCAAAAGAGGCAAAGAGTTCTCTGTGCAGATTGAGAAGGTAACAGAGCAAGGTCCCGCCTTGGGGAGCCACAGATGCCCTGGGTGAGGACACAGGCAGGCTGGGCACGACAGGAAAGGAGGGAGCAGTTAAAGGGTCAAGATGCAGGGGGAGGAGCAGGTGCGCAGGTGCGGTGACAGCCTGTGTGAGGTGTCCCAGGGCCAGGCACGGGGCTCTCAGGGCAGTCAAGCCCTATAGAATTGTGCACACAACACCGACAGCTCCTTCAGGGACTGTGGGGTCGTGAGGGCGGGGGACACTCCCTGCAGCCACGGGAGGGAGGCGGGATGGTGGGAAGAGAGAAGATATTGCCAACTGTTGATGAAAAAGCCGGGGCCCAGGAGCGTTTAAAAAAAACATGGGACATTTCCCTCTCTGTCTGAAATATGGAAACCGAGGCTCAAGGAAGTAGAGAAACTTGTCCAGGCTCCCTCAGAGCTGGAACCTGGCTTCAGTCTGTCTCTCTTTGGAGCAAGCTTCCCAAAGCATAATATTTCTCCAAACTGCTGAAGAGTCTTTGTGGCCACCAACACTTGCCTTTCCACAACTGCGACGCTGGGCTGAAACTCCTCCATGGTTCCCTGCCCACGGTTTCAGCACGCTTTCTCTCAGGGCCACTCTGTGGGGGCAAGGACCCCAGGAAGGGGCAATGTGATACAGTTGAGAGCATCCGGCCTCAGTCTCCCCTGACCTTGGGCAGAAAGCTGAATGTGCCGCATGCCTGGGGTGAAGCAAAGGAATGTTCCAGCAAGTTGACAAGACAGACAGCCATCAAAGACACAGTGCCCACTGGGGTTTTTGCCTGGATGTGGCTTGCAGTAACAACAGCCTTGTCTTGGTTCCATCTGTCCTCTGATGGCCTGGCGGAGACACTGGGAGTGTGCAAGTCTGTCATCAGTCTTCTCCGGAGGGCAGGGAACCTGTCTTACAGGACCGAGGAATGGGTCATGTAATGGGTCATTACAGGCACACAATGGCCAGGCTTGGACATGCACGCCCATCTGGAGAGCACATGAGGAGGGGAGCAGAATTCGCAGGAAGATGGGGACACTGCGATCCTTGGCTTTGCAGAAGCCACAGCACGTGTGCACCCTGGGTATTCTCCCCACACAGACCCACACTGGGAACACCCTGGTTGCCCAGACAGAGGAAGACTCCCTGTGGGAGGACATTAAACAGAGGGACCAAAGTGCTGTAAGCGGACGCAAAGCCAACACTCGGACCGCAGCCGAAAACCAGCTGCCAGACTGCGAGGAAATCCCCAGTACGTGACCATTGTCTTCCATGTTTGAAAATGTCCTACCTCTCTTCCTCTTTCCTACGATTAATGGTGTCTAAGGCACAGCGGAGCCAGTTAAGAAAGTGGTGAGAGGTCAGACAGGGGACAAGACTTGCAAGCTTAGTAAATGTGTGCTGCAGCAGAGACAGGGACAAAAGGTGACTCAGGAACAGAGCAGTGACTTTGCAAGCCCAGAAAGTACCACCAGGCCATTTCATCCAGCAAATATACAACTGGCATGGATCACAAAAAAGAAGAAAGAAAGAAAGAAAGAAAGAAAGAAAGAAAGAAAGAAAGAAGGGAGGGAGGGAAGGAGGGAGGGAGGGAGGGAGGGAGGGAGGGAGGGAGGGAGGGAGGGAGAAAAAAAGAAAGAAGGAAAAATTAAGACTTGATTCAACCAAAGCTATCAAGTACCAATATTTGACATTTGACAGGAATAAAAATTTGTCCAGTTTATCATTCACTCTCCTACACCTGAGCCCCTATTTTAAGGAGCATCCCATTTCACCTCCCAGAAGCAACGCATGCCCCCTCTGCAAGTCAGAAGTCAGTGCTTTCCGGGTTCTTCTTTGGATGCAAGTAAAAGAAACTCTGAGCTATCTCAAGGAGGAAGACATCAGAGCCAAGCCCCCAAAGCCAGACTCCACTCAGCAGTCAGTGTGGTTTCCTTGTCTAAAGGGTGGGGGTCCCCGTCCTGTGACAGTGTCAGTTCTGTTTTACAGAGCCCTCAGAAATAAGATGGTTGGTGGTTTCAAGGTTTTTTGTTTTTGTTTTTGTTTTTTTATTTATTTTGAGAGAGAGAGAGAGCGCAAGTAGGGGAGGGAAAGAGAAAGAGTGAGTGAGAGAGAGAGAGAGAGACCGCGAGAGAGACAGAGAGAGAATCCCAAGCAGGCTCCATACTGTTAACTGTAGACCCCAACGCGGGGCTCGAACCCACGAACGGTGAGATCATGACCTGAGCCTAAACCAAGAGTCAGAGGCTCAACCCAGGTGCCCCAATATGTTGGGTGGTTTCAAACCATCAATGCCCGTGTGAACTTTTGGCGGACTTTGTTTCTAGCCAGTCTTTAGAGCTCATAAGGAGTGATGGTCGCAAATACAGGCTCAGAAGAACCTGTCAAATGTCAAGTCTGGGGCTCTGCTCAGGCTCCGGTCTCTCCATCAGCTGGCCGTGACCGGCCCCGGCTCCAGGGCGTGATAGGCAGAGGAAACACTGTAGGCAAAGCCCCTGAGGCCAGGTGCTTGAGAACTAAGCAGAAACTGGTTCTATTGTCTCCTAGATGCTTCTTCCAATTTAATCATTAGCAAAGGGATCTCCTAAGAGCCATTTCTTTGAAAGAACAATTTTAAGACATTTCCTTTGGTTTTAGTAGTCCTTTCTAGGCCGAGTCTTGTTGGCGATGTAAAAATATAGCAACAACAACAACAAAAACACAGTTGAAAAAAAAAAAAAAAAAAAAAAAGGAGGGAAGCAAAGGCGAGTTAATGAGTTACACTGAAAGCTTGAAGGAGCTGGTTTGATACATTTTGTAGCCATCACAGTAAAGGGAGGCAGCAAAGGTGAGGTGAGGGATGCATAGAATAGAATGAAGGGAAGGCACACAGGGTGACAAAGAAAGAAAGAGACTGGGTCTCCATCTAGCAGAATGTGGCAAGGACATGCGGCCACCTCCCTGCCCCGGCCCGGTCATCTCCTCCGGCTGCCCAGTGTCCTTGGACACCTTAGCGTGAGGACCTCTCCCCCTCCGCTCCCACCTGGAGCCATGTCTCCAACTGAGCTCCCCGCTCCCAGATTCTCCTAAAACTGACATTTGAGACAAAAGACCACAGGATTTTCATCTGCATCAATTCCGTATTTTATTTTCTGTTTCCGAATGTTGCATCAGGAATGAGGAGTCCCTAAAATTAAACATAACCAAACGTACTCACTTTCCCGGTTCGGTGTTCAGCTTTTCTGCCCGGTTCTGCTCTCGCTTTCTGGACAAGAGGAGAAATGTTAGTTTGGTTCATAAAAGTAAGAAAAACCGCGGACAGAAGCATGCCCTTCTCCTCTGGTTCTTAGCATGCTGGAATGCACCTGTGTTAAAATATGAGGAAATAAAACAAATATAAATTATGCATTTTCCAACTTAATTTAAAATGCATTATGCTCTGCTTTGTTCTCTGGAATTAGTCTTATTAAGGGGACAGATCTGTATGGATTAATTTTGAGTCCGTTTATTCACGTCTTTGTAATTCAGTGGCAAGGATTTTTGTCCCCAGGCATCAAATTAATTTTTTTTTTTTTTTTACTGTAAGTAACACACACAAAATATAGACCTCTTTGTGTTATTTCTTTGTTTACCTAGCGAGCAACACATTCCCATATTATGTTTCCACCAGATCTTAAATCTCTCCCTTTAAAGAACAAAACTTTCCAAATGATTTTTAAAGCAATGTAACCATTGTCACAATATTGGAGTTGAACACAATAATACCATTATCTTCTTCCTGTCATTCATTTTTAGAGAGATCCACATGGCCTCCTTCCAATTCAAACCAGGAGGCCACCGGCCCCAAGCCCCTGCCTTCCGATAATTCTGGCAACATGTGAACTGATATTTTACGATGATTTAAAATATGTACCAAATCATCATTTTTCGGTATTGTTTTAGTACAGTAATTCTTTGTTCCGCTTAGACATTTTAAATCTTTATTTCCCACCCCCCTTAAACTGAGCAAGAAAATAGTCTGCATTCTTAATTAGTCTTCTTTAAACAAAATATCCTTTCATATGTGCTAATAAAGACTAAGGATCTTTCCTCTCTTGTTTAAATAACTGCTTGCTGTAGTATAAAATTGTAAGAGACACGATGCAGATCAAGTTGCGGGCTTGAAGTGGGGAAGAGGAACAAGCCGTGCCATAATAAGCAGATTTTAATGATTTACTATAAATCAGCATTTTTGCCCTGTCAGTGAGATTGAAGAGGCAGACAGCTTCTCACATGTCTGCCGAGCAAATGTCTTCCTGATGAATCATGTGCACTGAATCACTGATCACAACATTCAAACGGCACATCCAAATAATGAGGGAAACATATACACAGCCTCCCGATGGCTGCTCGAAGGCAGCAGGTTGTGTGGTAGTTAAACCCTTACATTGATCCTCCGAGGGTTCCACGGAGGGTAATGGAAGTGTATATTACCGGGTTAACCGTTGGTGCCCTAACACAGGCTGATCTGCATAAATGCTCTGCCCCACCCCCAGACTTTTGATGAGAATCTAATCTAGTCTCGTGGAGGGGGGGTGCGGGGGGAGCAGAAAGACAGGCTGTAATAACGAACCTAAATGCAAAGAATCCGGCCACAGAAACCTGGAAAAATCAGAGCTAATTTCTGTTGGGTCAAAGGCTCGTTGGGTCTGAAGGCAGCTCTTCCGATGACCCCGTCTGTCAGGCCCCCTCCTGCCCCAAGCTCCATCTCAAGCTTCCTCTATCCACGTCTAATATTCCCGTTGAAATATAGTGTTTCTGGGTTTGGGACCCATCCCTGGGGAGAGGGGCACTGTGGAAGGCTGGAAGGGTCCATTTGGAAACTGGGTACACTGGACTCCCAGACTGGACCCATGAGACCTGGGAACCAGGTGGAGACGCCTCTGGCTCAGACACGGGGCCCCTCCCTGGAGGCGGCCGCGTCTTTCACATCCAGGAAGCCTTCCCTGATTGCCACCTTCAGGCCTTACTCTTCTCCGCCCCCCGTAGCCTGCCTTTAGCTTCTCACGCATATGCTACTCAACCCCCATCGTCCTTATAGTGGTCACCCATCCCAGGGCACGGTGGCACCCTCAGTTGCAAGGACACCGTATTAACTCTTTCACAAGCAGGCCAGTATCTTACACACCATACAGGCTTCGTCATAACCCACTCGCCCCATGAAGGGTGGATGAACGAACGATGAGGTCATAGCAGCCAAGGATGGACTAGCCAAAGTCAACCAGCCCCACCGCGCTCCAAAGACCCCATGCCGTCACTGACAGGATGACAGAGTCCTGCGGCCAAGGATGATCGGTTTCTTCCCGCCAGATTCTAACCCTGCTCCCTCAGGCATCCGCAGTCCAGAGCAGGCCTCTGAAAAAGTTAAAGACAGTGCCGGGGAGTGAGCGGGAAGGCGACTTTGGAAGCCAGCGCCACGTGCGGGGGACGAAAAGTCACTCACATTGGATGGTGTGCTCAGGGATTTGACTTAAAATAAAGATTTTACCCCCAAGGATCGATCAAAGCTATGCCACGCCCCTGACCCCTACATGATGAACGTAATTAGAACTCTGAAGTTTTGTTGTTGTTGTTGTTGTTTTTCCAGAAGCCCCTTCTTGTTCCTGAGAGTGGACCTACGTGGTTGACTCTGGAACACTTCTCCTTTCACCACCCAGGACTTCACGCAGACGGGAAGCAAATTTTGTATCTCCAAACATGCCTCCAGCAAACTCATGCTGTTAAAGGCCAGCCCCTGGCTTATCCCACTGCTACGCACCACACAGGCCCAGCTTCTAGACAGGCATCCCAGGGCCTCCAAATGCCGGCAGTCCGTGCCCCGCTGGTTCTGGGGATGTCAAGACACGAAAGCAGGCACGCCGGCCTCTAGAAGCTCGCTATCCAATGGAGCCCCTGGAGTGGCCTTGTCCCAACCCTGCACATAACTGCTTGTCGCACCGCTGTTGGAGAAGACCTCCCAGCGGAACCTCAGTTCCTGCTGGCTCGAACACTAGGGATTCTAGCAAAGCTCCATAGGGGGAGCTCCCCACTGCTCCCCAAAGGGCAGGAGAGTTCTGAAGCCCCACGCCTCTGCCGGAGGGTCCACCTCTCTCCTACTGAAAATTACTTAGTGTTACAAATACAGCTCCCCTGTCCCCCTGAAGCCCCTTCTCACCTTCCACGGTGAAAGTTATCGCCCCTTTCTTGAGCCCTTTAGTGTTTTGGATATTTAATTCATTCGTTCACTCACTCACTCACTCACTCATTCATTTGTTCGTTCACTCACTCATTTAGTGCTCAGTTGAAGGCACTCTGCCTCGCACTGGGAAATACATGTAAGGAGAGACTGGATTCTGGCCCCATGAGTTCCTCCATTCCTCAGGGCTTACCCCTAGACAGCTTTTCTGCCTGGGCTCGTCTGGAAATGAGGACAAGAGGAGAGCCACCAGCCGGGCCGTGTGGTGCCACGACGTCCCTTCCTGGGTACGCTTGGAGCTCTGTTGTGTGCCGGGCCGCGTCCTTCCCAGAGTGACCTCAGAGACCCCACAGCCCCCCCACAACCCGCTGCCACTTAGAAAGTCCCCTCACTGACTTAATGCTCTGATGTCACCATCTTGAAATTCACAATGTTGTTTTTTTTTAATTTTTTATTACGTTTCTTTATTTTTGAGAGGCAGAGAGAGACAGAGCATGAGTGGGGGGAGGGGCGGAGAGAAAGGGAGACACAGAATCCGAAGCGGGCTCCAGGCTCTGAGCCGTCAGCCCAGAGCCTGACGCAGGGCTCGAGCCCACGAACTGTGAGATCATGACCTGAGCCGAAGTTGGACACTCAACCGACTGAGCCACCCAGGCGCCCCGCAATGTTTTTTTTTTTAATCTGGGGCCCTGCCTTCTCATTTTGTGAAATTACACAACAGTCCTGATCTTCTCTTTCAGGGGTTTGCAAGGTGCAGGGAAGAACATGTACAAGTAAACAAATAAATTAACAAGAAATTGGCGGGGGGAGGCGGTCATAGCCATGAGGCAGGGAGTCGGAGGGGGGCCACTTCAGACAGGGAAGTCAAGGAAGGCTGGAGGGAGGACACTGTCCATGGACAGTGGCAGGGCCCCACCACAAGGAGGAGGCACACCAGCTGCCCTCACTGCTTAAATAAGTTGATTTGTCTTCTGTTAGGGTCAGGATGTGTGGGATGGTGGAGACTTTGCCCCTCTGGACACTACGGGGAAATCAGGAGGGCAGGATGGGGGCTCCCGTCACCTCCTTCCCTGGGGTCAGCACCGCTGGGGTCAGCAAGGAGCACCCCCGGCAGGACCGCCTCACCTCACCTTCCTCCGCCTCCCCCCTGCACCCTCTGGAATCAGGCCCCTGGGTCTTCTTTCCCAGTCACCTAAGTCTTGCACTATTGGCCCTCGGAAGGCTCCATGGGAAATTCAAGGCGTGCCACAGAGAACTTCCTAGACTGGCCACCGTGAGGTGTCCTCACACCTAGGGACATCCTTGTGGCTTTTGGATACAGCTTATATGGTGTCGTGGGGTTGATGTTCTGGGGAGAGGCCAAACCAGCCCCTTGATTTCCCTCATCTTAATACTTAAGGCACCAGCCCCACTTCCTACCGGCTCCCAAAGTGCTCCGATGGACTTGTCGGTGTTTTCACAGTGGCCTCAGAGACCCCAAAACTTAAGTGTGAGTTCTTCTACCCTAGACTGCCTTCCCCTCTAGATCCCTGGAGAGGAGTGGGGCCTGGTGCCCTCGGGTTAGAGACCTGCTGCCCTGTCCACAGAAGCCCCCCTCCTACCATCCAGGACTCAGCATGGCCTTGGAATAGGAAGACAGAGAGAGTAACACCCCGACGGGGTACACATACACAGAGTCATATTCCTCATCCATAGCCATGGTCCCGTGTACAAGTCGACCCTCTGCCACAGCAGACACTGATTCTCTGTTGCAACACGCCCCGAACGAAATTCAGCAACCGTGAACTTCGTGCCAGAAGGAAAGCTTCCTGAGGACAGCACCTGAGCACCCCCCATGGTTCCCAGGGCCCCACCTGGGCAGCAACCACCCGCCTGCCGGGACCCGATATCCAGCAGGTATGAGGATGGAGCCAAAGGGTTGGGTGGTGGGGACTGGGAAGGACGCAGGTCCAGGGCAACAAGGATCCAGGCTGTGTGCAAGGGAGCAGGAAACTTGTCAACACGACAAGGAATGACACAGAGAGCCCTGTGCAGTTGAAAGCAAATTTCAGCCACGATGTAATTATCCACCCAGGAAAAGAGGGCTCCCCTCTCCTGGGACAGCCATCCATGTGAAAAGCAGGAAAATAAACTCGTTCTAGGTCAATTTAAAGGTTAAACGGAGGTCAGTGGTGGGGGGGGGGAGGGGAAGGAGATGGTCCCCGACTCTGGGAACAGTCTCCTGGTCACTCGCTCAGGACTTTCACCTTTGGCCCTCACATTCATCTGGGAAAAAAAAAAATCGTGAAGCAGATAATTGGATATTAGCGGACATAACCATTTCAGTAATCTCAGAAAATAAAAACAAGACTGATTACCAACCCGGTGGCAGTTACTTTAGAAAGATAGTAACGTGTAGTTCCCAGTTTCTCAGACTGTAACTTTTGCACTTACCACTAATTTCTCTACTGCTCCAAATGCAGTGTATACATTTAGCTCAGAATTTATCATCGCCGTTTGTGTATATTACGCCAGCGGCATAATCCGTCCTCATGAAGCTAATGCTCGGCATTAGGAAAATGGACTCCGTATGGGTCCTGCCAGCCTCTGGCCTCAGACACACCCGAGCAGACACGGCGGGTTGGTGCCCCCCACGCCCCCCCACCCCCAGAGTGCGCGTGGCTCCACGCTCTGTGCAGTGTCTCCAAATGGCACGGTCTGATTTCTGCAAGTTGCTGGTGTCCATTGTCTGTGGATGTAAAAATCAATGACCTACATAAGATTTTGATTTTGCACTGGGAATTGAGACAGAGAGAGAGAGAGAGAGAGAGAGAGAGAGAGAGAGAGAGGGAGAGGGAGACTGAGATGGAGAGAGAAAACAATAAAGCGGTGATGTTAAAAATATTAGTATGTTGGGCTAAAAAATATATTTTCAAGAAGGTACCTATTTTTTTTCCCTTTGAACAGGAAC